>NC_030684.2:63188722-63502583 GCF_000004195.4 Xenopus tropicalis
ATGCAGGCCTAGGCCACCACCACCAGGATCCATAATTAACACCAATCATTCGAAAATCCTTCAAGAAATACACTGCATGTTAGTGACATTCCATATCGGAGACAACAGCATACTCTCCATTCTTCTCAAGTGAGACTCTAAGAACAATGATAAGCTATATTTTAACAGATGTACCAAATACATCCTATTAGAATTTAACCATATTCTACAAAGAATAAAAATTAAATAGTAAGCCAACTTGAGTGTAAAAACATGACTACATTTTCTCATTTGAAAGGTAACTCCTTGACTAAAGCCAAGAACATGTTATAATCAGTAACACTAGGAAATACGATTAAATATACCAACAATTCACATGCCAAATAAATGTAATTATGTGGCTGTTTATGTTCCTACAAACTGTGTAACTCCACATGTGGCCAAACAACTGTATGGTGCTACTTTATTGACTTACCTTATCCTTTCAGTCACCTGTCAGTGTAAGCTGTGTATCCTTGTATAGGCTAAGGAAGGTCAATCACCAGCCATGTTGACAGATCCACCTGCATTAAACAGTAACATAAATAATGTCACATCATCAGGCAATCAGAAGCCAGCATATAAATAACAGAACTCACAAACTGGTGTCACATGAGGTTGGTGTTGGGAATTTGGCTTTGCTCTGCTGAGAGGGAGAATCAAGCAAGGATCCTTACCGGTCACTAATGAGCAATGTTTACAGAAAATGGACACCTTGCCTTTGGACACTGTGGGGACCAGACCCATGACCCGCAAAACACACAATTTACCCACCTGGAACACTTCCTGACTTGAAACTACCTTAACCGCAACCTTACCCACTAGCTGGTGACCAACAATAAACTGGAAGTGATGCAGCTGCAAAAGGAAGTGGATGTAATCAGAAGTAAGCAGGAGTAAAAAAAAAAAAAAAAAAAAAAATAGAGCAGGAAAAAAAACTTGCTTATATTGAGACATGCAACCTGACCCACTACCCACTAACCTATACCTGCATGCACACGACTAACAGGCAACTTACAGGTAACAATGCTTTTCCGCAGGAAACCTGTGTGTACCCAACCCAAAGAAGGACTCTAGAGTGGGGTTTTAATTAACACCAGGGAAATTTTAACCAGTGCCATTTCACAAAGCAACTAGCTTTGTTTAGTCTACTACTGGTACACTCAAGAAGTTACTCTAAATGCTCCTCCTACTATTGCTACTGCCATAGGATAGGATTAAATATCTTAGTGTCCTTATTCCACAAAAATCCCTACACATACACATATGGTTGGTCCTAAAATTAAAATCAACAGTGTCTATTAACTAGCAATCTTTAAAGGACTTGTAAACCCGTCCCCCACACAAATTTTTTTTTTCAGTGAACAGCCTCTTGGAAATCTTTAAATACGTGTCACTCCTGTTGTTAAGAGGTTAATAGTAAGGCTGCAGCATCCCCTTAATCACTTGGGATTTCTTCTCCTCCTCTAACCCTCTAAGCCCCTCCCTAAGGAGCTCAGTTCTTCTCAACGCAGGTTACCAAACACACCTTCCAGTCTAGCAGCCAATGAAGAGATGGCACTTCTGGTTTCCATAGAAACTGTGCACTCTGCTGGAGAAACATGTTTTTTTCTCCTTATCTCTTGTCCTGAGCTCAATTTAACGGTTAAAGGGCTCAGTCCAAGCAGGACCTTTTTTTTTTAGCATAGTAAGTTCTGCCTGTGTAAGCCTGCATTCTTCATGAACTTTATAATGCACACATGCTGTTTGCAGATGTAAATGTCACTGAAGATGACCGCCAAGTGAAAGCTGCTATTGGTTTTAGGAAAATATGATGGTGCTGATGAACGGAGGGATGTATGCATTACAAATGGTGTGCCCAACTTACATACCGTATATACTCGAGTATAAGCCGAGTTTTTCAGCACCAAAAATGTGCTGAAAAAGTCCCCATCGGCTTATACTCGAGTATATATGGCAATTTCTAGGTGTGCTCTAAGTTCGGGGATATCCTGCAATAACATGGCGCGTGAGGCCAGGGGCTGGGTCGCACTGTTCGAAACATCTGTGCCAGGGACAGGTAAACTGTGGGCTGGGAGTTTGATATATAATTAGAATTTGAAATAATCTGGTTATAATAATAACGGTTACAGCCTTTAGTGCACCATGTCATTTACCCAAAGCAGTTTTGTCATCCACTGTGTGCGCTCCCTTCTGCGCTCGCTACATAGCTGTTCTCTGAGCTCTCCCTTTGTGTCATGTAACTCGATGGCATGTGCTGCCGCTGCGCACCCACCCCCACCACGGGCGGGCGGAGAGGGGGACGGGTGGTCTGAGCACGAACGCACAAACGGCCGTCCAGAGGGGGTGGGTGCGCAGCGGCAGCACATGCCATCGAGTTACATGACACAAAGGGAGAGTTCAGAGAACGGCTATGTAGCGAGCGCAGAAGGGAGCGCACACAGTGGATGACAAAACTGCTTTGGGTAAATGACATGGTGCACTAAAGGCTGTAACCTTTATTATTATAACCAGATTATTTCAAATTCTAATTATATATCAACTAAAAGTACAACACTGTGTTGGGTAATTATCATTTTTGCTTTTCAGCTTGCAAGACTAGCACTGCAAAGTCTAATACAGTCTGTCCTCTTAAACAAAAATGTAACTATACAAGGGGTGAGGCTGAAAATCAGGAATTTACAGACTGGTCACAGAGAAAGGACAGGCAGGAGCGGGACAGAGGGGCATAGAGACAGGAAAGGCAGGAGTGGGACAGAGGGGGCAGTTAAAAAAAAAAAATAATAAAAGTTTAAACAATGAAAACTATGAGGCAAACTTTTCTCTCTCCAACTCCATGCTGTTTATTCATTTAACCTAGCCCCATAGTAAAACCTGCTTTTGTCTGCTGCTGTAGTATTTTTTTTTACAGTGCTGTAACTCTTCAAGGCAGGAGGTTCAAAGGGTCCTTCATCCACCTTTCCCTAATCTGCAGCTGCCAACAGGATATATTTATAAAGAGTTCACAGGGGGTTACACTGATTGTCCTTTTATTATTTGATTATTGAAACTTAGCAGTAGCGGCTGCATTTCCCACCCTAGGCTTATACTAGAGTCAATAAGTTTTTCCAGTTTTCTTAGGTAAAATTAGGTACCTCGGCTTATATTCGGATCGGCTTATACTCGAGTATATACGGTACATGGTAGGAAAATCTAAAGTTTACATGTCCTTTAAAGGGGAAGTTGCTTCCTCTTACTATTTTCCTAAAGGTCATTAAAAAAACAAAAAACATGTTTCCCAGCTCATGCTCAGTGATTTTATTTTTTAAGCATCTCTGTTTGGTTTATCTGAAGACACAATATATCAGGGATCACAAAGTTTCTTTTTGGGGCTATAGTCAGGTTATACATGCTTTTCTCTATGGACAAGGACAACAACCGAGCTACCTAGAGCACTGTACTTCCTTGCTTGAGCTACAAATTTCAGGTGGCTGCAGCACTAAAAATAGATGTTTTAAAAAGACAATATTTTTTTTTTCCCCCCATCGGGCCCTGTGGAAGATATTTTATGAAGCTTGCCATGGCTAAGAGGCCATGGCAAGAACTTAATTCCTTATTTACACGCTGCCTTAAAAAGGAAAACCAGTTCCTCAGGCTAAGTTCAGGCCATGTGACCTGATGGTTACTGGACTTCAGCCTCTGTTCAAAACCACTGTCAGTAACCACAACCATACCAGTTAAATGACCACCCTGGCCCCATGGCAGTGAGACTTCATACCATAATCATGTTACCGATAAATAGCATTTTTTTGCAGATGGTGGAGGAGTATATGGTGTAATATACATTTTGTGTGATAGTAGCAGTCTTTCTATGAGGTATAAGATGCAAATAATAACAAAGATTTTGATGGCATAGGGTATACTTTTCAAAGAAAAGAGAAAGCTCTCTCATATTAAGGACATTAGGAATTGTATTTTGAGAAATTATTTAATATATATTAGATAGAACACAAATGGCTTATTTATAGCATGAGATTAAAAGCACAAGGAGATAAAAACAAAATATAAATTTATTCTGCATATATACTTACAGCATGTTTTTTTAGACTAGAAGAGGTCAAAGGAAAACTTAAAGGAGATATCCTATCCAAATTATGAATGTACCAGTGAATTATACTCCTCTAGATATAGAAGGATTGTGCTTCAAGTTGTGTTTCAGACTGATTTATTGAGAAATTTCCACCAAAACCCCACTAGTCCCGTCCATCTCTTCCACTTCCTGCTGGCTGAATTCTCTGGATGTGCAGGGGAGCAGGCAGCTCTCAGTACACTGCACTATAAGATAGGAACCAATCAACAGCTAGGCTGACCTGATAGGGAACTGAAGCCTGTCTTTGCTTGTGTGATTGCTGGGCTGTAATAGGCTATCCCCCTCCTACTGTGCTTCTGGCCCACCCTTCATTTCAAACACTGACAAAGAACTGATAGGATCTATAGGGAGCTCCAATAAAGGGGCCATTTTACAGATAGGATTACTGTTTAGCCCAAACGGCAACCAGCGCCATATATTATTCATACTTGCCTACAAAATTAGGGTTTTCCCATTTATCTTATATGTCTCCTTTCTCCTGAACCTAAAAACCAGAATGAGGTTTTGCCTTGGAATAAAAAGCAGGGTGGAATCATAGTAATGACATTCCTAAAGAACTTTTGAAATGATCTCATTATTTTATTCTTAGGTGACCTACTCTGTCTCTCATGGTGGCTCATTTGTGATCAGTTAAATTAATGAATAAAGGAGACTTGGCTTTATTTCAAGCCTTACCAGTCTCAAGATCTTTCAAGTACAAGTACTACACCTACACCAGTGGTGATTAACATCTTCTGCAGGTATATTAAAGCAAAGCAGGTGAGGAATTACAGTTTTTAAAAAAAATCAGGTCCTGAGGATACTTCTAGAAAAAGAAATGTCTCTGTTTCTATCTGTGCCCACCATGCTGCATCTGAGAGCCCTGTTGTATACAGAAAGAACTAATTTATTTGCCTGAAGGGGCATAGAGCAGTAAAGGCTGCTGTTTTCCTGCACAGTGCACTCAGCTATATAAATGACCATGAAGTGCACCATACATTTGTAGCCTTATACACCTGAAAAAGGGCAGGTGAGCCAGAAATATGGAGTGTCTCGCACTAATCTAGACAAGTACAGGACCTTTTATCCAGAATGCCCGGGATCTGAGATTTTCTGGAAAACTGATTTTTCCATAGTTAGGATTCAGTACAAGGAAATGTTTTATTATGACACAGAAATAGGAAATAATTTTTAAAAAAAAATTAGAACTATTTACTATTTTTACTATTTATATCAACAGCGGAAAGGTACTGTACAATGATTAGCCTGGATCTTTTCTTAACTAAAGGAGCAAGAAACCAGAATATGAAACATATGGCCAGTGTGACCAAGAAATTATGTATTAATAGAAAATACTGGAATACATGCAAACTTTCTAAAATATTTTATTCATACTTTGTTTTTATATATTTTAGCTAAGATATTTGTATACAGGCTAAAGTGCATACGTTCCAACACTTTCAGCTGGCTGTGCTTATAAAAAGTGTATCATGCAGAACTCTGAATCTTCTGCAGTTCAACATTAAGGGGCACATTTACTAATCCACGAACGTCCGAAAAGCGTCCGAATGCGTTTTTTTCCCCTGATGATCGGTATTTTTGCGATTTTTTTCATCACCGTCACAACTTTTTAGTGAATTGTCGTGACTTTTTCGTCGCCATCGCGAAAAAATCGGATTTGTTTTTCCGCCGTTTACAATTGCTCAATACGGAAAAATCGCGACGGCGACAAAAAAGTTGCACAAAATACGATTAAGTTGTGACGCTGACCAAAAAATCACGCAAAATATGAAAAAAACGTGACAGCGACTAAAAAGTCCCAAAATTTTCGTTTCCAATCCGTTTTTTCCCCATTCGGGATTCGGATTTGTGGATTAGTAAATGTGCCTCTAAGGGTAATTGAGGTCTCCTTTGCAAGAAGTACTGAAGGAGTAATGTGACCCTACAGACATTATATAAAACATATAAAAACAAGGTGCTTATGTAGTTCAATACAAACTACTGGGTTGCAAAGCCAACTCCCTCATTTATTAATGCTTTCCTAAGGGACACTCTGGTCTAAATCACAGATGACATGAAGAAATGGTTGAATGTTTGCTTATTTCTAACCAGGTAATAACATACAACTTGCACATCTGGCTGAGAACTTCCTTACACCAATGGTCACCAAAATGTTAGTATTTCATGAGTATTTCCTGTACATTTAAAGCTGGTGGCCAGAAGCCACATCACCAGGGTTTTGTCCACAGTTCCATTGACTCACCAATTTATAAAGAGTAATAAAATGAAGGAACTTAGGGAAGAACTTATATTAATTCTAAATTTAACAATTTCAATACATTTGTAAAAGCAGTTTGATACTGCAGCTAAACCGTATGGAATAACTATTACTTTCATTGTAGTAACAATCTGGGCACATATGCCTTAAATAAACTCTATTCTCTCAATACATGGTCAGTACAGGTATAGGATCCATTATCCGAAAACCCATTATCCAGAAAGCTCCGAATTACAGAAAGGCCCTTTCTTATAGACTCCATTAAAGTCAAATAACTCAAATTTTTAAAAATGATTTCCTCTTTCTCTGTAATAATAAAACTGACCTTTGCACTTGATCCTAACTAAGATATAATTAATCCTTTTTGGAGGCAAAACAATCGTACTGGGTTTAAATAATGTTTTAATGATTTTTTAGTAGACTTATGGTATAGAGATCCAAATTATAGAAAGACCCCACAGCATTCTGGATCATAGTTCCCATACCTGTACTATAAAGCACCTTCATGTTAATAACACAAACACAATTTTGTTGAAAGCAAATGAAATGAACACTTTATTTATTAAACCCATCCGTTTGTATACAGGCATATGATGGCAATGTGGAAATAATTAACAATTAGAAAAGGAAAACAAATTACACAATAAATTTAAAACACATGGTACTCTAATGAAAAATAAGTGCAACTAGTAAAGAAACTACAACAAAGCTTTAAAAAAAATGAAACTTCCTTAGGATGGACGTTGTGGAACTTGCATAGATGTAAAAGTTTTGAGATCTAAGAAATGAGATATCGGAAAAGGCGAATTCACAAAAGTAAAATTGTAGTAAGAAAACGTAATTGGAAAACTGTGATAGAGTTTTTTTTTTTTTTTTACATTTAGGCAGTAATTTCCATCTTACTTTCATTTTGACTACTTTTGCTCATCACAAATAGCCTCCTGCTTTACATACCAAAAATCTATATTTTTTTTTTTTTACTCTTCCTTCTCTTTTGTCTTATCCCCAATACAAACACCCTTTCCAATTATTTAATGCTATTCCTTTGTCTCTGCACCCATTAGTCAGAACAGCTTATAGCAGACTGGGGTTGGGATAAGATTTTTGCTGTTGTACACACAGGAAATACAGAAAAACAAGACGAAACAATACAACCTTTTAAAATCATAAAACTGCTGTCAACATTTCTATAAATGGTGACAGATGAATTTCTGGCATAAATGAACAGTTTATTTCACCTCATCTCCAATGAGGGCCAGATGGAATACACCCTCGGCTACTGAGAGAGCTAGGGGCAGAATTGCAGTGGCCCTTGTTTCTGATATTCTCAGACTCTCTTTCATCAGGTATGGTACCTAGGGATTGGAAGAAGGCGAATGTCATTCCCATATTTAAAAAGGGAGTAAGATCTCAGCCTGGCAATTATAGGCCTGTAAGTTTGACATCCGTGGTGGGCAAGTTATTTGAAGGCTTGTTAAGGGATCACATTCAAAATTATGTAGTGGAGAATGGCATTATGAGCAGTAATCAGCATGGCTTTATGAAGGACAGGTCATGTCAGACCAATTTAATTGCTTTTTATGATGAGGTAAGTAAGAAGCTGGACAGTGGGAATGCAGTAGATATCATCTATTTGGATTTTGCCAAAGCATTTGATACCGTTCCCCACAAACGACTGCTTTCTAAGCTAAGGTCTATTGGTCTTAGTGAAGCCGTTTGCACATGGATAGAAAACTGGCTACAGGATCGGGTACAGAGGGTGGTTGTTAATGGTACATTCTCTACTTGGAATAAGGTCCTCAGTGGGGTCCCTCAGGGTTCTGTACTGGGTCCACTTTTGTTTAATTTGTTCATAAATGACTTAGGGGAGGGTATTATGAGTAATGTATCAGTGTTTGCAGATGACACAAAACTCTGCAGACCAGTCAATTCTATCCAGGATGTGACATCCCTGCAGCAGGATCTTGACCAACTGGCAATCTGGGCAGCTAAGTGGCAGATGAGATTTAATGTGGATAAATGTAAGGTCATGCACCTGGGATGTAAAAACATGCAAGCCCCGTATACCCTTAATGGGACTGCACTAGGCAAATCCATAATGGAGAAGGACCTTGGAGTCCTTGTAGATAATAAACTTGGCTGTAGCAAGCAATGCCAGGCAGCAGCTGCAAGGGCAAACAAGGTTTTGAGCTGTATTAAAAGGGGTATAGATTCACGGGAGGAGGGGGTTATTCTTCCCCTTTACAGAGCGCTGGTAAGGCCCCATCTAGAATATGCTGTTCAGTTTTGGTCTCCAGTGCTCAAACGGGACATTACTGAGTTAGAGAGGGTCCAGAGAAGGGCAACTAAGCTGGTAAAGGGTATGGAAAGTTTCAGTTATGAAGAAAGACTGGCCAAGTTGGGTCTGTTTACACTGGAGAAGAGGCGCTTAAGAGGTGACATGATAACTATGTATAAATATATAAAGGGATCATATAATAACCTTTCTAATGTTTTATTTACCAGTAGGTCCTTCCAACGGACACGAGGGCACCCACTCCGTTTAGAAGAAGGGAGGTTCCATTTAAACATTCGGAAAGGATTTTTTACAGTGAGAGCTGTGAGGTTCTGGAATTCCCTCCCCGAATCAGTTGTGCTGGCTGATACATTATATAACTTTAAGAAGGGGCTGGATGGATTCTTAGCAAGTGAGGGAATACAGGGTTATGGGAGATAGCTCTTAGTACTAGTTGATCCAGGGACTGGTCCGATTGCCATCTTGGAGTCAGGAAGGAATTTTTTCCCCTCTGTGGCAAATTAGAGAGGCTTCAGATGGGGTTTTTTGCCTTCCTCTGGATCAACTAGTAGTTAGGCAGGTTATATATAGGCATTATGGTTGAACTTGATGGACGTATATGTCTTTTTTCAACCCAACTTACTATGTTACTATGTTACTATGTAATATCTAATGTGGTTTTTGTAAATCTTCCACAAGATGTCTAGTTAGCGAATTTGGTAGAGTTCTAACATCTGTAACGGGTTATATATGTAGGGCCAGTGCCAAAGTACAAAGTTAAATGCTCCCTGTTCTTCAAACTTACAGCATCATTCAGAGCTTTAAGGAAGACAGCAGAGAGAAAGAAAGGCAGTAAACCAACCCCAAAAAAATTATATATATGTATTAGAAATATAAGAAATAAAAATACAATAGTATGATGAAATCTATTCTCGTCGCTTAATTTATGGGACCGAGAAAATAGAAGGTAATCAAAATTTCCTGGCTGCAAAGAAAGAAGAAAAACACAAACAAAACATAATTAATTAAAAAAACAAAAAAAAAACTCAAAAATGTTTAGCTGAATCTTCACTTTATGTATATATCATAAACATTAGTGATAATTACTACTAAAACAAAAGAGGCCACATTAAACATGTACCTGCCAGGATGCTGACTGCTAACACTGTAGGACTAAGGTTTCAGGGTTCTTTGATATAAGCCACATGCAACATGATCAATGAGCCCCTTGCATCAATGCATTAATAACCATATAAGCATAGGTGTATAGCTACACATGCACTGCAACTGAACTTTAATAACATACGATAGGCCTGGCTTAAAGGTAGGGGACCAGATATAGTCCTGCAATTAATTTTATGGCCAAGTTCTAGCCTAAATATTTGTTGGTACTGCTTAATAATGAAGACAACAGCTTACAGATCAGGGATTCCGCGCATCTAAGATTTCTACTTAAGAGCAGTACACTGAAACACAAGAAAAGGCTTGCAGGAGCATTTAGAACTCGCACCCAATGACCCAATTTAAATTGAGATGAACATTTTTTGAGAAGGGACACTTTCCTACTTGTATTACTGAACCAAAGCTGTGCTTAAATGCAACATTAGGAACTGGCACTCCACCTTGCATTAAAGTCAATAGATGCTGCACATCTGTCATCTGCACACATGCAACTTGCAAATCTAGATAAATTGGAGAGTTCTAGTTTTAGGGCTCTGGCACACGGGGAGATTAGTCGCCCGTGACAAATCTCCCTGTTCGCGGGCGACTAATCTCCCCAGATTGCCATCCCACTGGCGAAAATGTAAGTCGTCGGTGGGATGGCACACGCTGCGCAGGCGATTTCGGCAAATCACTGAAAAAGCCTCGCGAGGCAACTCGCCCGAAATCGCCTGCGCAGGGGAGATTAGTCGCCCGTGACAAGGGAGATTTGTCGCGGGCGACTAATCTCCCCGTGTGCCAGAGCCCTTAGGGTGAAGACACACAGAGCTAGTAGTAGCAGCTACTTGTTGTGGCTACTAAAATAGACAATGCTGATCATTTACTGATAATTGTCTCAACGTGTGTTTTATCAGAGGCAGTTCTCAGTATTGTCTATGGCAGGGTATTTTCTGGTGTTTAGTAGCTGTGACAAGTACCTGCTACTAAGTAGCGCCGTGTGTCTTCACCCTTAATTTGAATGTGGCACAGAAGCAGCTGGCTAGCAGTTACCTAACTAAAGACAGCTATTTTCAGCAAACACAAATGTCAATTCAGTTACAGTATTGTACTGTTTTATTTATAAAATACACTTGATCAATATTAATATATAATTTGCATAATCAAAATGTGATTAATTTAAATCATATAATATAAACATAAGAACTGAAATAATTCATTTATTAGGCCATCAGGAAAATGTCCTGGCAATGTAATATTTGCCTTGTAATCAGGGACTCCCAAACTGTGGAGCTGCCTAAAAGCCAATCAGGGTGAGATTTGGGGGAATGCTTATTTAATCTTTTGGATATCCCTTGAACTATTCTAAGATGACCAATACAGTCATTTTTTTTTTAAATAAAAAAATGCCCATGTTACGACCAAATTTTAACCTACAGAGTGCCTGAGTGCACACAGTCTGAGGATCTCTGCTTTGAGTAAAACCTAGGCCAGCCCAGCACCTGCCACAGAGACACATAACCCATCTCTTGCCCGGGTAGGCTTGCCATCTAGTTTTCACCAGACAAGCCAATGAAACATGACTTAGGTATTTTTATCATGCTGTGTTAAAAGTGGAGTGAAGCATTACCGGTGATCTTGCCCAGGGCAACCAATCAGCAATTAGTTAGAAAAGCAAAGCAAAGCATCTGATTGGCTGCTATGAGCAACATCATTGGTAATGTTTTACTCCACTTTTTACACAGCATGATAAATATATGCCTAAGACTAAGGGCAGCATTCACACCTTACCAGCAACATAACTACTAATAATAGGTAGATACCCCAGTTGTTTTGCCCATGGACCTACCCAGTTATACCACAATGCCTGCTTCACAGCTAACTACCTTAAGTTCCTAGAGAAAGGAAGGCACTTAACACCATTTTACAGTACAGTAATCCTAACTGTATTACTTTAATAACCAACTTGGCAGAAGTTCTTTCAAAAATACTCTGACCAATTACTCTCACATTTTGTTTTGACACTGAATTCCCATTAAATAGACTACTAGGCATCCAAACTTACAGGGGCCACTATCAAAATGGCAGCAATTCAATTCAACCTCAAAACAGAGCTGCCACCTTGCCCCGTTCAAACAACACATGAAAGTAGAGGGCAAGTGGCTAATTACTTATTGACCCAAATGCCCACAGCATAGGTGCACTGATAGCAGCGCAATGTGCATCTAAATGAACCAGCGACCTACACACACACACACACACACACACACAGCAGCTGTAGGGACTGGAGAATGGCCAGTGAGAGGACAGGAGAATGGCCAGTGAGAGGACAGGAGAATGGCCAGTGAGAGGACAGGAGAATGGCCAGTGAGAGGACAGGAGAATGGCCAGTGAGAGGACAGGAGAATGGCCAGTGAGAGGACAGGAGAATGGCCAGTGAGAGGACAGGAGAATGGCCAGTGAGAGGACAGGAGAATGGCCAGTGAGAGGACAGGAGAATGGCCAGTGAAAGGACAGGAGAATGGCCAGTGAAAGGACAGGAGAATGGCCAGTGAAAGGACAGGAGAATGGCCAGTGAAAGGAGAATGGAATGGCCAGTGAGAGGAGAATGGAATGGCCAGTGAGGGGAGAATGGAATGGCCAGTGAGGGGAGAATGGAATGGCCAGTGAGGGGAGAATGGAATGGCCAGTGAGAGGAGAATGGAATGGCCAGTGAGGGGAGAATGGAATGGCCAGCGAGGGGAGAATGGAATGGCCAGTGAGGGGAGAATGGAATGGCCAGCGAGGGGAGAATGGAATGGCCAGTGAGGGGAGAATGCTAATAATGAGACTATCCGGCTGTGCTGCCTGCAGGACCATACTTTCATATCTGGCATCAAAAACTACACATCTAGTAGCGCCCAGTTGCACACTATGTAGGCACCCATGCAATCACCTGCCCATCATGCTACATGTGTAGCCCGGCATCCCAGGGATGCTTCTCCTCCAGCATATAGCCCAGTGCCGAGCTCCACCCTCCCAGCTCACACAGGGCTAAAGCTATACAGGTAACATGATACCTGACACATACCGCCCGGCAGCCCCGCTTTTCCCGGGACAGTTCGGATTTCCTTAGCACATCCCCCGGTGCCGGATCGATGTTTAAAAGTCCCGCAGCTCCGTTACCGTTTGGCTCGTACTCTCCTGCCGGACAGCTATTCCTGCCGCCTGAAATCTCATCTCGCGAGACTGTGCGTCACACGCACTTATATAAGCACTGACGCTACACGCAGCCGCTATTGCTGGCAGTGAGGAGCTGGAACGGGAGTTCCTTGGATGTTTTATGATTGGAACTTCTAGTTTTGGCAGGGGCTTTTCGTGGAATCGGTTGTGTTTTTGTGGTGAGCCATCCTACTGCATTTCCTAGTGGTTACTAGCAGTACCCGCCACCTCAGCGACCCCTGCTCTGTGTATTTCACTGAATGTGCAATTCATTTCTTTTTTGATCTCTGGAGATTTAACAGGAAGACATATTTTCTACCCAGTGTCGGACTGGGACCCTAGGGGCCCACCAGAAAACCTTAGACCCTAGGCCCACTCTCCAAACTATTTTTCCTTCTTTACTCACTCACTCAACCACTTTATTCTCCAAGTGTCTTTTATTTACATGCTAGCATCTATCCTTCCGTTTATTTCTCCTCTTTATTCCCATTCACAAATAGGGAATGACCATGAAGTAGGCCAAATGGTTAGGAGCAGGAGGGCCCCCTGACACCTGGGCCCACCGGGAGTTTTCCTGGTATCCTGGGGGCCAGTCCGACACTGTTGCTACCAATTGCCCAAAATACCTTCAGCCATCAGAGGCTTTTCACTTAAGATGGCCATACACATAGGGGCATATTTATTATCTTGTGTAAAACGAAATTGGTGGAAAAACGGCGTAAAAAGCTGTGTAAATACAGTGGTGTGAAAAACTATTTGCCCCCTTCCTGATTTCTTATTCTTTTGCATGTTTGTCACACAAAATGTTTCTGATCATCAAACACATTTAACTATTAGTCAAAGATAACACAAGTAAACACAAAATGCAGTTTTTAAATGAGGGTTTTTATTATTTAGGGAGAAAAAAAATCCAAACCTACATGGCCCTGTGTGAAAAAGTAACTGGTTGGGCCACCCTTAGCAGCAATAACTGCAATCAAGCGTTTGCGATAACTTGCAACGAGTCTTTTACAGCGCTCTGGAGGAATTTTGGCCCACTCATCTTTGCAGAATTGTTGTAATTCAGCTTTATTTGAGGGTTTTCTAGCATGAACCGCCTTTTTAAGGTCATGCCACAACATCTCAATAGGATTCAGGTCAGGACTTTGACTAGGCCACTCCAAAGTCTTCATTTTGTTTTTCTTCAGCCATTCAGAGGTGGATTTGCTGGTGTGTTTTGGGTCATTGTCCTGCTGCAGCACCCAAGATCGCTTCAGCTTGAGTTGACGGACAGATGGCCGGACATTCTCCTTCAGGATTTTTTGGTAGACAGTAGAATTCATGGTTCCATCTATCACAGCAAGCCTTCCAGGTCCTGAAGCAGCAAAACAACCCCCATCACACTACCGCCACCATATTTTACTGTTGGTATGATGTTCTTTTTCTGAAATGCTGTGTTACTTTTACGCCAGATGTAACGGGACACACACCTTCCAAAAAGTTCAACTTTTGTCTCGTCGGTCCACAATGTATTTTCCCAAAAGTCTTGGCAATCATTGATTTGTTTTTTTTAGCAAAATTGAGACTAGCCTTAATGTTCTTTTTGCTTATTAAAAGTGGTTTGCGCCTTGGAAATCTGCCATGCAGGCCGTTTTTGCCCAGTCTCTTTCTTATGGTGGAGTCGTGAACACTGACCTTAATTGAGGCAAGTGAGGCCTGCAGTTCTTTAGATGTTGTCCTGGGGTCTTTTGTGGCCTCTTGGATGAGTTGTCTCTGCGCTCTTGGGGTAATTTTGGTCGGCCGGCCACTCCTGGGAAGGTTCACCACTGTTCCATGTTTTTGCCATTTGTGGATAATGGCTCTCACTGTGGTTCGCTGGAGTCCCAAAGCTTTAGAAATGGCTTTATAACCTTTACCAGACTGATAGATCTCAATTACTTTTGTTCTCATTTGTTCCTGAATTTCTTTGGATCTTGGCATGATGTCTAGCTTTTGAGGTGCTTTTGGTCTACTTCTCTGTGTCAGGTAGCTCCTATTTAAGTGATTTCTTGATTGAAACAGGTGTGGCAGTAATCAGGCCTGGGGGTGACTACCGAAACTGAACTCAGGTGTGATAAACCACAGTTAAGTTATTTTTTAACAAGGGGGGCAATCACTTTTTCACACAGGGCCATGTAGATTTGGAGTTTTTTTTCTCCCTTAATAACGTAAACCTTCATTTAAAAACTGCATTTTGTGTTCAATTATGTTATCTTTGACTAATAGTTAATGGTTTTTGATGAGCAGAAACATTTAAGTGTGACAAACATGCAAAAGAATAAGAAATCAGGAAGGGGGCAAATAGTTTTTCACACCACTGTATAAACGGATAACATTGCCATCTGAACGCCATATTTTATGCTGCTATTTAACGTAAGTGAAGCCTGACACTATGGTAAATTTTCTCGCCGGTTTTTACACAGCATACAGTAATAAATATGCCCCTTAGCAATTCCGTTCTTTCGTGCGACTGTTCCCACCCTCCACTGACGTTCAGGGCTGAATTGTCAGATATGGAGGTAGAAACAATAGGGATTCTATGGCCACCTGGCGATTCAACCCTAAACGTAGTTTATGCTCGGGCGCCTTCAATGGCACCCGATTAAAATCTTTTAAGCTGGCCGATCAGCAAGTTGACCGATATTTGCAGATTTCTGCCTCTTTGAGCCGCCATACACACACCAAATGAGGTTTCGTATGACAATATTGGTGCTTGTATGGCCGGCTTTACTTTAAAAAAAGAGAAAAGGAGTATTTATGTAAAACAGGATTAGAGGAAATTAAAGGGTCCCTAAAAGTTTTCCCCTTGGGAAATGCAGGATAACTGAGGCCACACTTTGGGGCTGATTTACTAACCCACGAATCCGAATTGGAAAATTTCCGATTGTAAAACGAACATTTTGCGACTTTTTCATATTTTTTGCGATTTTTTTCGTAACCATTACGACTTGCACGAAAAGTCGCGACTTTTTCGTGGCCGTTACGATTTGCTTGTATCTTGTCGCGACTTTTTCGTATTGAGCACTCGTAAGCAGCGGCCGAAACCTTTTGATTTTTGAAAACATGATTTTGGAAGCCTCCCATAGGACTCAATGGCACTCTGCAGCTCCAACCTGGCCCAAGAAAAGTCACCATACTGAAGCTTGAATGAATCCGAATCTTTCGTACTCGGCGCGAAAGCGTCGCAACTTTTCGCGCAAGACGTAATGCTACGAAAAAATCGCGACAATTTTCCGAAAAAATCACTAAATACCGATCATTACGAAAAAAACACATTCGGCCAGTTCGTGCATTAGTAAATGTGCCCCTTTGGGTTTCCAGAATAAAATGCTATTTTTCCTTATTGGGTGGAAATTCCCAATGTGGGCAATGTGTTGTCACATAGATGCACCTAATGCCATAGCCTCATGGCTCAAGGATTTACTATTTTTAGTATCCTGAAGAGTAAAAGTAGCCTGAATAATGAATGTGTATACATCTACATTTAGCATCACTGAATCCTCTCTGCAGCGTACCTGCCCAGCTCTACAGGTTGCAAAGATCCACAGGGATGACACATCCTGAATGGATTCAGTTACTTTATATAATTGGATGTCATTTAGAGACACAGATACATTGCAGTCAATGCTCTTCTCCAAAGTCATAAATGAAAAGTTTAACTAAAAGTGTATTAAACTGAGAACCCTGAGGCAAATCACTCAGAGCTCCTTTCCTTCAGGCAGCTATCCATTTACAAATAGTACCACCAAGAACGAAAGGCCTTAGTCTAGAAAGAAAATATTTGTGGCACAGGTATTGACCAAATCTAAGGAAATAAACTCTACTACAACATCATACGCCAGTGTACGATGGATGTGCAAGGAATGAATGTGCCAGGGGACTCCTGCCTTCTATGTGCCATCTTATTCAAGGGCACAAAGAATTCCCCCTGTGAGTTGCTGGCACAACTAATGAGTGACAAGATGAACTGTGGGTAAAAAAAAGTGTAGTTTAAATAAATCATTCAGTCTTTAAATGGAGGACAGATTGCTACAGTGTCAGTAGGCTACAAACACTCAACTCAGCCACTCCAGTTGTGTACAGTATGTCGTAGGAATCATTGAGTATGCAAATGAACACTGCTGGGTGCATCCATATCTAATAATCTCAGTATGCAGGAAGCATAGTTTTTCTAGTTAGCGAAAACAAACACAATTATAATACCATAGCTTCCCATTGAACTCATGGAAAAAAAATTATTGCAGTGCTTTGAGCTGTGCAAAGCTGTGCTTTGTTTTAAAAGAAAAAAATGCTTATAATCTTATAACCTTGTAATTATGATAACCCTTCATTTGGCAGAATTCATCCATGTTAATCTATGTTATGAATACAGGAATAGCAGAAATACGAGGTCAGAAATGAGATTGATGGGCAACAAATGCTATATTTTTAAAGATAGACAATTTATTTGTTTTATTAATGTGTTTAATACAGTAAAACAGTAATCAAAGCAACACAGGATATATTTATTATGTATACTTTTACCTTTTTAGAGGCATGGCATTTTTGTTTTAATGCGAGAGAGATATGCCTACATACATACATTTCCACAGAAAAGGAATATGGGAAATATTATGTTTACCAGTTTCTAATATATATATTTCAATATCTATAATCATTTCTTATCTGGGGGCGTCCAGTCATGTAGGGTGTTTCGTTCCACTGAGAAGCAGAAGCTTGTCTGTAGTCATCTTGTGGTGAAGATACCATCACTTTCTGCAAATTTAATGAAATGCCTGAGTCAGCAGAAATGTCACCGTAAGGTATAACTTGCTAAGATATAATATCATGAGCATTGAACCAAGAAATGCAGATTATTCTACCATATATGAACTAGATGGATAAGTTACATAGAACTGTGAATCTTGAAAATTTCCCCCTACAACAGAAAGTAAAGCATAAACGTTAAGTAAAGGCATGGGACCTGTTATCCAGAATGCTCGGGGTTTTCCGAATAAGGGGTTTTTCCATAATTTGGATATTCATAACTTAAGTCTACTAAAAATCATTTTAACATTAAATAAACCCAATAGGATTGTTTTGCTTCCAATAAGGATTAATTCCATCTTAGCTGGGATCAAGTAAAAGGTACTGTTTTATTATTGTAGAAAAATCAATCTTAAAAACCTGAACTATTTGATGACCTCCCTTTCTGGATAATGGGTTTTCGGATTAGGGATCCCACACCTGTATATGTCTTTTTTCAACTTAAGAACCAGAAACTAGACTTGTTCTGAAAATGTATTCTGCATTTTATTTTATTTACTATAAAGCACCAACATGTTTTTAACTCTTTTTACTGCCCCTTCCACAGTAATTAGAGTTTGTTTTAAAAAGATAGTCTTGTGTATAAACACACCTCTCCCCCCCAGCTGCAGTCTGTCAATCAGTTTTAAAGGAGAAGGAAAGGTACAATAACCACCCACCATGATTGTAATTGCTTACTTTATACCTTGGGCTGGTACTCCTTTTAGGGAAAACCGCACCAGCCCGGGGTAGCTGCGAGAAAGTGATCCCCTTCTTTCTTCATGCCGCTTGCACATGTGAGTGGAAAGCTGAACATTAATAAAAATGCCAGCTTTTTTACTCTACTGCGTAGACACTTGCCCCAGGATTCCAAAGATAGACAGGAGAAGGAAGAAGATTGCTCGTTCGCAGTTACCCCGGGCTGGTACGGTTTTCTATAATACATATTGTACTTGCAGTGTGTGAGTACCAGAAATTTTTGTTCTAGTTGCGATATTGAGTGTGCCTGTGTGGCCCTGAAAGCTGAGCTAAGGAACCAATTATAACTAATAAAGGCTCATACTCACTAACCTACCTTTTGTAAATCTACACAGATTAGTTGATCCTACCAACAGAAGTGTTGTCATCCCCCCCTGTAACACTATGAGGAATAAATAATGAGTAGAACTATATTAACATACAGGAAAAAGGGATGTCTTTTGATTTTGTTGGTAGCTGGGTCTTTGATTTATAATATAATCTTCTTCAGGTAGAGGCATTTCAGGGTACAGCTGGGCTTTTGGTTGGAAATAGTCTGGGTTTTCATGCATTGGTCGGCTAGAGCTTGGAGCATATCTGAGAACAAATAATAAACATATTGGTACATATACTGAAAAAAGTAGTTGCTTAGTAGACATGAGCAACCATTATACATTTGTCTGCTAATAATTTGGGTTCTGTAAGACTTTGCAGTGTGTGTGTATCAGGTTTCCTTATTTCAGCAATAATGGCTTATACAACACATAGAAACAGAAGCCTGGAAACTTTTCTTCACAGGTAGCCTTATTAATGCCATTATATTTTACATTCTAAGAACATTTCAAACTAAATACAAACTGTATTTATATATAGGGTATTTTTGTGTGACCTTAGTTAGACCTTAGAAGATAGTTTGACAGCTGCGAGAGTGACACTTGACCATTAAACATTTGCATTGTAAACTCAGAACTGAAAATATTTCAGCTGTAATTACATTTACAAATAGCTTTAAACCAATTTAAAATGATTAATGTATATGGGAAAGTTGCTTAGAAAATGACTGTCCATATCACTTGACTTATGGTCTGATTGTTCATCGTATCTTTGACAGGTGCCCAAGCTGTGCTTTTGTCCATTTATACTTCACATTAAAATTACAAATTCATAGATATTATATACTTACTGAAATCCTCTACCTCCATTGCGTACTGGCTCTGCTGCCCTCATTGCTGGTCTCATGCCTTGTGGTGACATTGATGCACTGTTAACCTTTAATAAAAATAAAAGAAAACCAGTTGCTCCACAATTCTTGGAAACCATTGACGCAGCTCCCTGCCAAGTCAGAAATACTAATGTTACTAGATCTACAGATTCTAATGGCACCAATTACTTCCTCCTCCTCCAGTTTCTGCTTGGCCGTTTTGACAATTCCCACTCCTAGCTTTACACCCATCTTTCAAACTAAGCTGTTAGTGTCTATTATATCTAAATATTTCTTATCTCTTTTAATATACTGTATATTTTCCTTTTCTTTTATCTCTTCTAAGGCATCATCAAAGCCCATGGCACTTGTGGTGATTTGATCCCCGCTATTTATGGCTCAAGAAAAGTATTGCAGTGGATGTTTTCAAGTGCCAGTAGTAGCTAGGGGGATTTGGTTTGAAGGCTTAGTTAGTGTTGCTGTGAGTTTACTTAGCAAAATGCAACCCTAATACTCTTAAACAAGTTGTCTGCCACTTTTCCAGCAAAAACAAATGTCATCCTTAGAAAACTTCCATTTAGCAAGTACCACTGGCTGCCCTCTATGTTTCCCGCAAGCCTCCATACCTGCAGCCTCCAACTGCCCAAATCCCACCACCAGCCCTGCAAAATACTCTAGAAATAAGGTGACAATCAATGAAGTCACATACGTGGCACATATAGTCTAAATAAATATATATATATACACAGTATATAGTATAAAACTATTATAATGAGGACTTATTACAAAATAAGTTTAACATACGCTGCAATTTGGTAGATGTTTGCACATAAGAGTTCTGCTCATATAACATACCTCTGATAAAGCACATTGACATAATTATTTTCCCAATAAAGTATTACTAGTTGGATCCTTCCCTTTACCTGGTCTGCATAAATCGGATTCTCATTTGCGACAAAGCCCTGGTTCTGGAAGTAATTTGTTGACTGCCTTTCTGTCTGTTGCCTTGAAGGGACATAAAAACATGGTTTAGAAAGAGAACTCTGAGTGATATATGCCCATAAATGCCATATAGGCAGATATAAATAGGTGAAGCATCATGCCCTATAATAGTCAGAATTGGGAACATACCTGGTCTACTACTGATTTTGAGTAAGTAGAGTTTATTGAGTGCAGTGCTTTAGAATAGCATTGGGCTGAGCTAGTCTCTGTGGGACTGACTTGACTGCTTACACAGGATGCTACTTACCGTGGATTCTCGATCTGTTTGCTATCTGAGGTGAGACGTTCCTTTTGTTGCCTAAAAGGAAAACAAATAGTTGCAAGTTTCCTGATCCTTTTAAGCCATTTGCTTGAAAAAGTTGTGGATTTTTGTCAGTAAGTTTTACACTGGTGTGCATTTTTTTACCAACATACTTACTCGGAACTCCTTGCAGTTTTCTTGTTTGATCTTGTTTTGCAGTGATAAATGATCTGTCCTATGACTGCAACTACAGCAGCCAAAGCAACACCTGGCATAACTGTTACGAAGATCAGGTCCCGCGTGGTCCAGAGCTGGTCACATTTTGCACCGATGTACCAATAGTCACCTTTAGGACCTTTATAGTTAGGACAGCTGGCAAAGAAGGTTATGCATATTAGCATTAACTGATTCTAAGACAATATACCTGTAATTTGCTCTTGTTCTTGGAAAGTCTAGAGCTCAAGTAACATTTTTATTATTTATATTTAAATTGTTTTTTAAAGGGCATGTAACACCATGAAAGACCCAAGTCACCCACATGTTTTATTTATGCCTATGGTACATGATTTGTTCTGACTGTTGTGGTGCTGTCTGGGAAAACAGCAGTTTAATCACCCCTCCCCTCCTACAGTTACTTTACATTGACACTAATAAGAAACACTATGGGGGAGATTTACTAATCCACGAATCTGAATCCCGAAAGGGAAAAATTCAGATTGGAAACGAAAATTTTGCCGTCTTTTCGTCTACGTCGCAACTTGTTGCGACTATTTCGTCGCTGCCGCGATTTTTTCGTATTGAGAGATTGTAAATGGCGGAAAAACCAATCCGATTTTTTCGCAACGGCGATGAAAAAGTCGCGGAACATACGAAAAAATACCGATCAGTCGCAAAAATACCGATCATTATTAAAAAAAATGCATTCGGATGCCTTCGGACTGTTCGTGGATTAGTAAATCTGCCCCTATGCCTATGCTTGGAGGAATGGATAGAAGCTCAGTTTAGTGGTACCGGCAATGCCAGCGTTTGCCACAGGCAGAGCATTTTCACAATCCTGTTGAATGAAAAATAATTGTAGGTGGTGAAGTGCACTGATTTCCAAAGCATCAATGAGAAACTTTCTAATTTTCCCTGCATTGGTGAGTATTGGCCACAATATAACCCATAATGATCAGTCGTAAGTATCAGGAATTTTGATCACTGCTTTAAAGGAGAAGGAAAGGCAAAGTCACTTGGGGGTGCCAAAATGTTAGGCACCCCCAAGTGACTTTAATCGCTTACCTTGTACCCCGGGCTGGTGCCCCTGTTCGCAGAAAACAGCACCTGGAGCGGATCGCTTCCTCCTTCTGGCTTCCATTTGCTGAAATGCCAGCGGTCGGCGCATGCGCAGTAGAGTGAAAAGCCGACTTTAATGTTTAAGTTCGTCTTTTCACACTACTGCGCATGCGCGCGCAGCGAATAACATAGGAGGAAGCGCAGGCAGCTACCCCGGGCTGGTGCTGTTCTCTCTAATCAGGGGCACCAGCCCGGGGTAAAAGGTAGGCGGTTAAAGTCACTTGGGGGTGCCTAACATTTTGGCACCCCCAAGTGACTTTTACTTTCTTTCTCCTTTAATCTACTGTAAGTAACAATGAAAAAGAAAAGTTTTATATGAATATAGTAAGTATGAAGATTTGGATTTATCAATAACATTTATTTGATGATTTCAATCCATAAAAACAAAGTTATTCATTTAGGTCTTTTTAGACATTAGTTAGTTCAGTTCTGTGCCTTAGTAACCAGTTTTACTTTTCTTTTAAATTAATAAATCACAATTTACTTGATTTTAACCATGAGGAATTATTTTTAAGTCTAAGCCTGAGGTACAGAACAGCAGACAATGAGGACTTTATCAGGCCAGTATTTAAAGGAGAACTAAAAGCTAAAAAATATGACTACAAATGCTGTGTTTCATCTATTGAACTTACCATACAGAGGTTTAGCATCCTTGCAGCACTAATAATCCAGTTCTGATACTGCAAATGCTCAGTATGCTATTGGCGGCTATGGAGAAGATTAGCTTAGGTGTTGTTGGAAATCATCAGATCATAAGGAGAAGGTAAGGTTATGTCACTTATAGGAACTGATGCTATAGAGCTGCTTATTAATGAATGCTTGTGCAGAATGTACTCGTTCTATTCTGCCATGAAATGTGAATCTGGATTAATTACTAGTCAACTTTGTATTGTAAATTTTATATTGTATATGTATTATGAATAGGTAAGGTAACTAACACCAGCACAGAGACTGTGTGCGAAAACAGAAAAGCAGATAGGATCATAGTCGCAGGCACAGATGTTCACTGCTAAGGATCAGTGGTGGCCTTGGACCTTCACAGTAACCCAAAACAGTAGGGGAAACATTTTAGCACAAACAAGAACATGCAAGATTTGGCTCACCTGCATTGTGGTTGTAAATTAACACAAACGCACGGTATATCACTTGGGCAGAAATTCCCTATATCTCCATGGCAGGGTTCGAAGTCTTGGGTACTCTCACAGGTTACTACCGATATAGAAATACTTGAAGTTAACATTGCAAGTGATTGCAAGTAGATCTAGGCAGTGTCAGTCAGTGGCTACTAAAGCAAATAAAGTGCCGTTTCTGAGAAAAAGGTGTGTAGGACCGACGCGTCGACTTACACCATTACATTTTTGCACGAGTGCTCTGTGTTCTACATGCTAAGATTTCAGTTTGTTTTTCAATTGAGTGGTACAGTTTATAGGTCAATGATCTTTGTCTCATTTTTGTACAGCACAGGAACCTGACATTTCATCAGGGGTGTGTAGACTTTTTATATATATATATACAGTGGATATAAAAAGTCTACACACCCCTGATGAAATGTCAGGTTCCTGTGCTGTACAAAAATGAGACAAAGATCATTGACCTATAAACTGTACCACTCAATTGAAAAACAAACTGAAATCTTTTAGGTGGAGGGAAGAAAACCAAAAAAACTAAAATAATGTGGTTGCATAAGTGTGCACACCCTTAAACTAATACTTTGTTGAAGCACCTTTTTGGGTATGAGTCTATCAGCATGGCAGATTTGCCCACTCCAAAATCACTCCAAATCACTCTAATCACTCCAAATCTGTCAGATTGCGAGGGCAGATCACCCCACACATTTTCAATCGGATTCAGGTCTGGGTTCTGGCTGGGCCATTCCAAAACTTTAATCTTCTTCCGTGAAGCCATTCCTTTGTTGATTTGGACGAAGTTCCTCCTCATGTTCAGCTTTCTAGCAGAAGCCTGAAGGTTTTGTGCCAATATTGACTGGTATTTGGAACTGTTCATAATTCCCTCTATCTTAACCAGTTCCAGCTGAAGAAAAACAGCCCTGATAAAAATACATTTTATCAGGGGTGTGTAGACTTTTTATATCCACTGTGTATATATACTATGTAACAGAGGGCATTTTCAGGTTTGATGCCATGTCTAGGTACTGAGAGATGTGACATCAAATACCATATAATGCCTCTTGAAGTGCATTAAAACATTTTACTTTTTTTGGCAGCTGCGTTACTGCATTGCTCACTTTTGTGAAATCTATAGACTGGAAATGGAGTGCCATCCTTTGCTGGCACTTGTGAAATTTGACATTAATTTCACAGTTCCAGGGGACTTTTTGTTTTGCCCTAAAATATATTTGGATACAATTCAGTATTATATTCTCAGTACAGACTTTAATAACAGCCCTTTATTATGATTTACAGTGCTATGAAATAAATATATTTTTGTGGGGAGGGGCTCCTTATCACCATTATGTATCTTTATTCTTCTTCTGTATTACCTTTTGCACTACTCAGTTAATCCGTTCAGAAGTGCACAGGATTGTAAAAACAGTTATAAGCAGGGCTATCAGCTAGAGAATATGAGTCACCAGAGTTCACTAAATTCAATAAAACATTACATAAAACTATATTTCTACGTGGGACAAGGAGATACAAAATAAATATCATATAACAAAGGTTGTGGCTCCGAAAAAGGTTTCTGTTTAGTATCACAATAGCCTTGGATGCTATACTTCAAGAAATCATCCAAGCCACTCTTAGAAGCATTAGAATCTGCCATCACAACTTCACTCGAAAGGGCATTCCACAACCTCACTGCCCTCACCGTGAAAAACCACCTATGGTGTTTCAAATGAAAATTCAGTTTCTCATGACTAAAGGGGTGGCCTCTGGTACGCTGATATTTACTGTGGGAACAAAGGCCACCACTATCTGTTGTTGGATGGTTCAGGTCCTCTAACATATTTGTATGGGGTAACCAAGTCCCCTAGCAAGTGCCTTTTCTCTAGAGAAAACAACCCCAACTTTCGGTCTAGTTTAAATTTTCCATCCTCTTTACCAGTTTAGTTGCACATCTCTACATTCTCTCCAGCTTATTAAAATCCTTATTATGGACTGGAGCCCAAAACTGCACTGCATACTCAAGGTGAGGCCAGAGACCTATGAAGAGGCAAAATTATGTTTTCATCCCTTGAGATAATGCCCTTTTTTATGCAAGACAGTACTTTATTTGTTATTCTTCTCAACACACTACTATCTGGTGTATACTTGCATTTATGTTATTTCTACGAAAGTGCATAATCTTGCACTTATCAAAATTGAACCTTTTTTGCCAGTTTGCTTGTAGTTTCACACAAATTAGTTTAATCAGAGACAGTAATTTCAATGTCCACCTCTAGGTCATTTTGTGCAATATATTTTAATAATATCTCACTGTGACATCAAAGTTCTGAATTAATAATAATAAAGCCCAAGGAAGCCCCTTTTAACTGGGGAGTACCAAAATGTTAGTGAATAGTCACTAGGTTTGTTTCCCAGGCCGGTCGCTGAATGTAGCAAGCCACTGTGATTACATTAAATAGATGCTGCCTTATCATTTACAAATTAAAAAATATTGGCTGTGTAGCTAAGGAGCTAAAAGGATAGTACAGGTATGGGACCTGTTATCCAGAATGCTCGGGGCCTTGGGGTTTCTGGATAAGGAATCTTTCTGTAATTTGGATCTCCATAACTTAAGATCTGCTAAAAAACATTTAAATATTGTATAAACCCAATAGGCTTATATGCCTCCAATAGTATTAATTATACCTTAGTATGGATCAAGTACAAGGTACTGTTTTATAATTACAGAGAAAAAGGAAATCATTTTTAAATATCTGAATTATTTGCTTATAATGGTGTCTATGGGAGATGGCCTTTTCGTAATTTGGAACTTTCCGGATAACCGGATAAGGGATCCCATACATGTATAACCATGTCAGGTGTTTTATTACCCTTAAAATGAAGTATATGTGTAAGCGAATAGATTGTACAATATAAATAAAATGACTTTACTGCCAAGAAACAGGAAACAACATCAATATAAAAGACATCCAGATATTTTGTGCAGATTTAGAACAAAAAATATGGGTTCCCTTTCTATGAAAAACAAATCTCAAAAATCTCCTACAGACACCCAGAAATATTTCTAGTAGTTCTAGTATAGTGCTGAAAGTTAATGCTGCCATACTCATGCTACATATAACCAACATGTGGCTTGCAAGTCTCTGTAGAAGGCAAGGGATGTACTGATATTTGGCATCTTTATGAGCAGAGTGAAGTTTCAGGGAGAAGTTTAAATTAAAATCTAACAGCAACATATCTATCACAGCAATTATGTATGTTAGATCTCTAAGCAGCAACATCATTTGGCATGTGCCTGGCTATCAATTAGGGATTTGAAGAATAATGCTCACGTTCTGAGGCTGTTGCCACCACCAGCAGGTATAGAGCTGAAGAAAGCAACAGGAAAGTCCCGGAGTGCATTTTGTTGTTGCCGATTGAACACGAAGGATTGCTTTTCTGTGTCTTTTGTGCTGTAACTGAGCAATGATATGTCCTTTTTACTCATGTGAATTTCCTGGTAACTGCCAAATTACTCATTAACCCCAGTTGATAAAATCACTGCACTTTTATTATAATTGCTTTAATTGCACAATAACTAAGTATTCTTGAGTTCCGGTATCTACAGAGCATTAAGGGCAGTGGTTCCCTAACTAAAGGACTGGCTAAATGGCTGATAGACCAGTTTTTCCTGTATCTGTAACCTTGTTATGTCCTGACCAAAGTTTGGTCATCAAGGGGAACTTCAAAATGGAAAACTCTTGCAACCACTGATTTAGAACTTCTTACACTCAGTACAGTTTAAAAATCCACTTTGATTTGGTTAAAGCAATGATTGACCATATATCCATTTGTATGGCCAGCAAATGGCTCAGGAAGAGATCAATATCCGTGAAGACTGTGGTGAAAGATCAGAATGGAAAATCCAAAAACCTGCTGAATGTTCTGTGAGTTCCTGACCAAACAGAAAGTGCATGCCCCATTTTTCTTGCAATCTGATATTTTGGCCCTTGGTATGCTTACAGTTTCCTTACATGCATGCATGGTCAAATTATACTCAATTTAGTTAAGAGTAGCCCAGGCCTCTTTGCAATGACCTGAAGCAAAGAAAGAGTAAACACACATAATTCCTACCCAAAAGGATTGGAAAAGGGACGTGAAAAGAACTTTTTGGCCTGAAGACCTCCGGGGGGGGGGGGGGGGGGCAGCTACTTGTCTGTCCCTGCTCACCCCTTATGCATACAGGGCTGCTGAAACAGGCAGCTCTGTATTCATGGGGGAATTCAGGTCCATGTATACAGATCTGCGGGAAGAGGAACTAAAGGTAGGCAAAATGCAAATTGAGGTCACTTGCGCCTATTTTTTTCATTTTGCACCCTGCTCCGCTATCAGTAAATAAGCTCTATAATGCTTCATTTTTTTTTCTGAGTAGCTGTTTATTGTAATAATTAGACAGCACCATGTACTAGATGATAATGATCTAAAATAACATAAAAGTATGAATGTTTTTAGTAAAAGGTCACTTGTTGGAAAAACCCCAAACTCCATGTATTCCATATATTTTTTCCCACACCTATAAAGTGTTAATATCTAGAAGATGTGAGTCATGAGATGACTGATAAAGACACTTAGGAGGAAACTGTAAGTTACTGTGAAGTTACCAGAAGTCCAATAGGTTAGTTTTACAGTGTTGCTTTACATATTGGATTTTCTGGAAAACTTTACTCTGTATTATTAGCTCATTTGGAAGATGCTGAAAGTTTCAGATTGTGTTTTTCTTTCCCTGATTATGTAATGATTATACATACAGTATATATATATATAAAACCTATGTAGAGTTGTATTATAAAGTTTTACAACTCCTACAGCCACAGTCACAGAATTCCTTGTTCATATATACGGATCAAGCAGACGTTTCTGTTTCACTGTTTGTTTTATCTATTTCATAGCTCTTTAATGTGACCCATAGGTCCACTTTCTTGGCCTCGCCATGTATGTGTTGCACACACTGTTTCCTTTGGTGTGGAATTTTCATGTCATTCTCTGTATCCTTGTACACAAGGGCTATTTATTGAGCTCATGTTGTGAGCACCAGTGCAATGGACAGAGGAACAGAATTAACTAAAATAGGAAAAACCTTTTGCCTAAATATACCTATATAATATACCTACCTATGCTATATACTGTATGCTCCATTATTCAGGTCATTTATAAATGCACCTGCAAATAAGGGTGCTCTTAAATAGATACAATGGAAAGCACACATTGACAATTTAACTTGCATCATAAAACACTCCTACACTTCCACATGGTTGCCAGTTCATCCATCCTACCTCTCCTGATAAATGGTGCACTGCAGTTCTGATTAACTGCACCATCAGAAGCTGGGGAACCCTAGAGATACTGCCACTGTAAACCAGGGTTCCGCAGTGGGTTGCACAGTTGTGCCCACCAGACGTTCCCAGTGAATCAGATGTCAATAGTGTTTTGAATGCATGGTCTGTAAGTAATACAATCCCAACTCTGAAAATGCTAGACACAACTTTCACCAAATTTGCATGGAAAAAGTGCAATAGCATCCATTTGGATGCATCGAACCCAACTGCGGCAGCAGTTACACTGCAGTTATGGGAAAATGCTGTGTTTGGGTTAAAAACCATGCCAATTTGCATAATTCATTTGTGTTTGTATATTATCTAAAATATGTTTTCCACTGGCCAGTGCATTGCAGGGCCTTACAAAGAGACTTACCCTGGGCAGTTGCCCCTACCTGAACCATCCAACAACATTTCTGCTTTACAGAACACAGTACAAAACCAGACGTCTAAGTGACTGCAATGCTTGCAGCTCATTTTTTGGGGGATCTGGTTTATTTGATGACTTTAGATATACAATAATGTTCTCCTACTGTATACCCTAATAACAAATTTGTGTTGAAAGGAAGCAAATCAGAACAGATAGATTAACTATCAGATATAAAAAAAGAGCATTTTGGAAACATTGAAGGCACAATATACCATTCTAAATTACACAATATCACTATAATACTATACCAAATAACACTATTTACCTAGGAATCTTTAGTAAGACACATAAGCACGTGTTACATTGCTTAGAGATCCTTGTTTATATACATATATGTATTTTTGTGCGTTGATGGAGCAGCCATAATGGTTCTGAAGCACTAACCTTATCCTCAGATTCTATGAAATTATCATTAAAGCTGATGGAATACTTGACTTTACCAAACAATAACGGAAGGAAACAGCATTCAGCCACAGGGCAACTACATTTTACTCAAAAGGAAAAGCTAATAACATTGTATGTAACACTATTATTTATCTTGTTACCAGCAACAGGAAGAAGAGGACAAAAAAAAACATCAAAATGTGCATTAAAAAGAATAAATTGCAAAATTGCAATTAGTTGTTTTGCTTCAAAAGCAAAGGTATTTTCAGTGGGTTTTGAACACAGAGCTATGCAGGCATGGAACATTTTTGAACATCAGAGCTATCTAGGCATGGAAAAAAGGCTAATTGTTGAAAGGCCACAACAAAAAGAATGAAACAAGTTACTAGTTGTATTTATTAAAGTGGTTTTGCAGGTCACTGCATGGTAATATGTTACTGTGAGTTACAGGGCTAAGGCAGATTTATTTGTCCATTGCTGTTAATGCTATTGTTTTTAACAGGCAAGAGGAAGGAGGTTTCTCTGCACTAGCTGCTGTTGTTACAAGGGACACTATTACTTTTATTTTTATCATTTATTAATAAATCATCAACATGTAAACAACTGTAAGGAGAAAAACTATTTCTGAACATGTTTATTGAACATCCAGTAGAATTTATAATACCATCAGCTCCTCATTTTAGTAAGTAGTGGGCATGGACCACTGCAAATCTCTTTCACTGAGGTGCAACTCTTTCAGCTAACTACAGGCCTCTACCAATAATGCACTTGGTAAAGGTCCTGCAGAATGCTATGATTCTGAATTGTAGTTTTGCTGTGGTTATATTTTCATGACCCCTGCCCTCCGCAACACACAACTTTTTTACTGCCTCTTCACTCCATGCTTATATACTGTATCAGGAGGCTTGCTAACATGTAAGACTTGGGAGTGTGTGCCCTTATTGGGCCCCCAAAGGTCTTCTGCGCTTTACTTATGCCACTGGTAAAAATAGTTTAAAGTTAGGAGTAGAAATAAACATTTTCTCTATGTAAAACTTATAGCGGAATCTTCATTACAATGTTGTGACATTGACCAGAGGTATAACTATCATACAGTTGTTCCTGTGACTGCTGGGGGTGCCAGACTCAGTAAGATCCAGCATTCTCTCCCTCCTGTTTTCACCTGTCTACATCTTCCCTCCAGCCTCCTCTAGCGCAGTGAGGATGCAAAGTGGGATGTGGTGGGTGCTTGTTAGGGGGCTTGCCTGAGTCACCTTATGCCACTGGCATTGACTGTTGACATGGTTTCTTTATTGATTTCAAGTCTAACAACAAGAATTTATAGGTCTTCTCACCATCATCTGAAAGTCCACAATTCCTGTTACCAACACAGAACTCTGCCAGAGTCAAGAATATTTTTTAAGTGCTTGTTGTCATATTCTGGGTGGGAAAAAAATGAAAAACTGCATGCTAGCGAGCTATTACAAGCAAAGCAAAGTCAGTCTCATTTTAACTAGCCTTACATGCGTGTCATAGTAAACTGCTAATCTTTCCATATTGCACAATACCAAGTACTAAGTATCATATTTACAGCTTTAAACAGGCTTTAAATATAAGTTTATGCTCTTGTGTGATATGGAAATATTTGCATGTAACATCTATTTCCTTCAAAATATGTTTCCCATGTGTATTTCCTTTTCATGCCCCCTGTTTCTCCCTTATTGAAGAGATAGCAGGCTTAACTCCTATTTGCCTCTTAGGAAGCCTGTTGTTTGCAAAAAACACATTATGCAGGATTGCTGTTGGTGATAATGATAGTTTTATGTATCACTTGTAGCTAATAAGGTTGCCAGTTTGTGGTGGGCTACTTGGGGATCTGTAGATCCAGTTTGGAACACTGCATGCTTAGAATTTTATGTGGTAAACATGTGCCCTAATAAGGTCAATTTCACCAGCCATGTTTTTCCACTCTGCCCTGTGGGTTGTGCCCTTACATGCAGGTCTTTGCATCCTTTTGCAAGGATAGAGTAAAAACGTCTTCACCTTCTCCAAGATTACAGTGCTTTTCATGTATACACCTGCAGCTTTGAAGTAGACGCAGTATGAACCAGGGTCAAGCCAATTCTCTCTAGCCAATCAGATCATTAGAATTTTTGTCATTCAAATTTCAACAGCCATCTCCATTAGGCCCAAGCAAGACCTGTGAAAGCTCTACCATATGAGTTCCTATAGCCAACTGTGCTCACAGGAATGGGTATTGACTATTTTCTATATATTATGCACAAAGGAAAGCCTAAAACCTATATTATTGCTTGCATTTAAAGGGCCAGTAACACCAGAAAGTGAAAATATATTAAAATACAGTCTGCATATTTCTTGGTAGCAACAGTCTGATCTTATATCAGAAATGTTTGTATCCTTTAGGCCCAAGAATTACATCTGACTGATTACATGTGTCTCTTTAATGGCAGTTTATTTAAAAGCTGTTACCTACAGTACATTAGACCTTTGGGAAAACAACATGCCATTCTGACTAGTACTTATATTTAAATGTATATTAAAGCCTTTCATTTGTGGGCATTACTGGTGTGTTCATAGTGCAGCCAGGATTCTCATTGCTGGATCCTATTGCACTGCTAGGATACAGCTCCCAGCATGCTTGAATACTATATTGGAGTTTGCTGGATGTTTGGGTGGAAACAAACTGCTATAGGTGGTTAAAGGAAAATTATACCCCCAGAATGAATACCTATCCAACAGATAGTTTATATTATGTTAAGTGACCTATTAAAGAATCTCGCCAAACTGGAATATCTATATCAGTAAATATTGTCCTTTTACATCCTTTCCCACACCTTGTGTCTCAACCCTTTCTCCTTGTAGATTGTAGCTCTTTTGGGCAGGGCTCTCTTCACCTCTTGTATCGGTTATTGATTTCTTTATATGTTACTCTGTATGTCCAATGTATGAAACCCACTTATTGTACAGCGCTGCGGAATATGTTGGCGCTTTATAAATAAATGTTAATAATAATAATCTTTTCCCTTGATCCACCATTTAGTGATAGGCTGTGTGCTTCCCCAGAGATCACATGACCAGAAATAATGCAGCCCTAACTGTAACAGGAAGTAGTGTGGGAGCAAAAGGCAGAACTCTGTCCATTAATTGGCTGATGGGGCCTAGCATGTATGTGTGCCTTGGATTGTTTGTGTGCACTGTGAATCTTGTGATCCCAGGAGGCGGCCCTTAATTCTTAAAATGCTAATTTTCTATTTAGTATTACCCAATAGCACACACTATTAAAAAAGTACATTTTTATTAAAATGGTTTATTTAGATGAAGCAGGGTTTTACATATAAGCTTGTTTATGCAATATATTTTTATAGAGACCTACATTGTTTGGGGGTATAGTTTTCTTTAATGGCCCCTTTATCTCTGGTCTGCCAGTTTTTCATAATGATGTCACTCTATAAAAATCATCTCAGATCCATGACATGCCTTGGTGTCTCAGTGAGTAGCATATGATCTGTTAAAGGGCAACAAAAATAGTGAACATCTGGATGAGAGAAGGCAACAGCCAGCCAGAAGGTGGAGGGAACAATGGTCAGATGAGGGCAAGTCCATCCCCACAGAGAAAAGGGAAGAGGCTGAAGGAGGATTCACTAACACAAGCAGAAGTAAGAGTCCACGATTCACTATAAGGAAGGCTACTAAGGATGACTGTGGGGATATTCTCCGTCTTATCAAAGTGAGTTCTTGACTTTTATATCAACATAAGAGAAAAAAATAATTATGTAATAAGGATCATGCATGATGCATTTTTAATGGTATCAATATTACTTATGTTATTACTGGACATAAAGCTGACACTTGAGATAGAATATAATGGCGGTTATTTTATTTTCCAGGAACTCGCTACTTATGAAAACATGTCAAATGCTGTAAAAATAACTGAAAAGGGTAGGAAATTTTCATTATACTCAATCCATATTATCAATTTCTCCCTTACTTTTCCCTTGCAGTTTAAGCCTTTATTCTAAGGTCCTGTAGCAACCCCTTTACTGCACCCTTCCTTTAGCTATCTGTCCTCACACAGAGGGACAAGCTATCCATTAAGGCCCAGAAAAGTACATGCATGCAGCAATGGGAACTAACTCCTGCACTTTGCTCATTGGTTCTACAAAAAGATAACATAATAATGTAATTTTTCCCTTGTACTATTCAGATAAGTAGATGAAAATACTACACATGCCACCTATAGATAGTTCATATATACTGCTACTAGGTGGAGAAGTTTACCCACCTATCCATCCTGTACATTTCCCCATCTGTTTCATTTTTACATATTGGAATCTCTTCTGCAATTTCTCCCCATCTGTCCTCCAGAGTTGCTTCGAGAATCTTGACTCAATTTTTGTCTGTCCGTTATTCCCATCCTTTTATATGACTATTAGATATATCATGCTTTGTACGCCTGAAGTGATGGTTTGTTATTCTTTTAAATATTTGGTTCCCACCACCCAGAATTACTTGAAAATGGCTTTGGAGGTGAGCCTTGCTACTATTGTCTAATAGCAGAAGTCCCAAAGGAAAATCTCTGTGATGCTGAAAGTAAGTGATTGCAGGCTGCATTTGGGACTGTACAGTAAAATTATCAACATTCTTATGTTCTTCATTCAGCAGGTGCCAAAATAAGTGCCAAATTATCCAGGAATGCTTCTTGTTTAGGCCTATTCCTAACATGGATGTATGTATTATATTTTCTCTTGTGTTAATGTCCTTAAAGAGATACTGACACCAGAAACATGAAACCCTTTTTACAACTGTCATAACATTGTCTTTGCATGCTCTTTATAATTTTGCCATAAATGTATTTGCCCAATACTTTTACAATTACCTATCTGATCCCTGTGTTCCTCTATGAGGGGGCTGCCATATTTGTGCAGCAGAAGTCCAATAACATTAGAAGATGTAACTGACAGGTTGAGACGGGACAGTCAGGTTGGCAAAACAGTCAGGTTTAGGATCTTCAAGTAGCAATTACTTACGAAAGCAGCCCTATCAGTAAATGATCTATAGGCAACTTTTTTATGTACATTCATATTTTGAAGAGTAGTTTTTTAGTGTATCACTTTAAAGAGGTTGCAATACTTATTATAGAATATTTTGAGGGTAAAAAACTGATTAGCTCATGAACCTACCAATGCTGGGTGATGCAAAATTTCATTGTAGTTCATATATCACTATGTGCTTTGCAGCATCAATATTCACCAGTGTTTGCAACAAATCCCTTTCTTATATGGTATCAGAACAGCATCGCATTTATGGATGTCACAGTCACAATATTAAAGTCTGAAATGCAGAATCAACTGGAAATTACATACTTCTTATTTTATTGGGAACGTGGAGTCCTACAATATTAAACTACATTCAACACTGAAATATGTTTTACTAGTTTGCTTGGATCACAGACCTGTCTTGTAACACTATAAATGTTATAAGCAAATGTGAAAAAGCTCTGCATTAAATGTTATATGAATACATACAAAAACCCATATTTCTATTTAAAATTAAAGAGAACAGGCTCAGAAGAAAGCAAATAAATGCATTCAAGCTGTTATCAATTAAAGGAGGTTTTGACAGTTAAATTCATTTTTAGTATGATGTAGAGATTGCTATTCTGAGACAATTTGCAGTTGGTCTTCATTTTGTATTTGTGGTTTTTTAATTATTTAGCTTTTTGTTCAGTTTGGGATTTTAGCAGGTATCTGGTTGCTAGCAACCTAGCAACCAGGCAGTAGTTTGAAAGAGAGACAGAAATATGAATTAAGGAGGCCCTATTATTTGTACTCATTTTTAGGCAATAAAGCTGTAGGATTTGCAATGTATTATTTCACATATGATCCATGGATAGGAAGAGCATTGCATCTTGAGGAATTCTTTGTTATGGAGCAGTATCGAGGTAAAACTTTTGGGCTTATTTATCTGTTTTTGAGTTTGTGATTGAGAGTTTTTTTTCTAATTCAAAGAAACATTTTAAAAAAACTCAGATGCTTGCTTATTTATTAAAGTGATACTGACACCAAGAAATTTCTTTTAAAAATATAAACCTACTTCCAAACCTACTTATAGGTCACGCTGACTGTTTTTTCCTAAAAGTCCTGTTTCTCTACATAAATCCTACTGAAGATCCTGAACCCGACTGGAGCTTCTCAGTCTGTCAAAAGGACTACATCATAAACTGGGAGGATTCAGCTTGCCGTTTGCTTCAAAGAGTTCCCCCTCCCTCGCATTGCATCGCGTTGTGAACTAGATAGCAGGCAGGCTTGATCTTTCCATTGCCTGCCTACTTCAAAGGGCTGTGCCCCCTCTCTGCTCTTCCCACGAAGAATTAAAGGAACAGTAACACCAAAAAATTAAAGTGTATAAAAGTAACTAAAATATAATGTGCTGCTGCCCTGCACTGATAAAAGTTGTGTGTTTACTTCAGAAAGTCTATTATAATTTATATAAATAAGCTGCTATGTAGCCATGGAGGCAGCCATTCAAAGGAGAAAAGGCACAGGCACATAGCAGATAACAGATAAAACACTATTGTATTTTACAGAACTTATCTGTTATCTGCTATGTAACCTGTGCCTTTTTTCCAGCTTGAATGGCTGCCCCCATGGCTACACAGCAGCTTATTATATAAATTATAGTAGTGTTACTGTAGCAAACACACCAGTTTTACCAGTGCAGGGCAACAGTGCATTATATTTTTATTACTATAAAGCTCTTTCATTTTTTGGTGTTACTGTTCCTTTAAATAACAGGCCAGCTTATTCCCGTGCCTACCTGCTTCTAAGGGCTCCCCCTCCCCATTACACATAGACAACAGATCTAAGCTTGTCACACACCACCAGAAAGCAGAAGGGGTGTTGCAGGTTTTTGATTGGGCATATTTATTCACTTGGGAGGCATTTACATTAAAACCCAGAAGAGGGGAACAAACATGGCTGCTTCGTGGGTCTGTAATTCGTGCTACCATAATTATGAAGTGAAAAATGTTTTAATTGGCTGTCAGTATCACTTTAATATGGTAAACTCATTTAAATAAAAAAACTGGAATATCTCAAAGTGAAATGATGGCTTGACTTTGACTAGGACAACTCCCATTGACTTTTACATGAACTCACAAGCTTTAAGCTGCCAAATTTTTATATTTGTGTTTTCGGGTTCTTTGCACCAATAAATAACAGACATATGAGTTTTTGAACCATAACTCACATTTAAGCACAAAAAACTGTGGAAAAATGTAAATTCGAACAATGACAAATCACTAGTGACATTACTAGAGAATATGGAGTCTGTTCTCAAAGAGACATAATAAAATGGGGGAACCAGACCCAAATCTTTCCAAACCTATTTTTGTGTACCAGATGAATGTATCCTTAATGCTGTATTTCTGGTCAGTATATACAAATGAAGTCCTGTGCTTATCAAACATCATCCTAGCAAAAACTGCCATAGAATTGCCCACATGTACCTTAAGACCCATCACCCTTTTAGGCCAGCAGGGGTCTCCTTTGGTCAGTGTCACAAGCTGCCATGTAAACAATACACTGATCATATATCAAAGAGCTGTGGTTGCTGTAGATTCTACATGCAGTGGCAACTAAACAGTTAAAATAACTCCCATGCATATACACACCTAATCCCATAAATTTTGTTTAACACAACAGGTTTGGGAATAGGATCAAAAATTCTGAAAAGAGTAAGCCAGGTAAGTTTCAATTATGTTAATCACTATATTCATAAAACCTTATTTTAGAATATGCTATGCAATGATAATGTTTGAATATAACAATTCAGATATAATTATGGGGTGAGTTTCAGTTGCCATTACACTCACCTATTGTGCCTGATGGTAGCACCAGCACAATTATACAGATTGTGGTTTCCATCACCAAACCACCTTTAGTCTTTAAAGGAACAGTAACACTAAAAAATAAAAATGTTTTAAAATAATTAAAATATAATGTACTGTTGGCCTGCACTGGTAAAAGTTGCGTGTTTGCTTCAGAAAGACTACGATAGTTAATAGAAATAGCTGCTGTGTAGCCATGGGGGCAGCCATATAAATTTAAAGAAGGAGAAAAAGGCACAGGTTACATAAGAAGATACCAGATAAACTGTGTAGAATACAATGGGAATCTATGCTACTTATCTGTTATCTGCTTAGTAACCTGTGCCTTTTCTCCTTTTTTCAATTTAAATGGCTGCCCCCATGGCTACACAGCAGGGTATTTATATAACTGCAGTAGTGTTTATGAAGAAAACACACAACTTTTACCAGTGCAGAGCAATAGTATATAATATAGTAATTATTTTTATACACTTTCATTTTTTGGTGTTACTGTTCCTTTAAGGGAGAGGCAACTAGGAGAGAAAAATAACACACTAGAGGGCTCATTATGTCCCCAAGTGTAGTGAGCAACACCACCTTTCGTTACTGCTAATCACCGCCGTATACTTTGTCTGCTGTGATTTTCGGCATTCGTTGTGCAAGTGCCCTACTCATTCAGTGCAACATAATTGTACTGATTGATACAGGGTGCTAAGAGAACCCAGGAGCTACTGCCTAGTCTGGAGGTGGCCGTAGTTTCAGGGTTCCCCTGCGTGAATAGGCAAAACAGTACCTGATTTGGAATGGAAGGTAGGAAGGACCAATTGGCGCAGGGCACAACTATACACCATTTTTTTATTACTGTGGCCTCTTTGTTTACGTAGCAAAATATGCCACAATCCAAAGAGATTAAGAGCCCTCCAAAGAGGGATAAAGTTGTATGATATGTGCTATTATCAACACTCTCTAGATTTGTCAGAGTTATGGGCAGGTCTCACATTTCTATTTGTACCTGTTGTATTTATAGGGTGTTAGTTGTAATCAATCATCGTTACAATGCTTCAGAGCTCAAGGCTGATTGTTTTGAACAAACTCATTTTGGCTGTGTCATAGTAGAACTAATTGTCTGAAAGAGACATTTTGGTTGACTTATGATCACCATTGGTACATAACGAGGGTCACAGAGTTACCCTGCAAAAGGAATTGGCTGCATTCGTAAAGTCATCCAGTAAGATGGCCTGGGGTCCAGTACAATGTAATGTTGGATATCATTCTACCTAATATTAGAGGACAGTAGTATGGGCATTGCCTGATTAGAATAATAACTCTTTTTGTCCAGTATAAATGAAAAGTACAGATTTTGAAAGATTGAGATTTTGCCCACAAAAATGTCTAAATTACTTGCCATTAGGAAGCAATTGATCAGCATTGCAAATGCATGAATTTCCTAGTCCTGTCCTGGAATACACCTTCAGTTGAATACTACAAAAGAAGAGGGGCTTTGGATCTTTCAGAGAAAGAAGGCTGGCATGTCTTCCACTTCAATAGTGACACCCTAACACGCATTGCAACTGAAACATAAGAACCATTTCAGCAAATAAAAATGAAAAAAAGCTCTTTTTATGATGTGTTCGATGTTTACTCCTGTGATTAGAGGTCCAAAGACACAATAACAAAAGAAAAGGGAACCAGAAATATGTATAATTAAAAAGAAAAATGCTGCAGTGTGATAAATATTTTTATTTCTTTTATAAACATTAAATGTTGTCAGTGTGTGCTGATGACAAAAACATGGGGTAGAAATTGAAGTGATGACAAACACAAAGCTTTGAAGTGACATGTACAGAGCACATAACATCAGTGTTCTGTAAAGAGTCCCAAATAAAGCACTTAAGGGTTAAATTAGATTAATTTAATTTAGTTTCTGGTGCTATACATATCTACATCTTCAGGGTGTGCCTGTCCATGGTCCAGAAGGCTTGGGTCAGGTTTAAACTTCCGCTGATTTTTTAAATCTAGTTAAAAAAAAAAACCAAAACAGACAATCAGACAGGAAGAGTTGGCATTTCGAGTAGGGCAATAGCACACTGTGCCAGCCACATGTATGGGATAATGAATATCCCAGTGCCACAATAGTTTGCTCTATGAGGCTACAATGTTATTGTAATTTTGTATTGTATAGCATTACTTTCTTTACAGGCCCTCTTTTATTCATATTCCTGTCTCTTGTTCAAACCACTGCCTGGTTGCTAAATAAGACCCTAGTAACCTGATAACTGCTAAAATACTAAACTTTACATACTTTAAATACTAAAGTTTACATAATAAGTTAATTTTAAGGTAAGCTACCCCTTTAATAATTAGGATTTTAATCTCCTGTCCGTTTCAGGTATATTTGTAAACTCACTACACTGGAGAAACACACAGATATTTCCCTTTCAATAATAAAAATTCACATTTTTGGGTAGATAAAAACATACCTGAAGAGCCAGTTGTCTGTTTCTCCTGATTATTCAGTCCCTCTTTATTTAAATTAACTTCTTCATTTACATCAAGTATTTCTTGATTTATAAGAGCAGGAGGTTCAGTCTCCACAGCAATTAAGGGTTCTGGGTCCTCATACTTAGTACTGTTAGTCAGGTCCGGTATCAGTGTTTCCAAAACTTCCTCTTGATTCCCTTGATAATGGTCCCCTTCTGTCACTGAAACTGGTATCTGCCAAGTTGATATAAAACACAATGAATTCCACATAAATGAACATCAGTCAGACAAATAAGTGACCTGGTGCCCACATAAGAACTGTAATGCCAGGACTTTATTTTCATTTTTTTTAAACATAAAAGAGGAGTATGGGAATAAGCCCACAGATCACATGGAGATTTCTTAAAATTCATATTCTGCTGTAACCTTTGCTTGCCTCATCCTTTTATTAGCCTGATCGGCTTAATAAAGCAGTGAACACTATCCAGTATACAACCCACTGCAGGGAACAATCCTGACGTTTTTTAAATGAATAGCTGCATAACAAATCTCCCTTCCTAGAATAGGGTTTACTTTAAGGGCTGTGGCACACGCTAAGATTAGTCGCCTGCGACAAATCTCCCTTGTCCAGGGCGACTAATCTCCCTGAAATGACATCCCACCGGCAAGATGGAAATGCATATACAGCGCCGCGATCCCGGAAGTTGCCTCTCGAGGCAATTTTGACAAATCGCCGACGCAACGTATGCCATCCCACCGGCAATTTACATTCTCGCCGGTGGGATGTCATAATGGGGGGATTAGTCACCAGGGACAAGGGAGATTTGTCGCGGGCGACTATTCTCAGTGTGTGCCACAGCCCTAAGAGTTTATAAAGATAATGTTACTAGCAGCTGGAATAAAAAAAAAAAATACCTGTTACAACAATGACCGTAACTAAGTGCAAAGTACAAGGTCATTAACCTGATTACTGCTAGAAGCTCTCCATATCAGTAACAGACAGACAAGTCAAGCCTTGCAAAAATCTGAAGGCACCTAATTGCCTTTATGTATTTCTATTGCAACCCTAGACAAGATATTTCCTTTAAAAATATATATAGTTTTTAGTAAATAAAGTTAAAAATGCCAAGGAATTGACTTGAAATTATCACATTTACCAAGACACAGCAGTTAGGGTTAACCAAGTTATTACAATTTGTGCAGTACATAGTTACATAGTTACATAGTTACATAGGGTTGAAAAAAGACCTGTGTCCATCAAGTTCAACCCATCCAAGTAAACCCAGCACACCTAACCCACACCTACCAATCTATACTCACATACATAAACTATAAATACAACCACTAGTACTAACTGTAGATATTAGTATCACAATAGCCTTGGATATTCTGATTGATCAAGAACTCATCCAGGCCCCTCTTAAAGGCATTAACAGAATCTGCCATTACCACATCACTAGGAAGGGCATTCCATAACCTCACTGCCCTCACCGTGAAAAACCACCTACGCTGCTTCAAATGGAAGCTCCGTTCCTCTAATCTAAAGGGGTGACCTCTGGTGCGTTGATTGTTTTTATGGGAAAAAAGAACATCCCCCAACTGCCTATAATCCCCTCTAATGTACTTGTACAGAGTAATCATGTCCCCTCGCAAGCGCCTCTTTTCCAGAGAAAACAACCCCAACCTCGACAGTCTAACCTCATAGTTTAAATCTTCCATCCCCTTAACCAGTTTAGTTGCACGTCTCTGCACTCTCTCCAGCTCATTAATATCCTTCTTAAGGACTGGAGCCCAAAACTGCACTGCATACTCAAGGTGAGGCCTTACCAGGGACCTATAAAGGGGCAAAATTATGTTCTCATCCCTTGAGTCAATGCCCTTTTTTATACAAGACAGCACTTTATTTGCTTTAGTAGCCACAGAATGACACTGCCTGGAATTAGACAACTTGTTATCAACAAAAACCCCTAGATCCTTCTCCATTAAGGAAACCCCCAACACACTACCATTCAGTAGATAGTTTGCGTTTATATTATTTCTACCAAAGTGCATAACTTTGCACTTATCAACATTGAACCTCATTTTCCAGTTTGCTGCCCAGTTATCTAATTTTGTCAAATCGCTCTGCAAAGCGGCAGCATCCTGCATGGAACTTATAGTTTTGCACAATTTAGTGTCATCAGCAAAAATAGAAACAATACTGTCTATGCCCACCTCCAGGTCATTAATAAACAAGTTAAACAGCAAAGGCCCAAGGACTGACCCCTGCGGTACTCCACTAACCACACTGGTCCAATTAGAAAATGTTCCATTTACAACCACTCTTTGTACTCTATCCTTCAGCCAGTTCTCTATCCAATTACAAATATTATGTTCTAGGCCAATATTCCTTAATTTGATCATTAACCTTCTGTGAGGTACTGTATCAAACGCTTTAGCAAAGTCCAAGTAGATGACATCAACTGCCATTCCAGCATCAAGGTTCCTACTCACCTCCTCATAAAAGGCAACTAAATTAGTCTGGCAAGATCTGTTACGCATAAAACCATGCTGGCACAAACTAATAGTATTGTGAACTGCAATGTATTCAAGTACCCTATCCCTTATTACCCCTTCCAAAAGTTTTCCTACTACTGATGTCAGACTAACAGGCCTATAGTTTTCAGGCTGAGAACGGGATCCCTTTTTAAATAACGGCACCACATTAGCAATCCGCCAGTCTCTTGGCACCATGCCAGACCTCAATGAATCCTGAAAAATTAAGTGAAGAGGTTTGGCAATCACAGCGCTCAGCTCATTTAATACCCTGGGATGAATCCCATCCGGCCCTGGACCTTTGTTTACCTTTACATGTTCAAGTCTCTTTTGAATTTCCTCCCGAGTGACCCATGCGTCAGTAGCTAAATTACTAGAACTGGGCATATTACAAGGGAAGCCTTCATTATCTGGCTCCTCAGATGTATAGACAGATGAAAAATAAGAGTTCAAAATTTCAGCTTTTTCCCCGTTTTCATCAACCAACGTACCCCCCCGTGATAATAAAGTTCCCACCCCTTCTTGCTTCATGGACTTATGGAGATTTCTAGTCAGTTGGAACAAACCACATACTGTCCCTCTGTTCCATATAGATAATAGAATCATTGCCATGATAAGGAGAGCCTGTTTAAATTCTATGCAAATTAAAATACAAGCCAGTCCCATAAGCAAAGAGGGAGTGTGTCAATAAGTCTGGTTATCTGGTTTCTCACCTTGGGGAATCTTTGCTAAAGTGCAAATTGCATCCTTGTCTAACTCCACCAAAGTTTGTGTCAACACACATCTTATTCATTGAACTCATAATGATACATTGATGTATACTGCTCATTTAACAGGTGGATATAACTAAGTACTGTGACAGCCAGCTGCAGGTATAACAATAAAAGCTACAATTTTGCTACTGCCCATGGGCAAACGTGCCCAGTATTGATAAATGAGCCCCAGTACTCATTTGCACTCAAGTCATATGCACCCGTTAAATCTATACAGTTCTCTATCTGACCAAATTATTAAAAACACAACCCCCAAAGTTTCAGCATGTTTGTTTTGTGATAACAGAAGACAAATATATGTATCTGGACATCTGGAAAACATATTTCTAACAAAATGCCCTTTTATCCCATGGCTGTCATAATTACACAGTTGAATGCAGCTTGAAATAGTGAAATGTTATAATGTACTTTTTCTTTTCCCAAAAAGGTGACTAGAGACTGTGTGGTAGGCCAATGTTTATGCTGCAGATTCTAGTTTAGCTCATAAGAGCAGCCCTATAAATGCTTCCGGGGCACCAGGCACTGTAGTATGTGTTACAACTAAAAGTCTAGCCCTCCTTACAATAATAGGATTAATCTTATTTCTTAAAAAAAGTAAAAATAATCACATATATAATACTAGTGCTTATTTCTCCGAACTATCATCTTTATTTTTTTTTAAATCCATCACAGTAACCATTCTTGCATTTGAGGACAAGAACTCTACATTATTGATGCTTACTCGCTGGAGTCTCATTTCTGTTTTCAGCAGCAGTTCTTATTTTAGGCTGATGGCATAAGGAGTGTATTCCATGCTGGAATATTTCACATATTTTATTGACATAAAAGTTCCCAAAATGGCAGCTGCTGCCTTCCTTTCACTTCAGTGAGAAATGAGTAAATGCTGGTACTGACCCTTTTCAGACAGGAAATTATCTTTTGGCAAGTACCAGTGCTTTCACGTATAAAAAACCATTTCATTATAAGAACTACAGACTTAAAAGCACAGTTTTACTTGTGTAACTATATTAATACAGAGAATTAATACCTTAAGATCTTCTGTTTGTGTTTGAGGTTTATCTTCTTTGTGGATGCTTGTTTTCCACAAGGAACTCAATGTATCATATGTTTGATGACTTACTGTATAAATCTTTCGCCCTGTTAACTGGAAGAACAAATCCATGCACCTTTAGAAAATGAGTAGTGGAAATGACAGCTCTATAAAGACAAATGTCATTACTGGTTTGTTCCAGTGTTAACTGATCAGTAAGAACAGAACAGTCCTAGCTTTAAAGGCATACAGGTAATTCATGCAAATAGCTTTCTGATCGCTAATATTCACTGTTCAGGTTTAAATATATATAAGAAATAAATTATTCAGCACTCCTGGTGATTCCGGATTTGCAAGAATTGTAATCTAAGCGAAATATGTTGCTTGCGCTTGCAGCTGTTAAGCGACACTGCAGCATCTCAATGATATAAAAAATGGCCAAGATTCCATATTAATAATACATTATGGGCTGCTCACCTTTGCAAAAATGACTGCTTGTGTTGGATAACAAACTGAAATACCTAATGTTGTAAGCCCCAGGGGGTAAGCAATCTTCTTTAGTCTGGATCCTGTTAAAATCAAAATACAACAATCAAAACAGAAACAAGGATACAATAAAAACTGTTTAAAACTGCCAGTATGTAAACAATCTTGTCTCAAAATGCATATGTATGTTTTATCAACTTAAATTATTGAGTTCTATCAGCTGACCTTTAAAATCAGGCTATAATCTTGGCATGAAAAACATTTACTAAGCCTATTAATATATTAGCATTATATGACTTTCAGTTCAGTAGGTAGAAAATGAATTTATAAATAAGGACTTTGATTAAAAAGATGATGTTTGTATATGAATAAGTGTGGTAAGTGGGGCATAACATGAGAAGTCCCTTCTTCCCTAGTGCCCACCACTGTAAGCTGCGGTCTTACAAATAATGTTCCAGCCAAAAGATGGAAATAGAAGGCATGTTAGACTGAATTATAAAAAGGCATCTTGATTTGCTTTGTCTTAACGCTTTTTTTATTTAAGTGGAATCAAAAACCAGCAGACTGCCCCACTGAGGGAACCTGTAATAGTGTTGATGCTAGTTAAAGGATGTGTCCTGGATATTACTTTTGTATGTAGCTTAGGGGCAGGGCCAGATATATAGTGAAACATTAAGCTCTGTTTGTCAGCTACTGACAATATAAAAGATGGACATTTAACAAAAATATGAATTGAAATCAAGATATATACACCATTCAGTGCTACATATTTGAAAAATCTGGCTTAATGTATCATATGGAAAATAACACAGACATAATCTAATAATTTATTGGGATCTTACCTTTTCTTGCCAAGACCAAACCAGCTAAACCGCTAACTGTGATTATACCCAATCTTGCAAGAAATTCTGGAGGAGGGTTTTTCAGGTAAACATAACTATCTGAAACAAAAATCAGTATTATAAGAATCCAAAACCCATTGCATAAAAACAGCCTGCTGCAGAAAGCGGTCCTAGGTGAGAGTAACTGTGGGCAACTAATCTCCCCCTGGGCGATTTGCTGAAATCGCCAGCTCAGCGTGTGCCATCCCACCAGCGACTTACATTTTCGCCGGTGGGATGGTAGTTCTGGAAGATTAGTCGCTCGTGACAAGGGAGATTTGTCGCGGGCGACTAATCTCCCCCTGTGCCCCTGAGTCCTAAGAAGAAGCCAGCACTACACAAAAGAACTGCTTTTGGATAAGATATAAGGTTTCTCCTACTACAACCCTTGTCACATAATAGGTTTATCCTGTTTGGTTGCTATTCTCCTGTCTACCAGTAGGTAGAGCATGTTTAGCAATGCAAAATATTTCTGAATTCATTTGATCTCTACAATGCTGAAATCTTCTCCAGCCTTCAAGAAACCTGCTTTTTGGAAGGGTAAGAGGGTCTGGGGTAGGGTGACCAGAGCACCTAAAAATTCAGTTAGCAGGGCTTGACTAATTGCAGTTTATTTTAAATACAATCAGTGCTTCCTTGCAACATGTATTAGCTGTGTCCCTGAATTTTCAGTTGATCTTTTGCTTTCATCCTTCATGTAGCCCTTTGAACTCACCTTTCCCAAACTGTACTGTATCTTCTACTCCATTTCTGACAGATGAACAAAAATGCTATGAAAAAAGGAGTTGGAGAAGTTAAACTTTATCTGTCCCTACACACAGATGATTGGCAAAATTATACACTTCTTTTGGCCTCACAAATACAGTACAACATGGACTCTCACATATAGCTTTAACTATGTGTTGTATACAGTGTTTAAAGGAGAAGAAAAGGTCTATGTAAATACAGCCATAAGCACTCACAGAAACACTGCTCTGAGTCCTCAGTGAAAAGAAACGCCACATTTCTTTCCTTTTATTCTGTATACATGATCTGTTTCAGACTGCCTGCTGTCATAAAAATCCTTCAGGGCATGGCACGAGCCTGCTCAGTTTATGCCTCTCTCCTCCCTCCCATCATCTCTCTCCCCTGTCCAACTGTGCTGTGTAGTCTGAGCTACCAGCAGCTAGTGCAGTGCTACTGAGAACAAGCTAAATATAGCGTTCTAGCTTGCACTATTGTGACTAATCTATTGGCAATAAAATGCTTTTCCTTCTCCTTTAAACATTTAGGGGGCTAGACCTCACTGCTTAAGGGGGCAAGTAAGGATTGCTAATCCCCACCCTCGCCACCAGATGCAAAATGGAGGGGAGGGAACAAAAATATTTTTTCAGCGTGGAAGAAGGATCTGAAAACCTACTGCTTGCCAATCTATTCTAAATAAATATTGCATGACTAACTACAAAATACATTGTGTACCCAATTTTTTTTTAAACTGAAGATTGTTCCTGTACTAACCGTCCCTTCTTTTCCCTGATCATAGCTATTATTGTATCAGCTTTCAGTGTGAACTAGAGATATATTAGCTACTCTCATGCTATGCTGACCTGTGTATTTTTTATGTTTAAAATTTAATTAAGTTTAAAAAGCAAAATAGATAAAAACTGTCAGCAGAAAAAAGGGAATAATGCATGTACAATACAGGCAATGCAGAAAGCACCATGGTTCTTCTTAAGTAGCTTATGCTACACATTTACCAAGGGGCAAATGAAGGTAGGACAGAACTGTCATATTTGTATATGTATACATTACAATTACACATACAAAGTCAATCAAAATTTGGAATTCTAAATGTTACAGCAAAATTAAAAACATGAAAGGGATTTATGTGTATTTATATACAGTGCAGTAACTGTGCACTAGTAAAATGTAAATTGTTTCATAAGCTCTAAGGCCTCTGGTACACCAGAGAATTTATTCCCCGGATATTTCTGGCAGTGAAAAAAGTCTGTCACTGAATAGGCTACCATAGACATTCAGATTAAAAAGGCTCAAATGGGACAGGTGCTTCTTTTCTGACAGCAATATATTTTATATAAACTTGCTACTAGACAAGAGAGCTTCTATATGAGTTCCGAGAGAAATGTAGGGTAGGGTACAACAATTGACTCTAGGTTGGTATCCTCAGCTGGCCAAAAAGGGGGATCAGGGTCCTAAAAAATATGCATGTATCCTTGTCTTAAGTGTAAACAGTGCAAATGTGATAAAAGGGAAGGTTTTTCAACATCCAACCACAGGACAATGTTTTGAGTTACAGGCACATATTGTGTATGCTATAGTTTGCCTGTGTGGATAGATTTACATGGGGGAAACGATAAAAAAGTTAAATCCTGGATATTACAACATAAACCTACAATAAATGTTGGGAATGTGGTGCTACCACTTTCCAAACATTTTGAAGAACAGGGGCACGCTGCATATCAGCTTAAATATACTTTATTGGACATTATTCCCCCCCAAGAGGGGAGGGGATAATGAATTGAAGCTTAAACAAAGAGAAGTATGGTGGATAAAAAAAACCTGGATTCCCCTTATCCACATGGTCCTAACCAAGATTATAATTTATATCTGTTTTTATGTACTGTGAGTTTGCATTTTTCTTTGGAACTCATGCTCGTGTGTTTGATAGACTTTGTGTAGATATATCAAAACGGATACTTTATTCTTTATTTACAGGGCTGGAACCCTGCAAACAGCAGAAATGATAATGGACTATGTCATTTACTCCTATGGACTTTAAATGGCAGTGTTTTATAAATTGTGAAGGAGTTGCTGTGCACATGGCTTGAAACTTTTAAACAAAACTAAAAATAGGCAAGAAGTTGTACAGCTTATCAGTACCATCTTTCAACCTTTTAATAAAGCATCTTCTTGAAATGGTAAACTCTTAATATGAATTCAAGTCAGAAGTGTGTAAAAACTTATCTGTTTGGGGCAAAAATATAAAAACAAATATAAGTAGGAGGTCTATATTAAAGAACAGGATGAAGTAGAGATGGGAGAACTTACCTTGCCCCATACCACATAAGGCCAAATAGTTTCCCTCACTGAAGACAATCCAGACTGGAGACGGCCAGGGTGTTCTTCGATATATTTAGATTTTTGTGCAGGAACGGAATAAACAGATAGCTATAAATAAGAGATATTTTGTTTGCATTTTCAAGGTCTAAAACAATGCCTATATATGTATAAATGCTCAATTATGGTACTGATTGGTGAACACATTTATTAACTCTCATTCTGTATTTCAAAATCATCACTTAACATGTATCTCTTATCCTGTTCAGCAGGGTTATGGGTAGTTTTGAAGCTTAAAGGGAACATATACCTCCTTTGGCATCAGCTCATGCAGTTAGGGTTAGGAAGAAAAGTGCATAGACACTATCTGAACTTTCAAAAATAAATATAAATGCAGCCTTTTCTGCAGGGGTTGGATTCCCTCCCCCTTAGACTCACAGAGTGATCCAACCCATTCCTAACTGTATTCCATTGTGAAGTGATGGATTTTGGGACCTGAAGCCCCTCTGCTTTGCGAAGAATCTAAACCAACCACTATGTAAAGTAGAGGGACTTCAAGTCCCAGGATCCACAAAGTGAGGGAGGAGTTGCATCACTTTGTGAACTTCAATTCACTTTGTGGAATCAGGTATGTCTGTTAAAAAGAATAATACATTTATATTTACTGTGGGAAGTTCAGCTCAACTGAATGAGCTCTTTTTAAAAAGGAGGGTATAATTTCCATTAAACACTGACAATCAGAAGAGCCTATGACTTCAAGTGCTGACATGAGAATATGCTACAATCTGCACCAACTGGGTCAGTTTTATCTGGAGCCAGTTAATGGTCCTGTATGTTTTGAAGAGCTAACTACTTAGCGACCATGTTTGAATTCAGTCCTTTCAAACAGGTAGGGATTATTACCTGAATAGGTTTCAGGAGATTTCCCTTAGGCTCCCGGTCTGAAACTGCATAAAGGCCATAAGAGGTGAAAACTAGGCCAGCAGGCACTGCTGCCAACTTGAATATCTGCAGGAGAGAAAGCATTCAATAAAAGCATTTAATAAAAACAAACTTTTTACACAGAGACATTCCTGAGAGGGGCAAGTTATGTAACAACTGCCATGTTATGTAACAACTACCCCGAAGGTTGTGCCCTTTTCCATTGCATAGTTTTACCACAGAAACACAGAGACCTATTCGCACACCCTACCTCTCCAAAGAGTCCTTTATCCGGTGCCTACTGCTGGAGGGATCGGCACCCTCCAAAAATATTGAAGCAATCAAAAAAAGCAAATGGCACTCAGGACTACAAAACAAGGGTAAAACCCTATTAAAAATTTATTGCGGAGGTGCAACGTTTCGGGGCAATGTGACCCCTTTATCAAGCATTGATAATTTATCATGCTTGATAAAGGGGTCACATTGCCCCGAAACGTTGCACCTCCGCAATAAATTTTTAATAGGGTTTTACCCTTGTTTTGTAGTCCTGAGTGCCATTTGCTTTTTTTGATTGCTTCAATAGTTTTACCACAGCACACTACATTTAATCTCAAATGTGATTTGATACTCATTTCAGATTTAAACTGCATATAAAACACAACCTAATGTAAATATATGTTATTGGGTCTTGGGGTCCAGAACAGGGATGTAACTACAGCACAGCGGTTATTTTGGGAGTTACCCCAGGAACGCAGGAGGCCTAGTAATACTCTAATTAATGAGCAATTTCAATATATTCTTGTAGAATGTAAGGCTACCAATATTTGGGGCCCAGAAACATCTAGTTGTCACTGGTGCAGAGGGTAGGATCTAAACATATGCAATTGCTATATACATATAAAGATATACAGAAAACATGGGGGGAGCTGTCCCTTAGAGTGTTGCACACCAGCCTTCAGCCCACCGCAAGCTGCATTATTAAAATTCAGATCCACAGCTAGGAAAGTGCTGCAAGGCTAGCCAACAAACACTTTCAGGGTGAGAGGATATTGATTGGCTAAATATATACATGCGAGCTGGCATGGGCCAGGTAGAGATTTGTGGGGAGAGAAGATGAAGAATATGACAGGTACAAGAACATTTGGAAGGACAGTGGGAGTACAGAGAGGGATTCAATGTACAAAGTATAATGTGACAGATGCTCAGGGAAAGTGGCAGATCGCTTAATCACACCAACGCCAATGCACGCTGGATACGTTTACTCAGAAAGACATAAGACTGTAAAGGAGGAGGAACACTCACCTTGGCCACCATGTCCGCCCCCTCCTAGCGGGCAACTACGGTGCAGTGGTGAGTTCAAACCTCTTCCTTTCTCGAACAGCGCATTTCGGCCAAGCTCGAATACATCACGTGACCTACACATATCAGTCCGCCAGTGCAAACTGAGTTCAGCGTAGTGGAATAACTATAATAACTGTGTGTGCTGAACTGGGTTCAGCGTAGTGGGGTAACTATAACTGTGTGCTGGGAAACTGGGTTCAGCGTAGTGGGGTAACTATAACTGTGTGTGCTGGGAAACTGGGTTCAGCGTAGTGGGGTAACTATAACTGTGTGTGCTGGGAAACTGGGTTCAGCGTAGTGGGGTAACTATAACTGTGTGTGCTGGGAAACTGGGTTCAGCGTAGTGGGGTAACTATAACTGTGTGTGCTGGGAAACTGGGTTCAGCGTAGTGGGGTAACTATAACTGTGTGTTCTGGGAAACTGGGTTCAGCGTAGTGGGGTAACTATAACTGTGTGTTCTGGGAAACTGGGTTCAGCGTAGTGGGGTAACTATAACTGTGTGTGCTGGGAAGAACGTACGATGGGAGTTTTCCGGGAAACTTGCGCTGTATGGGGCTGTGACTCCCGTGTTTTTATCTTTTGAGGGTAATTATTTAGGGGCTGTTTAAACTTTGGAAACTGCTGTCAGTCAGTGGGCCGCCTCCTGAACTCAGTATCGGCTGCGGGTGTTCAGGGCTGCTGGATTTGAGGGATGTATCTAAAACAATGCAGCTAACGGGGCTGAATTGCATTGCAGTTTATTTCAAATGCAATCATTGCTGCCCTGCAATATGAATTTATTAGATGTGACCCTGAATTTTCAAGTGATGTGGTCATTTTATCTCTACACTTATTAAAGGAGAATGAATTAAGATTGTACCTGTGAATTATACTCCTCCAGATATAGAAGGATTGTGCTTAAAAAAAAAGGTTCAGACTGATTTATTGAGAAATTCCACCAAAACCTCACTAGCCCTCCCATCTGTTCCACTTCCTGCTGGCTGAATTCTCTGGATGAGCTGGGGAGCCAGCGGCCCTCCGTACCCTGCACTGTAGGATAGGAACCAATCAGCAGCTAGGCTGACCTGATAGGGAACTGAAGTCTGTCATTGCTTGTGTGAGTGCAGGGTTGTGATTGGCTCTCCCCCTCCTACCATGCTTCTGGCAGGGACCGTTAGGACACACCCACTCTCCATTTCAAACTGGGACAGAGAAGCCAGAGGATCTATAGCAGGGGTCCCCAACCTTTCTTACTCGTGAGCCACAGTCAAATGTAAAAAGACTTGGAGAGCAACACAAGCACCATAAAAGTTCATGGAGGAGCCAAATAAGGGCTGTGATTGGCTATTAGGGGCCTCTATGCACCCTATCAGCTTACAGGGGCTTTATTTGGTAGGAAATCTTGTTTTTATTCAACCAAAACTTGCCCCCAAGTCAGGAATTCAAAAATAACTACCTGGTTTGGGGGCACTGAGAACAACATCCAAGGGGTTGGGGAGCAACATGTTCCCCTCGAGCCACTGGTTGGGGATCACTGATCTATAGGGAGCTCCAATAAAGGGGTCATTGTTACAGATGGGATTAATGTTTAGCCCAAAAGGAAACCAGCACCGTATATTATTCATAATTGCCTACAAAATTAGTGTTTTCCCATTTATCCTATATGTCCCCTTTAAACCTAATTGTAGCATTGTTCTGTTTTTCGTTTTGGCATTCCTTATGTTTTTCTACATACAATTGTGCTTATTTTTGTTCAGTGGCAGGAGTATGTTGGAGCTGGCCCAAAGTAACAAGGGCCCGATTGGAGTAATGGAAATTTTATGACTGTAGTAATTTGAACTAGGGGAAAGCAGGCATCAAGAATGGGGCTCCTTTGGCCCTGGCATCCTCTGGCACTCCTGCCTTGCATGTCTGATAAAAAGACTAAGGTAGGGGGGTGCCTTGAATTCCATTTTGCAAGCCCAAAGAGTTGACTGATAAATTGAACATAGCACACAAATAGTTACAGTATATCATGCACCAGTTAGAACAGGTCTTTTAGTTTAATTCAGACCTGGGCTCTATCTACATGGAGTTTGTGAACACCTCCCCCACAAAAACATGGTGTTGGCTTAAAGTGGATATGTCACCCTAAGAAGTAATTCCAAATCCTTCTCTACCTTGTTTAGCTGAGTAAAATAAACTTTACTTACACTTTATATTTTATTTACATTTTGTTTCCTTCATTCTTGGAATGTGCAATTAGAGCACACAGGCAGGCACCATTTTGTGCTATGGAAAGTATTGTATCACCCCAAAATATTGTGTATGTCCAGAATGGGGAACCCAATGCCCATCCCCATGCACAGGCTACACAATTTTAAATTGTGAAGTGGGAGGAGCAATGTGGATTTAAAGTCTCCTGATAGCTTATAGTGGCCTATTTATTAAAGTTTATTGTGTTTGGGTGCTGTGTGACATTGCACTTTACCTACTTACCATGATGTACTGTTCACGCTGAGCATTTCCCATCTGTAAGTGGAATTACAGGGATGTTCTTAGTTGGCTATTGGTGCAAAATTTTATTTATTTATTGTATATAAAAGAGAGTCAAAGCTTTGATAGGTCTGGGCACTTTTTTTACATTATTTGCAGTAGCTTTGATGTTGGGATGGGGACCACTTAAAAAGCACTTTTTATAGTGCATACTGGTGCTAAATACCAATCATAAGGCCATCCTGTTCTCGCCCAGTTGTGTGTATGAAAGCCTACAGTGTTTGATTCCAATAAAGATTTTGGGCAAATCTCATAGTATGTGGTACATTTAAATAGTATGTGGACTTTTACATAGAATAATGGTTTGCAAACTGTGGGGCATGTAGCACAGGCAAATGGCTCATCTTTAAGCCCAGTTGGGCATTAATGCTAATTTTGCCCTATTTGCTGTCCAAGATACACTGATACTGCAATGTTCTTAAATCTGTATCCTTGTTAAGAGTTAAGGGGGACCCTGACCAAAGTGGCTTGAACCAAAAATATCCAGCAACCACTGCCTTAAATAGTAACTGTAGAATATTTCCGAATGCCTTATTCCAAACAACCTGAATGGAAGCAAAAGGTTAACCAGTTAATTACATTATATTCCACTGCTATCCCTATCACCAGATATCAGCTAGGTGAGCAGGCAGGGAATTCTGGTATATTAATATTTATTATTCACAATAAGGTGATTGGCTTTGTTAGCTGAACAAAGGTTTAAAACGTTATTACACTATCAGTTGTTTTGTTTCATTTTATATATGCGCTCCCTTCACACTTTTCTGGACACGTTTGAGACCCAGTCAAAGGGGTTATTTTTGTAAGAGGAGCAGCAGCAACATCACAGCCATTACAGCACTTCACTGGAACTTAATTTTAGCGCTGAGGATTTGGGTATTGTATATACCTTTGTGCATCTGTATGTAGGGAATTCTGGTAGGCCATATCTTTTGCCCTAATTGCAAGTGCTGCATACATAAGTAGCACTGTAAATAAAAGTATACATACATACAGTAAGCTGGGAACTCAGTCAAGAGTGGCCGAAAGTCCATGTATGGCCAGCTTTCTTTAATGCTTCAGGCACGGGAAGATCCGCCTGACAGTACTGTTATTCTGTGGCACACATAACATGTTGCTTCTCCACTTTTTATAGTAACATGACAAAATTTTGTGTAATAGTGTGTATGTTTGTGCATGCAGTATTGATCTTGGGGATAGTAGATATGCTTGAAGTCATAAAGGAACACCATACTTCCTGACTGGGAGCAAACATTTTTCAGTCTCCATCTCACAAACAGTTGATACATATGACAACTGAATGAGAAAGTACTTATGAGATGTAGAGTAGAATAAATAGGAACCCCACTGCTATGTCTTTCATTGGTTTGGAAATATGGTTTGATTTACATTTCTTATCTGTTTGAATCTGTAGTCCTTATCCACTAAGCTGTACAGGTCTCCTTCAGCTCATTCATTATGGTTGCATTCTTTGTGGATGCTAAATGGCTTTCTAGAGTCTTGTGCCAGTCAACAGAAGTAAGTGAACCTAAGGTGGCCATGCACAAGCAGATTTAAGCTGCTCATTCGAGTCCTTCAGACCGTTTCAGCAGCTTCTCTGCCGTGTATGGGGTTCCCCTTGATAGGTCTACCCGCCTCATATTTGGCTGAAAAATCATCCAGATTTTGATCGGGCAGGTTTGATTTTCCTGTTGAAGTGTGATGTGGTCCTCGCTCTAACAGCTAATATTCCCATTGCAATATCATCCAATAAAAATTGGCATTCCCATTTACATGTTGTAGAACACACATCTGTTGACGAGTTCTGTTCCTTTATTTAATTTTAAGTCAATTAGATGTTTTTAAACTAAAAAGATCTGGTTTTCTTGTAAGCTTTTTTTGTGTCAAAAACTAATTGTGGCAAATCATAAAGACAATCCTTTCAGGAAGAGCCATATAATTCAAAAATGCCCATAACTACTAGAAGTTACCTCTACTGATCATAAATAATGACTTCGAGGGCACTGTGTTGTGAGTGTCAGTTGACAAAGGGATCATCATCCCTTGCATTGCTACAGTGTGCAATGAGAATTCTCGGTCAGTACTTTTTGCTGTTTTCATCACCCCAGTTTTCTCATAGGGAAACTGAAGTGGTTGAACTGCTATGCATTAATAGGATGTTTGGCTACTGCACATATTAAAGGTTTCCAGTCAGGGGGAGTTTGTCCCACCTCACCCTAAAGTTTAAAATATCTAATGGACAATAGGTTGAGCACAACAGTAGTAATGATTATGCAGGAAAAAACCCAGTCACACCTGTATTACTCATGTTATTTATTAAATACACTGTTTATGTGCTTAAATATAATGTGGAAAATGTCAAAAGAAAGCACATTTCATTGTAAGTATACATTGTTTTGCTAGTACTGCTGTTTTATATGACTAACAACCTTTTGCCCATGTCATATTATATTGTCTCCGCACTTTCCTTTTACTCAAGCAGTAGCATGTGTTCCTCCAGTTGTTGAAGAGATAACCCAATAAAAAAAAAAAGGAAACCCTCCAAAAGATTGAAAATAACAGTGCTGCCTATATGTACATAAGACAAACTAAACAGAAGGTGCTTCATCTAGTGTTGGAACAAGAAGTAAACAGGTATTTTTCCTTTTGTTTTGAAACAGTCCTATAGAATGTTTGGTTAGTAACTTCCTATTGCTGCAGTAATACAGGACATATTTACATGTAATTGGAAAACAGACAAGGCCTAGCAACCAAAAAGTTACTAGTGGTGGTCTTGTGACCATAGTCTGGTACCAAAATAAACTTTTAAATTCTGAAAACCGAAGGCTAGTAAGATTTAATGGTTGAACACCGGCAATATAATAGTGCTTTGGTATATCAACCTACCATACAAAAACAAATCAACATTACTACAGCCTACTTCACAGTTTATATGCAGGTAAAGTGCAAGCCATAGTACAAGAGATATAAATGGTTTCATACAGTTAAGCATTATTTAAAAAGAAAAAAAAGTCCTCTGATTTGTACATATCTCCTCTATGGTGATCAGTTACACACAGGTCATTAATGGACCAGAAATAGCTTGGACAAATGTTTTATTTGCAATACAGCGTCTGTGTCACAAGTCACAAATTGTAGTGCATTTTCAGGTTCCCCTCACCTGTATTTGTGAAAGTAAAGCTACATTGGTGCATTGCCTGAATCAAACAGTTCTTGGTTGTGATGTATGGATTCAACACTCTCCGATAGAACAACATCTTTGGCCAGTGTGCAGACATTTTCACTTACAGGCTTGGATACATTGACTACTGGGAAACAGCAGCACCAAAGCCATCATTCTAGACTGCAGAAAGTCTGTGAATGTGTTGGAATGATGTATAAAAAAAGGAATATTTCCACAGCTCTGGTAGACATGAAAGGTTCAAACTTAGGGATATCCAGTTAATACTGGACTGGAGGATGAGCAAGCTCTTCTGAGATCCATAATTGATGATAGTTGCTAAGGAGTATATCTGCCTTATTGGTAATTTAGAATATAAGAATGGAAGCTGTTACTGCTATATGAAGAGGAGGTTGGCAGTGTGCTGGAGGTGAATTTTGGGATTTCAGAGCTATTTTCAAGTGTGCACAGTGCTGATGTCTACTGGAAATTGTACAGCAGCCCTTAAAGAGGTTGTTCACCTTCAATGTCCAAATCTTTTTAAACCACCAACAATACTCTGTGTGTTAGAAAATCCATTTTACATAAAAAAAAAGCAAAAAGGCCACTGTAAAAGCTACTTTTTATACCTGTAAAATCAATCCTTCTTTTGTCTCTCTGATCAGTTTTCTGAAGGGATGGGAGTGGCCTATTTAGAACCTGACACACTTCCTATATGCTTACATCATCACGTCCAGGCTTTGCCCATAGTTTTTTCCTATTGGACCAGTTTATTGGTTGCTTGTGCACTCTAACCAATGGCATAATTTGAAAGGCCATTGGTTAATTTCTCCCTTGCAATGGCATGGGCAAACAGACTCACCATATCACAAATCCAACATACTGTTATGTTAGATTTGCAGAATTCTGTCACAGACAATAGAGTTGCTGCCAGTACTATGCATGACATCATATAAGAAAGTGAAAAAGCAGCTGTAGTGTTTATAGGGTCACTGACACAGGGTCTGTGCAGAAGTGAAGGATAGCCAGAGGAATGATTCTGAGGTGAATTTCTCTTCAGCTGTTCATTTTATGTTTTATGTTATTTTATGGCAAAGATTGATCTTTTAATGTGAACTGTTAGATGTGTGAATGTTGTACAAGGGTGAACAATCTCTTTAATGTCTTGGGGTAAGATGCTTTTAAAGGATGGTGATGCCCTTTTTTATTTATAGAACTTAGTATTTAATATTTCTTGACATGGACAACTGGCTGGCTGGACTGATGAGTTTATTGTAGGGATGCAATGAATCCAGACTTTGGTCAAGATTCTGCCTTTTTCAGCAGGATTCGGATTTGGCCGAATCCATGGTTCTGGCTGAACCGTATCCGAATCATTGAAATCATGTGACTTTTTGTCACAAGGAATTTGAAAATGTTTTTTTTTTTTTAAAGGTTGATTTTTATTGGTTTTTATAACAATAAGGTAGGATAGAGGGAGAAAAGAGAGAGAGAGGGAAGTAAGGAAGGGATTGGAGAGTAAACAGTTATTGTGCTATTGTGGCTGGTGAGTCTGTCCAAGGAAGCCAGATGTTCTCAAATTTTGCCGGACAACCTCTGGCAAGGTAGGTAAGTTTGTACAGTTCCAGTTGCGAATTGACCAGGTTAATCCATTTGCGGAGTGATGGGGGTGTTGGGCCCATCCAGTGTAGAGCAATGAAAATGAAAATTTTTAACCAGATTTGTTACGATATTCAACTGAATTCTTTAAAAGGAATTCAGGGTTCGGCCAAACCTGAAAACAGTGGATTTGGTGCATCTAGTTTATTGGTGTGTATATTAGGAAATGTATTTCATTACTATATGCTACCTAACACTATGGTAGGCCAGAAAAGAAATAAAACGTTGGTGAGTTATATACGCATTGAAGAGATAATTGTTTTTATTAATTTATACTTTTGAGGGTAAACCTTCAGCTGTCAGCTCTTTAAGCTCTGTTAATCTGGCATTTGATACTTTAAATAAGAAAGTATTTGACACAGTGATGACATTTGGGGGCAAATGTCATCAAGTGTGAAATTAGAGCTCATCACAAAAGAATTCACCCACTTTCTATTTATTCCTAAGGAAGTTTTAGAAGCATTTTTGTGAAATGGTGAACTTTAACTTTTACCCATTGATAAATACGCTTCAAAAAATCCCATATGAATGAATAAGAAGTGGGTGAATTTTTCCATGGTCAGCTTTAATTTCACACTTTGATAAAACTGCCCCTTTGTGTTCTGCTTTTACTGGTTACTTGGAACCATCATTGCCACAGAAGTTTTTATTCCTGCAATAGACTGTCTTATGTTTTAAATTGTTAAATCAGTGCTTATAAAGCCATATATTATTCACTTAATCAGTTCATCTTTTGTTTTATCCACAAAAATATAATCTTATATATAATTGTATTAAAATAATCAGACAAAAATACTGTACATATAACCTTGAAATGAACACTCTTTGTTCATTGTTTACTAGATGAAATTGTCTACTGTTACTTCTGTATGTGTCTACCAAAAACTAGCATTAATTGTTCTGTTTATTGATAGAGATTTATGGTCTGGGTACATACACTGAATAATATCCACCACTTCCTGGGGCTGATTTTTTATTGTGTGAACTTGAGTATCGCTATGGTTCACAGTAGAAAATCACAATAGAGTTTTCTTCTTGAGGGCCTTGTCATTTGTACTACCTGTTCTTGATTTTTGAAAATAAATAAATTTATTTAACAAAAAATTATGGGAGAAAAAGTAGATTGATAACACCCCCCGCCCAGATCTTGGAACCCCCCACAATCACGACTTTTTGCTTTATAAAGTAGCTAAACTCAAGCTTGACTGCTCAACCCCTAACTTTCCTGATTGCTTTTGCACCAAAGGGAATTCTGCTCGATACTGGCAAGTTCTAGACTAGTTCTCTTTATTAAATGCTACAATGACTCTCTGTATGCAACAGACTGTTTGGAAAAGTTATAAACAAGTTATATAAAACAGTGACAGAATTTTTCTCTCGAGCTTTAGATTCAGAAGTATATCTTTATATATCTTTTTTTGACAGCTCTTATTTGTTGGTATTTTTGCATTTATAGTGTTATAGTAGTGACTATCTCTTGACACAGTGCTTATCGCAGCCACAAAATTTGTAATCATCATCATTATTCATATAGCTCATGTGGTGAGTGCTATTAGGATTCTCAAAAAGCTGTTTATTTTTACTTTATTCCTGTACAGTAGAGTTCAGTAGTATGAGTTTTCCACAGTGAGGATCAATCATCTTGGTTATTTAAGATATTTAAAATGCAGGTCATTGGGGTTTAAGGGGAGCAGATACAGTACATTTCTCCATGCATGCTACAGAGAAAATAAGCTTTTATGTCGTACTACTTTCTCTGCACGAATTAATTGAAATATCTTCTATAGACTCCAATAGTACAGTGAGTTTCTAAATTATCATGGAAAAAGGTCAAAGGGCTGTTTGGCTTTAGTAGGCAATAATCCAATATTAGGGTCCAATTTATTCTAGCAACCAGGAAGTGACTTGAGAGACTGGAATATGTAGAATACGTAGAGGACCTGAATAATAAGCTTAGTAATTAAAAGTAGCAAAAACAATAAAATTGTAGCTTCAGAGAGCTGGGCAGAGTTAGAAGACAAAGGCAAATAATTTAAATTCAAAAACTATATGAAATAAAAAATAAAAAACAATTGAAAAGTTTCTATGAATAGGTCATTTTATATTATATTAAAAGTTATCTTAAATAAGAACTAAATGTTAGGCGCCTTAGTTATTATAATTACTTTACCTGATATCCTGGATATGGGGTAGATGCACCAACATCTAACTGCACCAGCTCAGGGATCTTCCAAGCCAGCACCACAAATTTGTTATCTTCGTCTGCTTCTATGTTTATCAATGGCCCCAGGCCGACTCATGGGCAAAGTGAAAAAGCCAGCATTTTGCTTAATGTTTGCCTTTTTACTCTACCGCACATGCGCATGAGGCACGAAGAAAGAAGCAGCAGGAAGATCTCTCTGTGTTGCTCGCTCAGGGCCAGGATATCAGGTTAGTGATTATAAACACTAGCTGGTGCCTAACACTTGGTCACAAATCATTCAGCCTCTCATTCTGTTTTAAATCCCATGAAAAGTGTAGAGGCAGGGGGGTTGCTGTACAAATGCAGAAGGCCCATGTACTATGCACATTTATTAAGAGCAGCTATGAGCACTGTTTGATAGTAATCACATGGATCAGTGGTGCAGTAAATACAGTCTAAAATACCTGGATTCATGTGTTCTCTATTAAGTATTTAATAATGAATAACTCTTTAATAATTAAAGAGAATACTAGGAAATATGTTGACATTGTTTAGAAACATGTTGCCTCAACTTAATTTGACTTAATGTTTTATACTTTTCAACATATTTTTGCAACTTCACCACTCCCCATTTTAATGTCACCATACCATGTCCATAGAGGCCTACTAAACATTTAACATCATCTTCCTCCACAAAAAAAATCATTCATTTTAATTGATTGAGTTGATTTAGCAAAATCTTTCTTTTGGGAAACAATTTCTGAATTTCCTGTTTGAGAACAGACTGTTGATTTGAGGAAAAACAAGATTTGTATTCTGTAATAAAAATTTTATATTGTCAACTGCAGTGTCATCTTGTCTTTAAACCCACTGGCCAAAAACTGGATACCATAAACAAAAGCGAAAATCTTGGATTACAGCATACAATTTCTAGAAAAGGCATAATGCTACAGACAGGTGAGATCATTACAGGCCTACGTTCTGTTAAAGGGGGAACTGTCAAAGTTTAAAAGCTGTAGAGGATATGTAACAAACCTGTTTTAGAAATAGGCTTTATTATTTGTATCTTATAGTTTTTCTTATATTTAATATTTTATGAATGAAATGAAACCTATCTTTTCTTTTTAATAATTCACTCATGCTTTGGTGCTTACACTTATCAGGAGCACTTGTCTGTACCAGATGAAAAATTGTTCTAACTGGCAAAATTTAGTTGCTTGCAGCAGGGAAAAATGCTAGGTAGAGAAAGCACACTAGTATATATATAATATCTCAAAAACTATAAGTATAAATACATTAAACCTATTTGGGACACTTGATTTATTAAACACCCACTACAGTCTGGGTGCATTTTTAGCTGTGACCGCTCCCCTTCAAATATAGGGCTTATTACAATGATACATATGTGGAGAGAAGGAATTAACAATTAACTGGAGACAAATCTGACCCACAAACATTTGATTTTATGCTAGCTATTAGCTGGAAGAACCAAGTGAACAGCACCTACTGCCATTTTTCGTATTGGATTGTTCACCTTGTTTCCTTTTTTTCTAGCTCTGTGTTTGCACTATTTGTTCACTTTCATCAGGAACAGTTCACGTTGCTCTTCCTGTATGGAGAATACTCCTTACCAGTTGAATTTCCCAACATCAGTTAGAGTTTCTTAAGTCACAGGATAGTGGCATTAAATTCACAGTGGATAGATTGATAATCCTGCAAAGACATCTAGCACTTCAAACAGACTTTCTGAGCTAACTAAAAGCCACCTTAAGTTGGAGCATCCCTTAAACAGTTCAATAAGAGTTGAAAGCCTTCCTTGGAAGTTGGATCCAGGCCCAACACACATCACATAGATCAAGAAAGCTGCTGTTTGCAGGATGCACAAGACACATCTTAAGGCACTAAGGGGCTAATCCATTTCTCTTTGTCTGGAACCTCTTTCAACTCCTAGAGATATTTTACATCTACAAAAAAAGTGTAATGATTATAGTGACCAACATGTAATCCAAAACACCTCTGGTACCCAAAGGGCATGGAAAAAAACTGTAAAAATGTTATCAGTTATAGTATTGCAAAATTAATTTATATTACTGTATGCAATTTTGTATATATAGATACAGAAAAAAGCCAGAGAGTGATTGCATATCTAAACAGGGTCCCTTGCAGAAACCCTCATGCCTGGTGCAAGAAAGGAGTGACCAGGCCCCACCAAGACTGAGCAGAAATACAATTGGATTTTCCTTGCCCTTAGTCAGTGGTATACTCCGGCACTCCCTGATAATAGCACTGTATCTAGGTATATAAAATATTTTGGGAAGGTACTTGGACAGTAGCATCAGCCCTCCATGATACAGTAATTAAACTTATATGCAGATCTTGGTACATACAGGAAAAATAACTTAGGAAATAATAATAATACGGAATTTTTCATGCAATGTCATAGGCATCCTGTGGCACTATTCTCTTATTCAGTCTATGTACAATATACTTGATTACATTATATACAAAGATTACAGTGTTTCTCGAATTGAATTTCCGGTGGCACCTAGCAAATGTATTGTTCATGGTGCTGCTACTGGTCAGACGTGCGTTTCAATAAATGAATGTGTATGTGCCACTAAGGGTGCCGAAGAAGGAAGTTCAGAGGCACCGTTCTGAGGTTTCAGGGTTCCAATGTACTCACAGATGTCCAAGAAAAACTCTAAGTTTTTTTGCTTCCACTCTTTCAATTTCTTAGATGACAATTGTGGGTCCTCCAGAAGAGAGTTGATGATTGCAAGGTCTCCTTCTTTTGCCTAAAATGGCAAGGACAGAAAATATAATTGCGTAATTGACAGTTTAAGAAGAAGCTGGTATGGACACCAAATATGACTAACAGATAAAATAATCTTATTTTGCAGAAAAAAGATCAATATCATTCATTCAAGAAACATGCAGAGTCTAAGGGGGGGAATTCACAAAAGTGGAGATAGCCCTTTTTATAGAGTAAAAGTGGTGATAAAACTGGTGTAAAACACTGTCTTTGTATTTACAAACAGAAATCTGCCTAAATTCTAAACTGTCACTTTTCAGTGGAAGAAAGTTTACAGACACCCTTGTGAAGCTGTCTTTTAAACAACACTTTAACAACATTTTTTTCCCAACACTCTTTCCGACATTTTCAAAATGGAGTAAAGCTGAGTGTGTAACTATGTTCCTTTAGATTAGAGGAACGGAGCTTCCATTTGAAGCAGCGTAGGGGGTTTTTCATGGTGAGGGCAGTGAGGTTGTGGAATGCCCTTCCTAGTGATGTGGTAATGGCAGATTCTGTTAATGCCTTTAAGAGGGGCCTGGATGAGTTCTTGATCAATCAGACTATCCAAGGCTATTGTGATACTAATATCTACAGTTAGTACTAGTGGTTGTATTTATAGTTTATGTATGTGAGTGTATAGATTGGTAGGTGTGGGTTAGGTGTGCTGGGTTTACTTGGATGGGTTGAACTTGATTGACACTGGTCTTTTTTCAACCCTATGTAACTATGTAACTATGTCAGATCAATTCTTAGTTCTTCTGTTTTGCTTTGTTTCACCCAGTCTTTATTAAACCCTCTGTATGGGCACCATTGGGGGATCATTAGCAGATTAATGGGGATTAGCAGCCTATTATCATGGGACAAGTTTAAGTGGGGGGTAGGGAAGTAGTGCGGGTGCAGGTGGACCCTTGATTCACTTCTTCTCATGAAGAAGGTATTTAAAAAATCTTGTTACAAACGTGGAATTAGACAATAATTTAGAAAGACCAGCTTGTCCTGAAAAAAATGATGTATAATTTTCCTAGGCAAACTAAAAGGACCCTTCAGGAATAGCCCTTATTAAAATGACTAGCAAATGAAATGCAGAAACCTGCTGGTAAAATCATCATTACAGGCAGTGCCGGATTTCCTATCTGTGCATCCCGAGGCCAACCCCATTCACTGCCCCCACCCCACAAATTAATAAAAAAAAAAGTCTGTAAAATGTAATCGAAAAGACAAAATTTGAAATCTGCCTGTTTAAAAGACAAATTCACAAAAGTGGAGATAGAGGTTTGTGAATAAAGTGGAAAATCTTGTGCTATTTATTGTGGATTCAGTTGATTCAGTTCTTGTGAGTTCTTTTGTGCTAATTATTAAGGTTTTGGGGACATACAGTACATAGTAATATGAGCTACTGTCAAATTAGCAGCTACCATAGAGATGCTTTGAGCCTACAATGCTTATCCCTTGCTAAATTATAACTATACTTTAAGGTTTAACAGATACTCAGGATATGTGATAAAATATCTAACTGCCAGGCATGGCTCAGGATTCCCCTGTTTGAAAACAGCCCCATAATATTTTAAAAATGTGCTTGGGCATATCAACCCAGGGTGACTGAAACTTAGAATACACTGGTCTAGAAAAAAATGTAGTGTAAAATTATTTAGTCTGTCATTTTTTTTATTTTTGTCATTTGAGGCAAATTGTATACAACTTCAGATAGGGATTTTGCCACTTTTACTAAGTAAACTAAAAGTTAGGTGGGATTTATTTGGGCAAAGGTTTGCTTGTGATAGACATTTTCTTTGCTTTAATATTAACTACAGGTTGACTGTACAGAGAGTAACAATCTATGAGAAAGTTGATGGGAAATGTATAATAATTACCAGGGTATTAATATACCTTTACAGTGCTTTTCAAGACTCTAATTCGATGGAGCTTTTCATTCATGATTGGATCATTACACCTTTTTATGAAAGACCGCCTAAACTCCTGTTTGGTCGAAAGCCGTTGTTCTCCAAATGCGGATAGGCTGGCTTGTTCCAGTGTTTTGTAGAGCTCTTGAAGCCCATCAGTGCTAGACCTTTTTTCTTTCTTGCTTTCTGTAAAAGAAGTAACCAGTGTTTTGTTGCTTTCCATGTTGCAGAATATACCTGACAACAATCATCTTTAAAGGGTAAGTTTTAAGCTTCAGAAGCAATAGTACAGTTTATATGAATAAGCTGCCATGTAGTCCTAGGGCTGTCATTCAAATTCCAGTTGGGCTGTAGGGCTTACAAGGCATACCATATAAAGTGTGTGAATATAATGAGCTTAACTCAACATCAGATGTAATCTAGAGCATTGTACATTCCATACTCCACTCTAAATACCTAACATATAAGGGCAGATTTATCAGATTTATCAAAACACGAGTTCGAATCCCGAATGGGAAAAATTCGGATTGGAAACGTAAATTTCTGAAGATCGCAAATATCACAAAATGCTTACGAAAAAATCGTATTAGTCACGATCGTATTGGCAATCCAAAAGTCACTAAATACGATTGGACCGGTAGAACAAATTCTCTGAATATTTGTTTTTCTTGGCTCTACAGACCTGCAGTCAGCCAAGTATAATCTAGTTGGATTCATCTTACAATGCTACTCCTGTTAAGTCTTCTTATTGTAAAGCTGATGGAGATTTAAGGGCTTCCTAGTAAATCTATTTGTCTCCAGATTAGATATCGTTTAGGACAAGCATTCCATTTGGAACTAACTGGGATTTTTTTTTTAATCCAACACTAATTTCTATACCCCTCTAAAAAGGGAAGCTAAAGAGCTTATTGGGCCTTTTAAATATTTCTGTTACAAAATATAGATAATGTAGTGCTTGAAGTACAACTTTTTAATAGTTAAAAATTGACAGGTTGTCATCTATTTAGGGATCAAGTATGTCACTTTAACTGTGTGATCTGTGGATGAAGATATGGACTGAGAGTTCGCTTGCTATTCTCTTAACTTCCCCTCTGCTTTGATATGAACTTGCTCTTTGGGTAATAATATCAGTGTTAAAAATAGTAGCCTCTGGTTTGGCCAAGTTAAATCAGGCACTATTCTTTTTTTACCACGTAATGCCCAAATTTCAAACAAATTTGCCCAGTTAAATCACATCTGCCTTATATGTTTTAGCGCTCATTTTCTATTTGAACCATCTACCAGTTAAGTCATCCCTGCCATTTCCCTAGTTTAGCCAACATTGCACCAACACTTTTTTGTGGATATTTTATTTAAAACACATTACCTTCTTTATCTGAATTACTATGAGTCCTTTTTGAAAGTTCATCTTCAGATTTTTCTTCTAGCTTTTCTGTATTCTTCCCACGACTTTTAACTCTAACATCCCTGTTTCTTGGCAGGCTTTGGCTGCGTTGTTTTTGTGTCCTAGCATGTGATGTGTGCCCCCTAGGGCATTCTGTTAGAGGGAAAGGTCCATCTCTTTCATTATTGTGGCGTCTTTGAACTGGAAGCGTGGCTTGCCTCCTCTGTTCTGGGGACATTCCAGTATGACCTACTACATATTCTCCATCAGAAGGTACAGTCTGCAGAAAGTGAAGTCCTGAACTTGTTAAAGGTGTTTCAATTAGATCTTGCCAAGAACGTCTTTCCCTGTAACTGGGCCTGCACCCAGAGGAATGTGTACTTCCAGTGGCATCCTGTCTTGAATCTTCAGCAGAAGAGTGGGAATATGTTGACTCACTTGAAAAATGGCGCCCGTGCTTTGGCTCAGGAAATGGACTGGATGAATTAACCTGTATTAAGATTTTAGGTTAAAAGAGAACTATCACAGAGATGAAAATGTTATAAAAACTTTTATTTCACTAAAATAAGAAACTTTCTGAATATAATTAATTTCAAAATTCTTTATTGTTTTTGAAGTAAGTTACTGTTCCCTGTATCCTCTCTCAGCAATGTGTCCCTTTACATTCTCTTTTCATATAGGTGTGAGAGTCAGATATTGTCTAACAGGTCCAATACATCCTTTTGGGGGTGCACTGAAAATTTAGTAGAGTAATAAAGTAACCAATTCCAACAGAAATACTGTATTTCTACATACAGGTCTTGTGCCAGAGTCAAGTTTGTTTGTCCAAGATGATGTTTCCCCATACCCACCTTGGGGTGGGCAATATCAGGTTGATTGATTGTTCGGCACTAAGGCCAATCAACATCTGAATGGTTTTTAGCCAGATATCGGTCAGACAGGCCCATATACGGGCCGATAAGCTGCCAACTCTGTCCTTTGGCAGTTTTTATTGGCCTTTGTATGGCCAATGTATACTTTCTGGGACCTGAATATGCTCTTCTAACCTACCAAGTGGAATTTTTAATTGTGTCACTCACTGTTGATGGTGCTTCCTGCCTTAAAGTCATTGAACCATCAATATCATCCTGGTCGCTTTCACTCCAGTAATCTGCTAATGACAAAATAATTATTAATTTGCAAGTGTAATGTAGACCTAAAATGCATAATTCAGAGGAAGTCTAAGCGCTACCAAAAACAAAAACTGAATATGATAAATTCCGTGTGTAAAATATTATTTGTTAAGTAATTGCTTTTACCAATACAGAGGTTTAAAACAGTTTGCAAAGTGCCCAGAATCATGATACCAAAAAAAATTAAGAGCCCCTATACTCCAGAACAAATTTCTAATGGATGCATGGTGCTAGGGAACCCTGTACTTGTGGTCAAAAACTACACCAGATTTTTTAACTCAGTCCATGGAGTGGGTATATCATTGTACCATTAGTAAATAGGGCTAAAGGTACTAAGTAAGGTACTAAAGGTACTAAGTTTTTATGCTAATAAAAAAAGACTATTGGGTAATAAGGGAGGTTCCAAATTAATGGTCTACTGACAAAAGACCTCCATTTTTTTGCGCTTGTCACGAGACCCTTGTTTTAGAATGGAGTCCTACCTATATTAGGCATTAAAGGTCATGTAAAGCCTACATTTGCCTACAATGTATAGCAGTTGGGCACATCTCCCCCCGCCCAAATGGCATCATTTGTACTGCATATATCCCCTCCGCTTGCCAGCACCATCACATTTTCCTAAAGAAAATAGCAGGTTACACCTGGTGGCCATTTTTCCTCTGATACATAATCAGATTAATTTAAATCTGCAAACAGCCTACATACACACAGACCCTTATTCAGCATACATGTCATCAAGAATACAGGCTCACACAGGCACAACTGACTTTGATAAAAGTTCTGCTTTGTTTGAGCTGAGCTCAGGAAAGGAGGTTGGGAGAAAAAAATTAAAGCAGACAGCTAGAGTTTCTATGGGAACCAGCAATGCCATCTCTGCACTGGCTGCTCGACTGGGGGGCATATCTAGTAATCTGAGCTTAGAACAACTGAGCATGCCCACAAGCCAACAGCCAAAGCAAATTCCTGAAGCAGGGGGCCAAGTGGGTTACAGGAGGAGAAGGAAATCTAAGTGATTAAGGAGATGTTGCAGTCTTACTATTAACCTCTAGACAACCAGTGTGGCAGGTATTGAAAGATTTCAAAGAGGCTGTTCACTGATTAAATTTGTATGTGTGGGGTTTACATGTCCTTTAAGTACAGGCCTTCTTGAGTCTGAAAGGGATTTTTTATCCAAAATGGAATTAACTGCATGAAGCTCTATTGGCTGTGATTTTGTGTCCCTCAGTGCTCTGGTTTGTGCACCTAGCCCTTTGTAGATGGACCTTTAAGTCTCAAAGCTACCCAGTGATCAATGCCTTAAATGCTTTGCTTGGAAATAGCAGCACATCAGCACCATGGAAAGAGCTTCTACCTCCCAAGGAATCTCTCATTTCAAGCATTACTGCTGTCTGGCCATAAAGGTTAATGCTAGAAGTAAGATGCAGTGCTTTGCAAGAGTGGTTCTCCAGTAATGTATATTAGCATTAGACCACATTTTACTGGGCAGAAAATGCATTATATTAATGCATAGGTACATTTCAGTGCAGCTCACAGTATCTTGCCATACATGCTTTTACTGATTAGGATGTATTTGTGTCTTGACACATATTGCTTTTACCTTCATTTGGTCTGGTATCCTTTTCATCTGGAGTGTAACCAATTGCTGCAAGGCCTAAACGGTTCATCCATCTATAACAATGAAAAAACGATATTGACAATTACACAGTGAAGCTATAAATCTAACATGAATCAGCAGCCACTTCCTAGATATAACATATTTATTAGAACCACAGGCACACATTAAAATACAGATGCCCATGGTCTTTTATTATTAGACAATCCTGTCATCAGTTGAATGCAGTGGTAATTTCATCTATGAATATAGCTCACATCTGTGTATGTGGTAATGTGTAATGATTGTGACACATCAGAATCTCTGATAAACTATACCCTATGGGGAAGATTTACTAATCCACAAACGGACCGAAAGCGTCCAAACGCGTTTTTCCGTAATGATCGGTATTTTTGTGACTTTTTTGTCGCCGTCGCGACTTTTTCGTATGTCCCGAAATTTTTTTGTCGCCGGCGCGATTTTTTCGTATACTTTCAGCGACTTTTTCGTCGTCGTCGCAAAAAAATCGGATTGGTTTTTCCGGCGTTTACTATCGGCAAAATACGATAAAGTCGCGACGGTGCCAAAAAAGTCGCAACAAATACGAAAAATTTCGAGGGCAACAAAAAGTCACAACATTTTTGTTTCCAATACGATTTTTTCCCTTTCGGGATTCGGATTCGTGGATTAGTAAATCTGCCCCTATGTGTACAAGGTTTTGCACATTACAATTTACTGGGCCAAGAACTCCAGGAAAGCTCTAGAATTAAACACTACTATTGGACTATGGAAAACATTAAAAAGGTGAGGAATTTTTACGGATAAGGCTCTCGTGATGAATGGCCACACATTGAACCTCATTTTGGAGTAGTGGTGTTAAAGCCACTATTAGTACATGTATGGGACCTGTTATCCAGAATGCTCGGGACCTGGGGTTTTCCGGATAAGGGATCTTTCCGTAATTTGGATCTACATAACTTAATAAACCCATAAGATTGTTTTGCCTCCAATAAGGATTAATTATGTCTTAGTTAGGATCAAGTACCAGGTACTCTTTTATAATTACAGAGAAAAAGGGAATGATTTTTAAAAGTTATAATTATTTGCTTATTATGGAGTCTATGGGAGATGGCCTTTCCGTAATTTGGAACTTTCTGGATAACGGGTTTCCGGATAAGGGATCCCATACCTGTACTGTTAAAGACTGTGCAAAAGTTTATTAACTTTGTTTTGCAGCTCGCAACAGAGGGCCCCAAGAGGTGCAATCAAAAATACCCATAGAACACCCCAAGCACCCCTAGCTTCCTAGTTTATTTAAGAAGAATGGTGAAAGGTGACAACAGCAATAGATCCAAAAAAGGGTACTGAAGCATGGGAGGGGGGCAAAAGCCAGAACTCTGCAGTAAATCTGCAATATATTTGCATGCTCATCTAAAAACATAGCAAGGTCAGTATTACCATTCTTCCACAAGATGTCAGTGTCACATAAAATGGAAAACATTGCCTATAAGTACATGCTCCTCATATTATGAACAACCAAGTAGAAAATGTAGTGTTTTGGGTTTCCAGACTGAACCAGTGCTCCAAAACTACATAATGTGCAGGATCACATTTTCCCTTCTGCAGTTTTGTTCGACTTGCTTTTAGCCATGTTGTATAATAAGTACAACTTCTATAGTTATTACCGTATTTTTCGCCGTATAAGACGCACTTTTTCTTCCCCAAAACTGGGGGGGAAAAGTTGGTGCGTCTTATACGACGAATACTCACCCCCAGTACCGCCAAGTCATCGCCGGAGGCTCCTTCTCTCTTATGCGGCAGCATCAGGCCTTTTTATAAGGTTGCGCCCGTGCGTATGACGTCACACGTCAGCGACGAGGCGCAACCTTATAGAAGTGCCTGTTGCAGCTGCATAAGAGAGAAGGAGCCTCCGGCGATGACTTGGTCTGTTGGGGGTACTTTCTATGGGGGCACTGTGTGTGGGGGCTACTGTCTATGGGGGGTACTGTGTATGGGGGCAATTGGGGCACTGTGTATGGGGACTATTGGGGCACTGTGTATGGGGGAAATTGGGGCACTGTGTATGGGGGAAATTGGGGCACTGTGTATGGGGGCACTTTCGTAATATTTGGGGGGATATTACCCCCCCCATGGACGTCCGTACCTTGCGTCCTCTTCCCCTTGCAGTGCCGATCGGCGCGCACTGACACTGCTGACATTGGTGCGCGCACCTCTAGTCATGCAAAGCACACAGCAGGATGGCAAGTACTTGATAATTAGTATATTATATAGTTCAGAATCTTTTTTTCTAGATTTTTGTCCTTTAAAATTGGGTGCGTCTTATATTTCGGAGCGTCTTATACAGCGAAAAATACGGTAACTGTTTGTTTCCTGAATTTGTGCCATGAAGCCACTAGTGATAGATGAGGGTTTATCAGATTAGGGCTTATTTCTGAAATTGTGGGTTACTAATAACATCTAAAACAACCATGAAATCAATATCATATAGTTCCATAGATTTTGTAAAGTTTAAAGGCTTCATTACTGATCATTAATAATGCTATTTATTTTCTAATAATAAAATTAATACACAACCAAAAATGTATATTTCTTTCTTTGGCAGCCAATGTTTTCAATAAATGGTTTTAAACAGAACTAGTATTGAGCCAGTGTCTGTGAATTCCTTTCTCAAATGGGCAAATACTATCTTTCAGAAAGGTCATTGCTTTGCAGCAAGGCAGTGATGTCTAATCTGAGGTATAGGATCTGTTGTTGAACACTTGTAGAATGCCCAAATTGGGAGAAGCTAGAACAACAACTGCACAGGCTCCGGTTGGACATGTCTGGGTCTTAGGGTCTTTATAGTTAACTGTAATCTCAGGGCTTCCCTGCAAGTGCTTAATATAAGTTTTGGTTTGATACAAAGGAGTATGAAGAGGTTATAAGCAGTACCTGACTCAGTAAATAAGACTTATACAGTCCTCTGGCCTAAAGCAAAAGCATATGTATGAGAAATAATAATGATAGATTGGAGATGGCAACACATAGTTTGTTATCATTCTACAGCTTCATAAATTTAAATCTGCAGCCAAGGACTATGGTAAATGCCTAAACTGTTTGAACCAGTGCCCTAAGACTATGCTTTAAAACCTGCAGAGTTTTAGTATTTTGCAAAGTGACATATTTGAAGGTACTAGAACTCTAGCCAATATAGCAGATTTCTTTTAGTAATTATATAGGCCTGGATTCAAACAACAACATTGCACTTCTATGGCTGATCCAACATACACCTTTACACGAGGAAGAAGCTTGTGCCACATCTTTCTGCAAATAAATGTGTTAAAGGCATCTGCCGGTATGCTGGTATTGCTTTGGGAGCAGCCGAGAAATTGAATGCACTCTATGGAAGTGTGTAAGTGGTGTGCTGCAGAATCTATTTATTATTTATCCAACATACACACAATACCCTCACAGTATTATGGCTATCCTTACAGTTCACTACAATTCTTTTTGACAGAGCTGACACCATATTAAGTGGTGGATTCTTGTGTAAATACAACCGAATCAAAGCCAGGATTTGCTGTTGAAAAGTCATCAAACTTCCTTAGAAATAGATAAAAATCAGTTTGCTATGATATGATTTTAATTTAGCACCCTACTGATTATTTATAATCAGTAATGCAGCTAGTTTTTCTAGGCATGTGGTACCAAGAAACATACATTCACTTCTTTGGTTCCTTCTCTAAAGTGCCTTGACAGTTAGCAATTTGGTTTTTAGGCAGATTGTTATGTAGGTATATATGTATGTATAAGTGTATTTATATAGTGCAACTTGTGTATGCATTGCTGAACATTTTTACAGTACATTGGTAGTACAGATAAGGGTAGCTAACATTCTAATAAATAAATAAATAAATAAGAATGTCTGTTTTACAGCCTCTAAGACCTTATGCAATGCTAATCCTTCAAACCCTATTCACATAAAGCTATCCTTCTACCTTTCTCATGTGCTTTCTAGAATGCCCTATCCATCTGCATATGGAGGCTTTCCATAAAGTGAAATACCTAGACCTGGAGATCTTTATGGTTGCAGAGCTGGAAATTTCCGCTCCCCTTAATGTAGGTTTTAAACTCTAACCACACCATCTTCTCCTTTCTTAACTTTTGAAGACCACAGCATACACTTGTTTTCCCCAGTCTCTCTTTATGTTGCAACTATATATAACCCCCTTGTTCCCTATTCTACTTTTCTAGATCAATTTTCTGCTTGGCTCCCAGACTTTCTCTCATAATGCACCAGGTTTTATTCTAGGTGATTGCACTTCTCCAGCTACATATAAACTTCTCTCACTACCAACTTCATTTGCCCTCTCTCATTGGACTGACTCACCTACTTACATGAATGGTTACACTCTTGATATTATATTCCGCCACACCTGCTACCTATCCAACCTTACTTACTTTCATATCCGACTTCACTCACTTTACTTTCAAATAACACTTTGTACTGTTGCATCCCAAAATCTCACTCCATGCACACATACAGACATCTCAACACAGTTAATCTGCAACAACAATCAGCAGTAGCAGCACACCATATCTCTCATTAAAGTAACCTCTCCTATACAAATATGGCAGCTTCCATTTGTAACAGTGCTCTCTTTTTAGCTCTTGCCACCCTGGCTTTTTCCTCCACCAATCACACTTATACAGAAAACCCCAACCTTGGCACACACACCTTAGCTTAGCTTAGCATCTTGGTACCTCAAGATGTTCTCGATAAACTGAACTCTTACTTCAGTCAAGCTCTTTTAATAACAATGACAAGTGCCATTCTGTTTGTTTAATCTCTTCTCTATCCTTTAAACCAAAACACTTGTTTTACACTTTTAACTCTTTACTGTTCCCCCTACCAACCCTCTACCCATTAGTGTAACTGCACAAGACTGCTCATTCCTTTAAAAACTAAATAGACTGCATCAGACACAGTATACCATTCAATGTAATTTCCAGTTTAACTTGCATTACAGTCACATCTACTTTCTGCAGCAGTAGAGGAAATTAGCAACCCCACAACCTACTTCCTTTAGCTCCTCCACACAATTTCTTTACAAAATCAGTATAATTTAATTCTAGTTACCCATAGTCTAGTAGTTCATATTTATTTGGTGAATATGGCATTAGATAAACACCCTTTTCTTGTTGGAAAGTTTCCTTTATATGTATGCTTTTCTGACTTTTTTATATGAAACAAGCTTTCTTTGCCATGAAACTATTCATTTCCATGATCTGCCTTGGCTGAGGTCTGTAGAGCACAGAGGGATCTGGATGTACAACTTTACCTCTCATATACTGATAAACAGGATTCTATTTGCAAGTTCCCATGCTATTGACTTCTTTTGTTTTTACTTAGCACAAGAATTGTATACAGCAAAGACAATTATGTCATTATTTCGCCTAGGTAATTATTTATGAAAGAAGCATACAGGAGGGATTCATAGATACAGCAACATCAAACTGATTACTCAATCAATAAGATGTGTTTGGAGATTAAAATTTATGTTTTGTGAAGAACGCTTCAGGCAGAGTTTTTTTTTACCAACTAGGTAAAATTGAAAATGCTTCAAATGTCAAAATATACTGTTTCATAAATATACTCATCATAAATATACTGTTTTATAAATTATTAAACATATTTTTGATCAAGTGGAACTGTGCATTATTTTTATTAAAAGGATGGTCCACCTTACCTGTCATTTTTAATTAAATGTAGATAGTAATATTCCAGGATAATTTGCAATTCATCTTCCATAAAAAAAAATGAAAAACATTTTCACATGTTACTTTTATAACAGTTAAGTCTGGAATTAAATCATAATCTGGTTGCTATAAATTATTTACCCTAACAACCAGGCAGTAATTTAGAAGTCAGAATGGAAGATGAATAGCAGAAGGCCTGAAAGATAAACACTAACAAATCGAAATACAATGAAATCGAATCCTTGCATGCAACTTTAAACCATTTAACTTTAAACCATTTCTCCATTGCTTTAACTTGACCAATTGTCAGTGGGTATAGCTGCATTGCACATAGAATTCAAACAGGGCTGTCCAAATGGGGCCCTCCAAGGCATTTTTGCACATGGATTTCATAGACTTTACTATTTCAATATTTGACCCTCTAACATGTCTTTATTTAGGTTTTGGGTCAAATCATTAAGTTGATCAGCATTGTCTTGGAATGTCGCTGTCTACGCCATTCAAAAAGTTTATTTCAACACGAACTTCCCCTTTAATAAAATAAGGTAACATGTAAGTGTGTCAGTTTTTAACTCTTTTTCTTATCTTTGTGGAGGTTGTGTTTGTTCTAAGAGAACATTCTTGGAGAAAATAGCTTAGCCATTGTAGGCCAAAGCCCTCTTAGCATTATGATGGTGATCTAAATTCTTTTTTCACTTCTTCTTTCAAGTTCTTAAATACCTATACTCAGTAACTGTAAAGCATAAAATCACTCAGAATAAATCTCCTGATTTGATAATTTGACTTAATTCTGTTGATTTCATTTGATGTAATCATTTTTAAATGTGTCAAGCTAGCTACAGATGAATGAGCCTTAGAAAGCATAACAGCGAAGAAATGAACCGTAGCAATTTGGGTTATTTGTCTAGATTATTTCATTCACTTATTGGAAATTTTAATTAGACTGCATAACGGTTTATTATCTATGAACACATTTTTTCTCACTGTAACAGAATAATTAAATCAGCATAAGATTACATTTTATACAGCATGTCATGTCTACAGGTGAATAGAGAATGTTTCTGAAATTTGTATTTCAGCTCTGAATGCTCAGACCAGAGTTATTGATCCTGATTTAGTCCAGTATAGGTAGTAGTCTAGCCAAAAGAATAAACTAAGGCACCTTTTCTTCTATACAGTGTATAGAACAAAAGCTTTAATGAATCCGAAGCTTTCATAAAAATTGTCGCAAGGTACAAAAAAAGTAGCACAAATTAACGAAAAAGTCACGAAAAATCCGCACAGTAGGAAAGCTTAGAAAAAAGATGATTTTTTGTATTTGGATTCAATCGTTCTTTAATGAATGTGCCCCATCTCACATTTGCTGTCTGAATTGCCACTTATATTCTGCTCAGCAAACCACAGATACTGTAATTCAAATTAAACATAGTATCTAAACATAGACTCAAATTTGGGGGTAACTGAGCTAGGTATTGCCCACCATCATCTAAAATTAAGACTTCATTATTATGATGTAATATAAAATGTAATTCTAAACATGTTTCCAATATAAATCAATTACAAATTTAAAAATGGATTTAAATTTATTTGTAAATGTAACTGCAATTTAAGCAATTTCTGTCAGTGCTTTATGGTTCCTTCTTCTGACTACTTATAGCATTGCAACCAGTGGTCTGCTGTCCTTCAAACGGAATCTAGTTCTCATAATTTCATGTTGTGTGATTTGTAAAAAAGGAGAATAACAGAAGTGTGAAAGGCACTAAGGGAGTCATGGCTGGAGGAAAGCTGCTTTTTAATACAAATTGAGCAAACAAGGGACAGACAGAAATTGCTTTCAGTTTGAATATGTTCATTTTTAGGTTGACCCTTTAAAATGACAACTCAAGATCACTTGTACAATGGCTGATGTTTCCCCCACCTCTTCTTTTTATTGCTTCATGGTATTAAAAACACATGTGATGGGAACTGTAGTTGAACAAGGATGGGGCTTAAAATATCATTGTATGCAATATCTAATAGCATTTTTAGATCTTTCTGGCAGAAAGGCTTCAGTGTAGGAATAGTTCATATTATCACAGAATAATATAACTGCATATGTTTAACTAAATAGGCCCCTATAGCTGGTTGGGGACTGCTGGCATCTGGTGTTAATTCCTTCCATTTGTTCAGACTTTTACCATTGACCAATATCCTGGGTGGCAATTAGCTTGCAAAACAAGTTAGTCAGTGGCAATCTAAATCTCTCCTTGCTACAAGTCACTGACTAACTAAACTGAGAAAATACTGCTGTTCATTCCAGCAGGGCCTGTTGCTACTAAACTCATCCTTATAACTTGAAACAGCAAAAACAAGAAGCATGTGAAAGCAGCAAGGTCTCACTATTTTGAAACAAGGAAAAGCCCTGCCAGCACCATGGCTTCCTGTTGTGCAACTGACTGGGTTCACATAAAGATCTGGCAAAAACAGTCAATGGCACCCTAAAGGTCAGGATATGTGGTAATATCAATTGTCAAAAACAGGCAAGGATAAAAACCAAATGAGACACTAAGATAAGGCTTGAGCAGAATCTGGATATTAGAAACTAGCTTGGCTAGTGAATTAAGCTGAATCTGGGGTTTAAAACAATAAAAGTAAATGCCAGGAAATGACACCCTTGTGCCGAAGCATGCCTCAGTGGCCTGAAACATGTGTTTTATGTTGCAACACAGCCCATATGGGAAAACGCTTGCCTGCCGGTGTGCCTTGCACAGCATTCATAACATGTTTGGAGGGAGATAATAAAAATACAGAACGTACCACTTTCTCAGAGGCAACTCTAGACTATTTAATGAAACTTTAATAGCTTTGGAAAACAGCGGAAGATTTTTGAACATATATAACCTAGAATTCCTAAATGAACTAAAAATCAAACCAAGTCTGTTTTATGGTTTAAGTTATAAAAAGACATTACAATGGATAAATACAAATAAAAAAATGAAGCTTACTATAAGTCACAAAATATCCATGGGAAATAATGAGTACCAGAAGTATTATTTAACCATACATTGCCTTTTGAAATATTAAAGCCTTGACATTTGCTGTAATACAGAACAAAGTGATGGGTTATTTTCCCATCAGATATTCTTGCAGAATAAGCATCAATTGTATAGTTTATTTTTCTCTAACTGCTGGTATATTGGCAGTATACGCAGACTGTCTAAGAGCTCATATATTTCCTGGGTCATGCAATACAGGTAGAGTATGAGATCAGTATGTATCAAGTGGAAGCCATTTTGTTAATGGTGTCAAATCCTTAGCTTCCATTTTGATAAATTGTACTTGCAACAAAATTATACTATCTCCCATATGTAATAGATAATGTTTGGCCAGGTGCAGTAAATCATAGCAACCAATAAAATGGTTGTTTATTAACAGGTGACCAGTGAATGCTACTTCCTGATTGGTTGCCATAGGTTACTGCTCTTGGGCAAACTTAGTGACTTTTATTACAGAATCCTCTATATGTGTAGTCAGGATTGACAGCTTTTCTGTAAAAAATACTGATCTGTTAAAAACATTAGCATCAAGAATGCTATGCTAGTAAAACAACTGCCCAATGGCAATCCTATGTTGATAAGAGAAAATTCATGGAGGATCTTTAAGCCTGCTGAAAATGAAACATGAGGCTAATTGTTTTAATTGCATTTAGGTTTTTAAGAAAGACAAGATGAACTGAGACAAGAGAGAAGTTCATACTAGTAATTATTCATTTATCAGCATGAACATGGCTGGTTTAGTGTAACAAGCTGACATAGGCGCATTAATTTTGCAAAGCCAACTCTGTCCCAAACCTCCCGTAGGGCGTCACAGCAGGAAAAATCAACACAACAACATCCCAGCTGTGTGAGCAAGCCACAAGCTGATTACTAGCACACTATTTAGGAAGATGGTCAGTATTTCCTGCTTTCCTACTAAAATGTCCTAATAAATCTTAGCACCTGCTCTGAACCTGGCAGTGGTTAACATTTATCAGCAAGTACCCCTGATAAATTAATTAAGTTTCTGGTAGTAACCTAATTGCATATTGTTTTTCTCATTTGATATATTAATCAAATACTAATAAATCCCTTATTCTCCTGAAAGCACTGGCTGAAAAGTTTTCCACAAATGAATTATTGCTGATTCCTCTTGTCTTAGAATTTTTTTTTTTTATTAAATATTTTTAGAAAGGGGAATTACTACTGGAAGCGCATTACTCAAAACATTTATAGCCATCAGAGATTCTTTGAGGAACCAGTGCGGTATACCACAAATCACCTTTCCTGTGTAGCCAGACTAATCACTGTACATAATATGTAATCCACACTTTCTCCAAGTAAACTTGTTTTCTCACTCAGCTTCTTGTATCTAATAAAGAGAGCACATGACTTACAAGTTCATGATTTGCCCAATAAAACCAGAGTAGGACTGGCCTGCTAAAGTATCAATGGCTCTCCTGATAAACACCATCCAAGAACAATTTCCATCATCCATCACCACCTATTTTCACCATAGGTTTATAAGACATCCTATAGATTTACCACTAGCTACAGTATCTACATTTAACAGTTGTATCAGTGGGCCCTCTGTGCTGGGTTCTCTGCAGGGCCCTAAATATAGTATTACGGTGTTTCCTTTGCCTTTCTCTACATTGATTCCAAAATCTAAAACATGGAAAAATAAACCCAGAGGGAAAGTTATAGGTGCTTGCTAAGTATGTCTGCAATTTCACCTGCAAAATGGCCCTTGTAGTGTTGTACACATCTGTGCTTTCCATGTGAGTGCAATTGGAGAAAAATCACATATGACAGGTCATATTTGTACCTTGATGAGTGTGCAGTCATGTGTGTTCTGACTCACATTTAAATGACAGACTAATACAATTCACACGGGTGTTTCCATCTACATCACCCAAAAATGTTATTTTACATTTCCATAATATCATTATTCTCCATGTTCACCTCATCAGGATAAATAAAGCATTGCCAAGCTCAACAATACAGATGCAATGAATGGAATGCCAAAAACTCATTCAATCAGTGCACCAAAATCTGTGCGATTGTAAATGACCCCTTTTTTTTTCTTTTAAAAATCTGCAAAGCATTAAATACTTGACATTGATGCATGGCCATCATTGTTGCAAAGGCCATTGTAGACCGACCATTAAACTAGGTAATGACAACCACTACCACTACTATGGCACTTTCTACACAAGAGGTGAAAAGATTAACACTTGGCTTTGGAAATGACACTGCTGGTGGCAACTATTGTAACAAGGAGGGAAATCTAGAATTAGGGGAAGAATTATCAAAGATTGAATTATTCCTGCCTTGTTTCCAACAGTTTCAATTTTATCACATTTATAAACCTTTTTCTGATCTTCTGACAAATGTCCATGACTTTACCTAATAGTTAAAAAATTAATGATTCTTCCTATTTATAAAAGTATCTCCCCCAATTCTCACCTTGACTTACTGGGTGAGTGCTCAGTTATATGAATTCCATTGTTTGTAATTAAACTGATTTGTAAAGTCGCAGTAAAAGAATAAGAATTGCTTTTAGTTTAATGCATTGCAAACATGGAAGCACTAAATCCAGAATTTCATTTGGGAATCAGCTGAATATGCAGAGAATATGCAGCTTGGCAAGGATCAATATAAAGCCCCCAATCATAGAATCTATGCCCCTGGCATGCTGCTACTGTGTCAGTGGCATATATTTTACATTGTTTGCCACAATAGGACTCATCTACCTTGGTCACGAGTGCAAGTACAAGAGCACTAATGGGTGCACCTTGTGGCAGATTGGAGCTCTGGAGCAGGGCTCAGTGTACATCATTGACATACATAGGGGAGCCCAGTACCCAATGCCTGCCCGAAGCAGGTGGTAACTATAGTGCATGCTGTCCCTTACAGTCCCGCCATGTATGTCCTCAATGAGGTATTAGATAAGGGTGTGCCAGATGATGACAGTGTCCTGCCAACACTCTCCTACACGCCACCCCTCCAGAAATTAGCACTTTCAGGCACAGGTAGCACTGCACAGAGGGAGAAGCACAACTCTTTGGCACATACATTTAAGAGACACCCATTTTAATGAATCTTACCTATTCATTTCTTCAAGACAATCAGTAGCAAAGAAGAAACTCTTAATTTTCGGATGACATGCTTTGAAGGCACTGCAAAAACATATATGTATATTGTTAGCAAATAATATGCATCAGCTTTAGTAGGATGGAAAAAGAGTACCTAGGAGACAGAAGCAGTTTTATGTGTGATATTCTTACAGTGAAAGCTACTATACATTTCATTTATTCTGTGTAATCTGCTTAGCAGTTGTTTGAGTTATTAACCTATTTAGGGTTTACACGTACAGTTAATAACTTCATGTTGAGGGCACTGGAATTGCCTGTCAAAACATGTCGCAACTGCAACATCCCTGCAATAAATGCACTGACTTTTGCTTGACAGAACAGGTTAACCTACAAGATTTAATGGAAACACAAAGCAGATGGTTGGTGTAATGGCTCTGACACAAAAAAGTGCTGATATTGGCAAGTAAGTGTGTATTTGTTTGCTTCTGCCTACGGCAGAATTTATTCTGTATTTTTTTACTGATCTAATAGGTTGTTAGTATTTAGCTCTGGTAATCCCTTTTACTATATAACTGGGTTGTGGCTCCTCCTCTGCGCCGTTATGTCTTTTTGCATTCACAACCTACAATCTATGTTGCCTATGTCAATTACAGTCATTAAAAAGTTTTCTGAGCTTTACCAGTTCTATTCCCCTTTCCTCATTGTCATTCCCCCATCTTACCAAATCAAAGGAAAGCAATCATTTCTGTAAAATGAAGACCATAACAAATACAGAGATTAGGGATCTTCTTTGGCAACCTATACACAACATTTTTTTATAATTTCTGATTATCACACAATAGAATTAGATTCTTTTATTATGACTAGCAATTACAACTGTTATTTCTAAACATTACTACCAACTCAAGATAACCTAGACCACCTGATCAATGAGAAATGTTGATAAATAGACCTGTTATGTACCCTGAGATAAGGGCAATTCAATTGAATCATCTGATTGCACTGTAATATTTATACTACTGACTTACAATTATTGTGTATAAAACACCAATAAAACTTTGTTACAAAAAAAATATATATCTTCTGCACACCTAGGGGCTGATTTACTAAGACACGAATTCCGACCGAATTGGAAAAATTCCGATTGGAAAACGAACATTTTGCGACTTTTTCGTATTTTTTGCGATTTTTTTTTGCGAAAAGTTGCGCTTTTTTCGTAGCGTTAAAACTTAAAAGGCGCAATGTTTTGCACAAGTTTTAACACTACGAAAAAATCGCAACTTTTTGCGCAAGTTTTAACGCTACGAAAAAATCGCAACTTTCGGAATGGCTACGAAAAACTCGCGTTTTTCCGCAAAAATCGTATTGGTAACGAAAAAGTCGCGATAATTTTCCGAAAAAATCGCAAAATACCGATCATTACGAAAAAAACGCAATCGGACGCATTCGGCCCGTTCGTGAGTAAGTAAATGGGCCCCCTACAGTCTGATTTATACTGATGCATACAGCAAATAAACCACTTTTATGAATAGATTGTGGATGGTATACAGTAGCGAAAGCCTGCTGGTATAAAAACTCAAAAGATTGTTTTCATTCTTTTTTAGCACAAATTGGGTATTATGAGTCCGTATATTTTTAAATATTGCACCTAATTATTATACAAAATGTAATTACTTACTGTTTCCTTCTGCATTCAATGGCTCGATCTATCCTGAATTCAGGCAAACTAATAAACCCTTCTGCCTTTTCATCCTGCAGTTATACAACAGGGAAGAAAGTATGGCTGATTAGATCAGTGTGAAGTTAATGAACCAACCAAGTTAGGTCCACCTTTATAACATAGCATAATAATGTACTATATACACACTCACAGGTATATATTTCATAGAACACAGTCAGTAAAACCTGTGACAGTTTAATCTGCTACATGGAGATCTTAGATATTTCTGTGACCATTTCAAATCCAAACTCTATTTGAACTTCTTAAAGAGTTTTCTGTCAGGGTCTAAGAAACTACTTTAGGGGAAATGGGTTGGGGGTTTTCCAGCAAACACTGAAAATCCAAAGTGAGCCATGGTTGCTGGAAAGAATAACTGAAATATTAATATAGATATGATTATTTTTTTGGACAGGTATTATGTAAGTTTGAAGTATGACGTGACATTATTATTATTAAAGTACAGGTTTGGGATCTATTATTGGGAAACCGATTATCCAGAAAGCTTTGAATTAGGGGAAGGTGATCTCTCATAGACTCCATTTTAATCTAATAATTAAATTTTTTAAAAAATGATTTGCCTTTTCTCTGTAATAACAAAACAGTACATTGTACTTGACCCTAACATATAATTAATCCCCATTAGAGGCAGAATAATCCTATTGAATTGTATTCATTATTCATTTATTCATTTTTTGTAGAAAGGTTCAATCACTGGGGGGTGCCAAGTCTGAGCATTCTGGATAACAAGTCCTATGCCTGTTTTTTACTCATTTATAAGATATTCTGCAGCACTTTATGAATATTGTTCATCATTCACATGTGTCTCTGTCCCAGTGGACCTTACATTTTAAGGTCCCTATCACATTCACAGACATTATTATTAACTGTGTCAGGAGCAAACTACTGCTATTTTTGTGTTTTATGTTTATGTTTTTGGAGCGTGGGTAGAATGCAAGCATGGGAAGAACAAACACCTGGAAGTTAGTGCCCTGGCTGAAATGGAATTAGGACCCCAGGCACAGAGCAGTAATGCCAGAGACAGTGCAGCCATGCTGCCCAGTGTATCCAAAAACTGCTACTGCCTTTGATATATTTATGTTCTTTTTGATGCCATATAGATATGATAGATAGTTTGGAGAGGAGTTAAAGCTATGTACAAAGGGATCTAAGTTATTTGTCAAAATAAAGCAACCTCTTTCTTAACTTCTTTTTACTTACATTTTGGTTTGTGTACCAGTACAGTGAAGAATCTTTAAGAATGAACCAGTATTTTTTCCACTTTTGTGTGAAGTAACCTTTGGCATCTTTCTTTTTCCACAGCCAACCTTCGCAGTCACCATGGCCCAAATCTTTGCATGAAATCCGCCTTCTGCTTCCTCCGGTTAGGGAGCTTCCTGAGAAAGAAAAAGAAGTTGTGATGTCCAAAAGGTGGGCACTGGCCTTAAAACTTTCACTATTATTAAACTGCAAGCATTTCATGCAAAGTTAGATGAGCTTTTTGGTACAGTCCCAAACCTACCTAATGGCCTAAAATACACCAGTGTTTTTTTGTGATCTGGTTCTGATCAAAATTGTTCAAATTTTAGCAGAAAAAGTTTCTCTCATATATAAAATTTACATCAAAATTATAGTTATGTTGTAGGCAAAAGTAACCTGTAAATACTGTACAGTATTTATTTACATGTTGTTTTTGACATTAAAATAGTTTCGTTTTTTTAATTTTTTTATGAAACAAATCAAATAGTTGATTGAATGCTACACGGGCAGAGAAAATGAAAGAGAAAATCTTCTGCAGGTTATGACTTTTGATAACGTAACATCTATCATTCTCTATGGTTATGTATCAATTATGACCACCCCACCAGTGTTGTTTTGGTAACAAGCATATTTTCTTGAAATTCTTTCTATAAATTCTTGTATTTTACCTTTTGACCTCTTTTTCGTTCTAACCCTCAAAGATGCGGAATGGAAAGACTGCAAAAACATTAAGTACAAGAATATTTAGAATATACTTCTACAAATAAACATAAGCAATTTACATTACACACAAAGTAGCATCAAGGGTAAGGAAAATAATTTTAAGCCTGAGCCACATGAATAAAGCTGTTTACACTGAGCACATTAATTCCCACTATATATCTGTAAACTGGGCAACCAAAATACATAGAAGCTCAAAAAAAGCTTAACTTAAAGGGGGTAAGATCATAGAAATTGTTTTCTTCTTAACCTGTTTAACTTCTTTTATTTTGGGACTGCTTATGGTCTGGAGCCTCAGGGGGCAACTATGGTAAAACAATTCACATGACTTTTTCAGAAAAAACTGTATGTAATCTGAGAGCATTTCCCCCAGATACCTACACTCATAAACACTAGGTGGCCAGAAGATAAAATTAATGGGACTTACCACAGGAATGCAGCCAGAAAGGGTCTATGTCAAAGACCACTTAAACTACTTGCTCATGTCCAAGTGAGCCTGCCTGGCTTTGGGGGTTGATTTTAGTGCTAATTCTGGTAAGGTAGCCTACTAAACTACTTTTGTGTATTTGAAATAAACTAGTTTATGGTTTAGTCATGACATTTAGGGTCATGTTTGTTTCTTAAGGGGGAGGGGCTGTGAAATCAGAGGTGGTTTTTGGCTAGATTATTGTTCAGGTTTGACAAGGCTGAAACCAGAACAGATGCAAACAGCTTTTAGAAAGCCAAACCATTTGGGTTAAAACCGAACACTTGCAAACCCTAATTGGGGGAATTGCTTTACTTAATTCATGCTAATAATACCTGCATAGTTTTGATTCACCAGAGCACTTAATTTCTTCTGCTTTTGGGTTTTTTGACTCATATTTGTATATTGATCAGTGTGTTATTACATCTATGTTTTAAAATCCTTATAATCTGTAGGTCAGTTTAGCTGAAAATAAAGCGTCTGTTAATTGTAATGCTACACATCAAAAAATGTAGCTTTCTGATACAGCTTTTCTGTGTAGGTTTCCCAAATTATTTAGATTGCAAGCTCATTTTTCAAATTGTCAGGGGACTATAATATATATATATACATGGATATATTTTTAAAAAAAAAACCAAAATATAAATACATAGCTAGTGACCTAGCTTTATTATGGCAAAAGCTATTTTAACCAGCCTATTAAATTAAATGCTGTTTGCTGCCTGGTAGAGGTATATATGTAACAAGCTTTCCCTGATGTCAGATTTGGAAGGAATTACCTTTAATTTAAGAATTTGTACCTTTTGTTCAATGCTAAAATCCCAATTTTATCAAGTCAGATCAACAAAATTGATCACAGTTTATTACCGAGTTCAGAGTAAAAAATGTAAATAATAATTTCATTTTATAAAGTATATATAATGACTACTTATTCTTCACTCCAGTGTTTCAGGCAGTGGTTCTGTATTTAGGTCTCAGCATTCTGGCAGAAGTCAATGGCAATATTTGTTTAATTTAGAATAGCCACAACAACTAAAATGAACACAGGCTGAATTCTGAAATTGTTCTATTTCTTCATAGTGACTTATAGTACAGACTGTTTTGGTCTTAAATTGGTCTTCTGATGAGTTTCTAATTAATTGTGTTCCTGCCTAGATTAAGGGTTATGTCACAGCAGGACAAAATCATTTTCACTAATCATTTATTATTGTAGAATGTGTATTGCCGCAATTTATTTATTATCAGCACAGTTTTTTCCTGAAACACTGTTGGATTCATTTTGGAGTTAAAGTCACACAGACATGCTATACTTGCAAGCCTTATGATAATTTTTCCTTAGTTTTGCATTTACAGCACTTCTGTAAATTGCAAAAAAAAAGTGATGAATCTGCAGGGACCAAGTGTGACATTAGACTAAAAGACTTCTCTTTGTGGTCACGTATGAATTCCAGCCAACTAAAGAACATGCTCTGGGCTGTCACATGGATTAACATCTTGAGCTTCTCAGCCTTTTAAGAGTATTGCATTCTGTAGCCTGCACTGAACACATAACCTAGATTCAGCTTTTAATTATATATGAATGTAGTATTCTTTCACCTAACACCTATAAAAAGCAATTCTTAAAATCTGTTCAACTTTGATGGTACCAACTTAATTCTATAAATAAAAGTTTGCTTCTAAAGGCTAAATACCTGTCCCTAAAAGTATGTGAAAAATGCTATTACATCATTAAACACCCATAACTTGCATTGTCTTTAGTTTAATGCAATGCTTCTGGATTTCCTGGAGCTTAAAGATTTTGTATGGTGTTAGTGCTCTGCACTGCAGCTTAGCTGTTACACTCTATAGGATAGAATGGAGTTGAACTACTCAAAGCAGTCAAACACAATGTGCCAAATTTTTACTTTGATCAATGCAGTAAATGCTTTAATAAACGTGTCAGTTCACAATACACAATATAATGTCTAAGAAAGTTTGTGTTAATTAATACAATATATTAAAAAATCAAATGTCTCTGGGTTCCCCAGATGGATATTTAGTAAATGACACTGACTAAATAAAAAAGAGAGCTAATCCAAATACATATTTTAGGCTTTAGAGAATTTACCCATATACTGTATGTACGAAACAGAGACCTTGTTATGCAACATATATGGGAGTCGCTTATGAACTTCCCTCTGGCTGACCTTTTAGCAAAAGTAAATCTTTTTCATATAAGCCATGTATTTGAGCAGAATAGCACTTAACACATTACCGCTGGTTGGTGGTTTTCAATGAAATAATTTAACCTGTTGCCTTAACGCTGTTCTGCCCATGGCTTTATTTACAGTATTCAGAGGCAAAATATGAACAATAAGGTAATTCTTTTGAGGATGGGAATGGGATATGCAGCAACAAAATGCACATTGTGACTCAATGGCATACATCATACATGTTGTAGAACAGCAAGAATAGGAATCTCTAAAAGTACAAAGCTGTAAACTCTGTTTTATATAATATGATGGTTCAAAATGATACACTACTGTCTATTGCATTGCCTGGATCCTAAGAGGAACTTGAGTGCAATAATTTAACATCTCCATGCACACTGTAGTTATTCAGTTATATATTTATGCATTTTATGTCTTTAGAAACTGAGAAAATTAGGCTAATTTGAGGTAGCACTGAAATGTGAAAAAGAGGAGTCCTACAGCTGAGATAGATAATAAACTTGGTTATACCATCCCACTATGCCTCAAGCATAATAAACAAGGACAAGTTCATTGAGCTTTTTAAAATGAACTGGAAAGAGGAATGAGACCAAGTCCCAGTAAGCATATGACAATAAGCCTATCTTTAGCACAATCTACAATAAACCAACTTTTTTGTTTACAACAATGGTAATTGTAAACCTGGCTTTGAAATCTGTACCTTCCTCATCGATGTGATTCCTTGACGCTCAGCAGCTGAAGTTGTGTACCTGTAAAAGAAAATAGATTGTATATTAAAGAATAGAAAGTGATCGAGTTTTCCAGTATTAGTAACAGGTAGTTAGAAGCCACAAAATATGCACATCTATACTACTAATATAACAAGCAAGAGACCAGGATTTATTACTGGCCAGTCTAATGACATTGATGGGCTATCAAAACTGTAGCAATTTATTAAAAGAAAATATAACATATGGCTTCTGCTGGGGAAGTGGAGACAATGTGGGTCATTTTTGTCCTTAGGTGCATTGAGCAAGTGCAATTTTGAGGGCAATCACCATGTTTTTTCCTATAATGCAGCATTTCTGCCCTAAATTCCAGTGTCATTGTGTTCAATAGGGGGTGTTGCACCTGATGCAATTGTGTTGCATTTGATGCATCTGCATCTTATTTGCCAAAATTAACACAAGTGTGCTCATTTCATTGCTAATTGCATGGAAGTCCACCTGGCTTCATTTTCAGTGTTTAGGGGGAGTAACATCAGTGCTGATTCTTAAGGTGCTAATTCACTGCGCTAATTGATGCTGGGCGCATAGGGAGCCCCGGAGTTAAGGCCTTGTCAGGAGGTTCCCCGGTGTCAATGCGTGCAGCAGGGCTTAATGCAAAATAAATGGCAGGAATTCAAATTTAAGACAAATTGTTTTGTGTACATTGTTTCTGATGTAAAAGAAAAACCTTACTGTCACTAAATATTTTTCAACCCTTTCCTTAAATCAGAGAAGCCAAATTATAAGGAGAGCTGTATGTCATAACATTTCTGAACTGTAGGTTGGACAACCCAGCTCTAAATATAGCTGCAAAATGTGATATGTTCAAAGCTTGCTGAAGCGCCACAAACCCTGTTTATTGCTGAAAGGTCACACATACCTGATACCCATGCATCACTGACTATTGGCGTATAAACCTTTGTCCCAAGCCTACATGCTATCAGCAGGTTTTGGTTGGCTTCATTTCATTTTCACTCCTGCACCATGATTTCTTTACAATCTTATTATGAAAAGACTAAATCAGCCATTCCCAGTGAACAAATCTCTGTGAGGGCTATGGTGCAAAGAATACATTATTTCTGAATCTATTTCTTGTTAAAATGTGAGGAGTCAAAATATATTACTTCTCATTGATTTCTCATTGACTTTAGTGGAAAACACCAGAAGTAGCAAAAGGCCTATAGTTACCAGAAGTTCCACCTTGCGGTGGGAAAATACTTATTTTTAGGTGCACTAGGGTTGAAGGGGAAAAAAAGCCTTGTGCATTGAATGATATTTTATTATCCAGATTTCATCAGCAGTCCATATAAAGTTTTCTTTTCCCAGACCATTTTCCATACCTGTTCTCTCCCCTTTTCTTACAGTTTTTATGGCAGTATATTGGATAATTTGCTTGGTACCAGTTTATATTTCAGCAACAGGCGAAGGGTTTTTTAAATGAAGCAGTTGGTAATCCTAAGGACTTCTCAACATGTTATATTTTTATTAAAAGCATCGCAATTTTGCAAGACAGAAAACAAACACTGGTAATTATTCCCCTTCACTTGTAATATTAGCATTTTTGAGCTTCATATGTCAGGCTACAATGGCTATTTTCTATTTTCAGAACTCACAAAGCTCAACTGATATTAAATTGTTGTTTTTTTTCGCATCCGTGAGTTACACAATCAGCGGCACCTAATCACATTTCTGACAGACTTTATTATCTTCAAATGATGCACCAGCCTAGAATTTTAAACATCTTGCTGAGAAAAAGTGTCTATATTCTTGCCAAGACCTGCATTATCATCTTTAACAAAAGCAAAACTCTCAGTCTTTTCCCGCTAATGAATCTGCCGTTAAACGTGATTTTTAATCATAAAGTATGGTTTTGATTTAGATTCCTTTTTACTGTAATCGCTTTGCCAAAGTAAATCAGTTTGTCAAGGTTTTTGGTTTTAGAAGAAGAGAGATTTTTTTAATGCTTGAAATTTGAGCAATAGCATTTATGCAACATTAAAGGTCTAGCAACTTCAAGAAAAGGAAAATGACACATATTATTATTTACTGTATACTAAACCATATTTAAGTCAGAAAAGATCATTTTCACAAAGCCAGACACAAATGACATTTTTTGTGTCATTTTGCCTTTTCATTTTATACATTTTAAATGTATAAAAAGAATAGACCACAGAGACAACGCTTCTGGGTGCATGCAAGGTAGGAGGCTAGTGCCTGTGTTTTTCTGTTGGCAAAAAAATCAGCCCTATGTAGCACTAGCCTAAAGTTTCTTTATGTGCTTGAACCCAGAGCCATTGGATTAACCTAAGTGCAGACACATGGAGTGGATGCAGATTTGTGCCAAAATCCGCTCCATGTACTTGCAATACCTGCAGTGATGCAATGGCTCCGGGTGCAGGCATATAAAGAAGTTTTTAGGAGCACTGGGATGAATTCTTCTCTGTGTTTTCTCAGCAGGCAGAGTCGGCCCGTGTGCATAAAAAAGTTGCACCGTAGGGAAATCTGAATGAAGTGCTTTATCTCTAAAAAAAAAACTGAGGTTGTATGAATTTAACCCGGCATATGCTAACCAAAATTTCAATGATTTGATATGATTATTGTTAAGTATTTATAAAGAGCTACATACTGTATCTGTTAGAATGAATGATGAAAGTGCTGGTTTAAAGCAATAAAAATTAAAAGTAAGCTGTTTAGATTACTGTCTCTGGTTTCAAATGTCATGTATCAAAAAACACACTATTCAGCTAAGATAAGTAAATTTCCAGTTTTCCTCATAAATTGCCTGTGTTTAAAGGTCCCTTTAGGCTAATGTCACACAGGGCTGTTTCTCAGCCTGCATATAAGCACAGGCCAAGGAACAGCACCTCTTCTCATATCTGCTATTTTCTGTGTCCTCAGCCAGAGCCACAGAGTGAATTTTGTCACTAAAACACATAAGTATGCATTTTGGTTTCGAAATTGTATATCTGTATAAAAGCAGGCCAAGAAACAGCCCAGTGTGGGAACCTATGACAAAACTGAACAAAAAATATTATAGTAATGATACAAATATGTATTATTTCTTCTCTGCATATCCTTTTTTCTGTATATTTTTTAAATGGTCCAAATTAGTCAAGAGTAATAAACATGGCCGTGGTGATGTTGTGAATATGCACACTCACAGCCAAAACGACCAAGGCCAAAGGATTGGATCAGCCCACCTTTTGTGGGCATATCGTGGAAAGATGCACTTATTTGGGGACCTCACCAAATGAGTGGATATTTTAATGTATGGTCAGCTTTAGCCTTATGTTTAATGTTTATGTGTAATGAAAAGTTCAATTAATCTTAATGATTGACAGACAGATGGACAAACAGGCAGGCTGGTAGACAGACAGATGGACAGATATGATACAATTAATTGCATCTGGCTAATTTTTTAACACTATCAATTAATCATCCCTTATCCGGAAATGTGATATTCATAATTATTTCCTAATTTACTGTTATAATAAAAAAACAGTACCTTGTACTTGATGGTAACTAAGTTGTATGAATCAATACTAGTGGCAAAAACAAATATTCTCTTGGGTTTATTTAATGTTTAAATGGTTTTAGTAACCTTGCTAGCATTATAGTACTAGCCTATTTACTGGTATATATGTGAGTTATGCATTAAGGAGACCAGTGTTACTTCAAAACTTGTTGTTGAAGATGTGTAATACAGATGGGCCAACAAGTGCCTTAATACAGCATTAGTGTAAACAGTGGTGGGTGTATGTGCTTAAATGCCAGGGACCATTTTTGATGTAGCTGATAGTGAAACTCTATTTTTATTACACATTGAGGAGGAGGAGGAGGAGGAACAGGGCATGGGTGGATTTTTAGAAAAACATCTGTGATTCATCTGTTTCCATGCACATAAGCAGCATTTAATTTGTTTGTATGAGGTATGACCATTTTCACCTTTGTATAGTACTTGTTCAGAGAATCCAACAATTCTATTACGCAGTGCATTAATATATAATAGACAACAGACGCATCTGACATAGTTTTTAAATGGTTAGATGCACTTTATATTTGTTTCTCATGACACTATCATACAGATTAGTAATGAATATTAAAAATTAAATGTCCTTACTTTGAACAAATATGTTTTGTATACAACTCTGCCTTGGTTACATTTCAATTCATTTTTTTTAAAATGTCTGTTTAAATAAATAATTTGTTTAAACTCTCAGCATTTCCATCTACATTGCTGCCACTGCTAAATTATAAATTAGGCCTAGCAATTACCTTCCCCCAAAACACTGAGCTAATATTAGTTTTTAAAATGTTTAATACACATAAATCTGTTATTTTAGTTTTTACTACTGCAGACAGGAAATTGACACCAAATTACTGAAAATAAATAAGTAAACACTTATAGAAACAAGTGGAAAGGGTGGTTTAGGCCCCCTCCTTCATTAGGGCCAAACAACCTGGTGTAAACTTAACATAAATGAATTTTACTCATCATTTCAGGCACTTCTGGGTTTTAGCCTTTTTGGTGTCATTTACATTACAGCCTGCGAGTGCAGTGTGCTAAGTGCAGTTTCAGATTCAATCCCCATAATGCAGTGTTTTTCATATAATTTCAGTGTAAAGGCAGTCACGAGGGCGAAATTTGAAGCAATTTTGTCCAGCGCATCAAAATTATCACTACTGTGTTTGTATTTTAAAAGAATTGGACAGAATTATGTTGGAAACGTTCTAAGCCTGGTTTGCATCATTACCAGCATTTGCCATCAAAATGATAGGTGATTGATTCAGGCCCCTGGTGGCAGGCCCGGATTTGTGGAAATTTTGCACCCATACAGAGCAATGGGGACCTCTCGCCACTGCTCCATATGTGAGCTTGCGGCTGCGCGCGGGTGGGGGGTGTTCGCGCATGCGTGTTCGGCGGGGCGATCAACGAGGACGGCCTAGGGGCACCCGGAAGACAAATCCACTGCTACCTGTTGGAACCCCGGAGCTACCGCTATTTTCAGAAGTGGCAGTAGCTCCAGAGTGCTCCTGAGTCAATAGTTGCACAGGGCTCAGTTCGGAACAATATCGAGGACTGACCGACCACCACCTGGTGCTACTATACAAGTGCATTTTGACACAAGTAGCTTTAATGAATGGGTGAGTGTAACTTAGTGAGGTCTAGGTAGATTCTGGGGCATAGCCTAAATTGCACCAAGTTTTAGACTGCCTCAGGGCACAACACCCCTGGACAACACAAGTATTCTACAGTCAAAAGCGCAATGGAACATTTTGTGCGTATTGACCCTTCAATACCAGGATATATGTGTCTGTAACAGTTCACATGAATTCAGTGCATACATAGGGATGCAGAACTATACTTTGAATACTATACCTATATGTGAGAACCTTTATACAGGTATTGCATCATAACTGCTAATTTTAGGAAAGCTTTGCAAGTCAGTAGTTTGGAGTTACAGCATGGTTACCTATTTTGGATTCCCCTGAATATGTACTTTTCAAAAATATATAGTTTTAGGGGGTAACATTTTTTTGGCTTTACCCCACATAAAATGCATGAAATGTCTTGAGGTTTTAGTAGCTGAAGTGACCTCCAGGACAATTTGTATGCTCAGAAACTCCTTATCTGATTTGACAGGCAGAGAAATAGTGTATTCATATGGCTGTGGGCAATGATGACACAACGTTATGCGTGGTCATGTTTAGTAACATCACAGAGCGCATTGGTTTGAATAGAATGCATTTCTCTGCCTGTCAGATCAGATAAAGGGTGTATGCGATTTATTAAAACTTGGCTGTGTGGGGATTTTATGAAGTTAAAAAACTGTATATGTAAAAGACTGTCTTCACTTCTTTGCTTGTAATACTGTATGTGCCTACATTCCTGATACAATGCCCCTGGTATCTAATAGCACAAAGTTCTAATGCAAGCGCATAACCAGCTTTTTATGCCTGAGTCCTTATTTTCTTCAAAGCTGATGTGTAAAAAGCTGACCTTTAGAGTATGCTCTCCCCCACAGACCAGTCAGTCAGATATAAAGCATCTAAAGATCTTGTGGCTACACTGTTACAGAAAAATGGTTTCCACATTATTCTATGCTATTAATAAACATTCAGACTTTTTTTGGTAATTGTGAGCTATTTTTAACTGCTCATGAATAGAGTGAATAAGCCCCGTAACACGTGTATAGTTATTTTGCTGAAACCTCTTTAAAAGCCTTGACAAGAAATAAGATTACATTCATGTACGTAAGGGCATCTCAATATTCATCACAAAGTGAAATATGAAATGAACCAAAACTTACCTCTCCGAGTCTCCACCAAGTGTGTCACCCGTTCTCTGTCAAAAAGAAAACAGATTTCATTAGGCAGCCGAATGAAGAAAAAAAGAACCAAAAAAAAACCCAGTAAATAAGAAGTGACAGTTAACAGTGTTTGCATGAGACGGGAAGTAAGTTCTCTGCCTTCAGCTGAAACCAGAAATACAGAAACATATTTTACCTTCTATGGTGCAAGGAAGGGTAGAAGTAAAAAAACAAAAATAATCATATCATATCATGATATACTTGAAGTAATTGCATATACAGCTTTAGACATTTTTTGATATTGTGCATCATTCTTTCAGGCTGGTTTAAAGGTGTTACAAACAATGACAATGACCTTTTTTAGCCTGTACAAAGCACACTGTCACAATTAAACCATACACTGTGGTTCTGTGGTCAGCAGGAGCCCACATGTATCTATGGATTGTTATCAATATTTTCCAACCTGTAGAAGGTGAGGTCCTTGCAGATACAACAATGTATTCATTCATTCATGTATTCATTCATCCATTTATGTATTCAAGGTCTACAAAGTTGTGGTTAGGGATTAAGTTAGGTTAATGTAATGTAGTTTTTAGAGAAAGTTTTCACTTGGGCCCCGCAGCAGTCACTCTTCCTTCTGCCCATGTGGCCACATCCTTGCTTTTGTAGTATCATCCAGTGTTTCCAAAAATCTGCTTACTTGTACATTTAATAGATGTGAACACACAAAAAGTACTAAAAGAGCAAGAATAAAGAAGCCCCCCTGCACACTCCCAAATACAGAAATGTCGGGGTAGTTATCAAAAGAAGGTTAAAGCCACACAGCCTACTCTAATCACATTAAGAGGCTATGGTGTATCCATATATGTTTGCCACCTCATTTTCATTGTCTAATTCACACAGTTTCATTGCATGGTGTAAAATTCCAGCTACAGAACATTATGATGGAACAAGCACACTTAAATAATAAATACTCAATACAATAACCAGAAACTTTATGTCGCTAGACTTTTCTCCTTGCACTAAAACATCACAGTAAAAAGTGCAGATTAAACAATCTGTGTCTATTTTATTAGATACTGAAAGTTTGCTTTAAATGGGTGGTTCACCTTGCAACTGAGTTTTAATTTTTTATTGTTTTTGAATTATTTAGCTTTTTGTTCAGTAGTTCTCCAGCTGCTGTCTGGTTGCTAGGGTACAGTTTACCCTAGCGACTATGCAGTGGTTTGAATGAGAGACTGGATAATGAATAGGAAAGGGCCTAAATAGAAAAAGGAGTAATAAAAAGTAACAATAACAAAACTGTAGCTTCAAAGAGCAATCGTTTTTGGGCTGATTGGGTCAGTGATCCCCATTTACATGTGGAAAGAGGAAGAAGGAAAAGACAAACAATTCAAAAACTATAAACAATGAAGAACAATTAAAAAGTTGCTAAGAATAAAACATTCTATAACATACTAAATATTAACTTAAATGTGAACAACCTATTTAATAATACAGTAGCTCACAACAGCTCCAATGATGATCTATATGGGGAACGTGTTACAGGTGCTGTTTTTCTTCTTCCTTTTGTTACATAGTAACCAGTACTGTACCCTTGGCTCTTGTGGGAGACGGGGGGGGGATCTCAATATATGGTGTAGATTGTTTCTGAATGAGAATATTTAGAATAGTACTTTTTATATGTGTCTGTAGATGGACAACAAAAAGATTTGTCTGTTTGTCCATTGTGCTGTTAGAGGTTTCTTCTACGTGTTGGCTACATCCACATATATGATTTATATGAGGCTACATCCTCATATAAATCAGTGTTAATGTGGGAAATTTATAGCTGGGATTTGTTATTTATTGCATTTTAAGGCTGTTCTTTATTTCTGTAAAATTTCAAACACCATATTAAATATTAATTGATCAAGTTCTAGTTTTATGTACGAGAGCACACAGGCCTTTCATTTCTTTCCTTAGGCAGTAGGTCTTCATGAAATGCAGCTTAAAGGGGATAATGTTTTGCTGTGGGGCTCTTATACTTGTTACCTCTACTTTGTGCATTTTAGAGATAGGCATCTAAATATTTATAGTAGTTTTGTGGATCTGGTTCTTTAAACAAGCAACTGAAAGCTTTAGCGTGGCCAAATGTGTCATTTGAGAGTATTTGTAAAAAATGAAAACAAGCATCAGTTATTTATAAGCGCAGTCGGTCAATCAGTTTATTTAAGGTAATGGTATATGAAGGTTTATTCAAGGCTTGGAAATCAAACTTTCTTACATTGAGTAAAGCAGGCTAAAAAAAAAGCAGGTTTGTACATATAGAGATACTCATATATCTGCCCCATGAAAGGCAAGGCTTTCAAATCAGCATGGATAATAATGAATATTAGAAATCTTTAAAAAAAAAACTATAGTGTATTAAATCAGCTTTTCTTACATAACTACAGATACTCCTTTGCAGGAAGGATATATAGAAAACAAAGGGTTAGCTGAAAAGCATATCTGTATTTGTGAGACAAACAGGAAATATGGCATGGGATTATTGAAAGGCTGTCTGCAGGGTTTCTTCATGCCTTCAACTTTACTGCACTGTAGTGTATTGCAGGTTAGAATAGGGTCAGCTAAGGTTATTGATTTGCTTTAAATTCAGTTAAGGTCATTGCTGCTGCATATGCTATATTCTATTTCTTTAGTTTTAATACACATACATTTCAGACGTCATGGCTTTCCCCTGCTATTGACAGTCAGCATGACAGCTAATCATATCTATATCCTCTCTTGAAACCTGAGAAGCTTAAGCAGATTGGTTGGCATTGCTAGTCTGCTTGTACTAGAAAAAGTAGAGGAGTTCCATATAATTAAGAAACAACAACCACCTAAAACAAACACCTAAACTAAACATTTATTTGGCTTAATTATCTGTGTCTACTTACTATACTGAGCCATTATGTAAAACCCTTTTAGAATATTACATAATTACTGCATTAGCCCGGTTGATTTGCATTTTTAAAAGAGTCCTTGGCTTTATTCACATTATCATACCCCTCACGTGTTTGCTATAGTGGAGTCATGGAAATCTTTTTTAAACAGGGAGGCTGATAAAGCTGCTGAGCCTCTGATAAATGCCATTGGGGCACATCCAAATGAAAAGCACAGTTATGGTGCAGAAAGGTGAAGCAAATCTCAATATAATATTCTTACATATTGTATGTAAGCAATAAACAAAATAAAAAGATAATTATAATGTCAGAGATATTCTGTTCAATGTACTTGTTGTTATAAGCTGTGGTAAACCATGTACGGTGGTTATTTCCTGTTGTGTCCTGCCAGAAATGATTTCAGCATATGTACCATGTTACTTCTAGATATATATAACAACGACTTTTACAAAAGCCCTTTAGGGTAAATGTAATACAAGTTGTAAATGGAAAAAGATTAGATAAATAAGAACAACGATTTACATTTAGCAATGTAATTTTCTTCATTAGACAGATATTGCATGAGTATAACTGAGCAGAGCGTATAGCGGAAGAAGATTTATTACATATACTGCATGCTGATGCAATCTGTACATTTTGCAGTCCTTCTTCCACAGGTGGATGGGATTGCCTAATACATTCTATTTTTGCAAAACCTATATTAAATTCATGCAATAGGAAATTGTGTATGCTCAAAGCAATAATTTCCCACATTGTAAATATTTTTGTATTAACAACTTTTACTACATCCTCCCCCTTTATTTATAAAGTTAATTGACATTCCGCAGTGTTGTGTTTCTTTACATACGTAAAGATGCAAAGGAAGTACTATAAGCTTATAACTTATAATACAGAAATGCAATAAAAATGTAATAACATTTAAATTTGTTCTTGTGACCATGGACAGGTTGCTTCAGATACTGTATATATATGGCCATCTATACAATGTATATACACATGCACTAACTGCACATGCACTTATTTATAGCTAGTAATATATCTGTTTGGAAATTAGCAGAACTATTTTTGCAGTAACAAGTTCCTTTTCTTTTCGCCTTTTGTGCAAAAGAGGAAGCAACTCTTGTGTCCTACTGTGAAACTACCATAAAGCACAGCATTTCTTTGAGAGATTATAACTAGTTACTGTCTCACTAAGCCAAATATACAGATAACTTTAAATGGTAACCCTTTTTTGCCACTATTTTTTTTAATGGTTTTCTGAAGTTTTTTTTTTTTTTATCCTGCAAACTAACAGTCCTGTACTTTACAGTGCTAAGGCTGGGTTCTGTAGGAATGGTAATGCCTGTGGGTTTGACCAAATGCTCAATTGAAATAGATAGATAGATGCAGATGCAGTGGCTTCATGCAGGCACATGGAAAGGCTGTTTGGAGCATAGGGGCTGATTTTCGGCCTGCGTTTATCCACAGACCGAGATTCAGCCTCATGTGGCTTAGGCCTAAAGCTGGCCTTTGTGGTGTCCAGTCAGTCTGGTCACTTGAGGGGCCATTAGAAAGAGTTTCTAGAAAAACATTTAAAACACGGAAAAATGTATATATATTTTTAAATATTAGCTTACCAGAAAGGTAAAACATAGTAACTTGTTCGACTTGTGTTCGACGTGTTTTCGCAGACCATAGATCAGTTGAGGCAACATTAGTTGAGACAGGGAGCACTTTACCCATTTTTTTGTACTATAAGCTGAGATCTCAAATTATAATGCATACAGAATGTCCAGACAGGCCTTTATTAAATAGATTTATGTTCATTTTACATCATTTTCTCTGAATAAGTTATAAGTATTTCTTAATCTACCTTCAGGACTCATGTATTGCTGTCAAGTTTTTCTGTGGTTAAATAAAACATGGCAACATGACTGGGAGTGTTTTCAAGAACTCCTGTAAAGAATCAAGCTGCTCATCAAATAAGGACAACTGGAAGTATGGATTTTTTTTGCAAAAAACAAAAACATAAAAACCACGGGCTAAAATGTAGCTATTTAAACCATATAATGCAGAATGTGTCATATTGTGTAAAAATGCAGTGCCCTGACACTGTCTCCATCCAGTAAAACATGAATAATTATAGTACACTGATTGATGGAAGGGTTCGAATACATTAAAAAATGAATATTACATGGGGAAGGCATGAGAAACACAAAAACTAACCACTGGACAATTCTCCTAACTACTTTTAAAAATCTCTGCAAAGCAAAAGAACCATATTGGTTTGGGAGAGAAGGGCTTAAACAAGCCCAAGAGCCTTCTCAAATGCAAGACAAGCACCGAGAGCCTTCATAAAATAGATGGTACTCACATGCTACACAGATTTTCAGATGTTTAAAAGTATGATTGGCAAAAATTTGGGGTAAATATGAAAATTTGTATCGTGGTTGTACGAAAATATTGTGGTGCGATCCCAAAGTTACGAATTTTTTTTATCCGAACGATCGTAAACGGCATGAAACCCTTTCTGACTTTAAAACTTCAATGCGTGATTTTGGAAGCCTCCCATAGGACTCAATAGCACTGTGCAGCTCTAACCTGGCCAAATGATAGCCACAATACCAAAGCTTGAATGAATCTGAAAATTTCCTTACTGTTGCGCAAAGTACGATTTTTTTTGTGCAATAACGAACGGATCACAAAAAAGTCGAACTTTTTTAACAATATTATCGTGAACAGTTCTAAACTTCAGAAAAAAATACACATTTTTTGTAATCGTACCCATTCAGACTTTGATAAATCTGCCCCATAGTCTGTCTTAAGATCAAAAATGAACATTTTTGACCTTCCCTTATGACATTATAGGTGGAGATATGCGAATGACTCTTTAAGATCCCTGTAACCAGCTATGCATCCACAACTGGTTTAATAGCACAGATACAGCTTTATCTCTGACATCCATTTTCAATTGCTGAACTTTAGTATTTGTAATGAAACCATGCCACTTGATGTCAGCTGATTTAATGTAACATCTTATAGCCTGAAAACATATCTTCAAAGGGCTGTAGGTCGGGATTCATTAAATGTAAATGTCTATATAAGTGGCATTTTGTATTACAAAAAGTGCCAAGTTTCTTTTTATTAACATTGAGAGTGCTGAAAAGGGAAGGGTTCCAGATGTCAATGTTAACGTAACATTCATGGGGATATCCCTCAGCAGAACATATTGCTCTGAAGAACTGGTTATGGGATTTATGGGAGTTGCTTTTCTGTTTGGGTTAATATTGCCATGAAACAGTGTAAGATCTAACACTGATATAAGTATAAGAGGTCAAATGACAGCATTGAGTGTCATCTATGTAATCTAATAATGTAAGCCAATTCATATAATGGAAGGTAGAGGGAGCAAGTACAAAAAGGCAACAAACCTAATGCATGAATGGCCTTTATTTAAAATGCTAATTTAATTTAGTATATTAAAGCTGGCCATACACGCACCGATACTATCGTACGAAATCTCGTTTCGTACGATATTCGGTGCGTGTATGGCATGTCGGCGAGTCGACCGATATCGCAGGAAGCTGCTGATATCGGATGACTCGCCGATCGGCCAGGTTAGAAAATTTTGATCGGGCGCCATAGAAGGCGCCTGACCAAAATCTGCCGTCAGGGCTGAATCGGCAGAAGGAGGTAGAAATCCTATTGTTTCTACCTCCTTATCTGCTGTTTCAGCCCTGACTGTGTGTGGCGGATCTGACGATGTTTCATGCGACCGATCGCCACGTGTGTGGCCAGCTAATTTCATTATCACACTATCGGGAGAGTGAGAAGTGAAAAATCCTGATTAAATATAGACATAGCTTGGTTTAAAGATTGTTACCATTAGAGAAAATTAAGAAATAGACAATCTGTCAGTAGCTTGGATGTATAATAAATAAACTATTGGATGAGTTAAATTATTTCTCACTGAACAAGAACTTTGGATTTTTATGACCCTATCTGTATTTTTAAGAAACACTTGGTGATGACATACTTTAAAGAGACAGGATAGTCTCTTGGTTTGTAATGGAGCTGAAAGGTCACCATTAAATTAACTTTGATTATGCTTAAGATGGAGCTGTTCAGTTGTTCTGCAATATTTGTATTTTATGGTTTTGGGATTTTAAATAAGTAAACTGATTTTTATTACTCTGTACAGCCCACAGAATAGCATACCTTTCTCCCTGCATCTGGATTTATTCCGTATCTCTATTACAGCCAGTACAACTACATATCTTTCCCTGACTTCCTTGTATAGCGTGAAGCACTGCCCCTTTTGCTTTCCAAGCACGCCTTCTCTTTCTGACTATGATGACCTCAAAGAGGTGCCAACTGAGTATGCCTAATTGATTTTAATATTTTAATTGGAGAAGAAGCAACGAGCATGGCCAGTAGGCACCTCTTTGATGTCTTCATAGTCGGGGAGAGAAGAAGTGCTCAGAAAGCAAAAAGGGCAGAGCTTCACACTAGACAAGGAAGTCAGTAAAAGAAATACAGTTCAGCTACTTGTAATAGAGAAACAAAATAAATCTGCATGCAGCGAAAAATGTGTGTTATATTTAAGGCTGCTTAGAGTTATTTTAGGAGATTTTAAAATAAAAGGCTTACTTATCCTTTAAGGTGTATGTTTAGCCTCTTTCTGGCCTGAAAATATCATCTGGTTGTTTGGGTCAGTTAGCCTAACAATAAAAAAACAGATTGACTCTGACATTCAGTTTCATCATGACTTCCAAACAGCTGCATACTGTAATGCTAGTATGTTTAAATACTCTCAACCAGATAGCAGTCTGCCTCACAGCTGTGCAACAAAAAATATAGAAAAAGAAAGTCAAACTACAAATAGTTTTCAGTAACACTGCCTGTATGACACCAATTGGGTATGTAATAAAAGACACTAGGTGCAATAACCTACAGCAACCAATAGGCAGATGACATTTACGGGTCACATATTTAACAGCAAACATCTTATTGGTTGCTATGGGTTACTACACCTAAGCAAACTTTATTATTTATTTTATACATATTATGGTAAAAGTTAATTTAAAGTGAACTGCCATGTTAAGTTGGTAGGGGGATCAAGGACAGATCACAGTAGGAGAGATAGATGCCGAGGGATGTTCATTGGTTTCTAGCTCCCTTCTGATAAGAAACCATGATTGTGTATTTGCTGGCAAGTATCTAAACCCTAGGAGGATCTAACGGCTCACCTTGGGGAATATTTTAAAAGGCTTTCACCTCTTCTAATGCATTGTTTTGAGCTCATTACTGTTGCAAATAGCAATCAAATCTATAAACTAAGCTTGTTCCTTCTTACATTCTGGGTCTCATTTTACCGTTCATGGACTGTGATCTAGCCATGTTGCTAAGCTAGAAGCTGTTAATTAGTTTGTCCTAATTTACTGCTTTCTGTGTTCCTGTATTTCTGCCCTTACATATATACTGCCACACTTATAGTTGTTGTAAGGGCAAATACACTACAGTTCTCACTGAAAGGGCATTTGCAAGGGCAAACACATAATACAGCAAGGATACAATTGGCATACCAGTTGCTTTTTGGACAACTACATAATGTGTATTGTATTCTTATTATGTTCTGAAACAAAGAAGTATAATATAACTCAGTATCTGTTGTTGTTGATGTTTCAGACCATAAGGACATGTACCATTAAATGTGCCTTAGTTAGCAGGTCCGATTTGTTTTAAGAGTAGAGAAATATATATTTTACTGGTAGAGATAAAATGATTACAGTTTCATTAATGGCTGTTTTACTGACGCATAAACCATGTCAGGACAAATCTATTTCACAAGACAATACACCTAAGCACAGAGCCATTTAAGTGAATAGAAACTACATTTATTATGACAGATTAAACTCCCTGTGAATCCCTTCTCTGCAGGTCAGCTGAATAGCACAGAAAAAACAAATATATGAAGAAAATAAACCTCTAAAAGTATAACCTAGTAGCTTTTTTGCAGAAGGGATATTAGAATTTAATTTCGATCAGTAAGAGAACTCTGGCTAAACAATATATTGATAATATATATCTGTGAATTAGACATTTTGTATGTTAGTAGAATGGGCATATAGATAAGAAATACACTAGCGATACAGATTGTTAACCCCTTACTGATAGTGTATATTTATATTAGAGTCTAGTGCCATTGAGCTGGTAGCACCTATACTGTCAGCCAATCAGATTTAACTAAATTGGGCCAACATTTTTAAAGTGTGGAGACCAGCTTTGAACAACACTGACATTATGATTAAGAACTGTTTGGGCAACATTCTTTTGGTCAGTAATAGCATTTTTTCTGATCAGGTTGGATACTTCTTGTCAGTGATCTAGATGTATGGCTAAACTGTGGGGAGACCAAATTGGTAACTAGTTTGGTCTTTCCATAGATCTAGATACTCATAGATGCCTCGGTATAATTCCTTTGTTACTTATGTGCCAGTTTCCTGTGGCAATGGACATGCCAGTATCTTATAGACATGCCATTATTAGCACATTCCAATAGTAATGTAGCATGGTGCCCTAAACATGGTGACAGGTGATGGGAAATATGTATTAAAAAGAGAGATAATTCCAGTACAGTATATCTTAAATAGATTTGTGAGGATGTACAGGGATGAATTGGTGAGCCTTCCTGTTTATAAATTCTATTAGCCTTCATACTAGAGTCCCCTTATTCACCTTCACTAGATACCTTACATGAAATTCTACATATGTATATTTGCAATCCTTATTTCTTAGCACAGGTTAAGACAAGTTGCAGTATGTGAAAAACATGGACACTCAGCCTCATTCTAAGGCTACAGTAACCTAGCCCTCTCTTGTAACACTCAACATTTTTCGGAATATTTAATGTACTGTGCAATCTTTAATGCCAACACAATTGTAAGTACAAATTTACACTCACAGTTACCTGTAATCCACTGTCTGTTTCTCTCAGGATATATCACTAAAGTAAATATGTAGAAGTTTGCAGTAGTTCTCTGTTTAATGCAGCTCAAAATGTGAAAGCTGTGCTAATGTGTAGTGCGAAGTTTGATATTTTAGTTCCCTTTGAGGTTCTGCTTCCCTCTGATGTGTAATAGGGGTTTGAGGGGGAGGTGACAGGAAGACATAGTGCAAGCACTGAAGTTTACACAGATCAGATAGAATGACAGAAGATAATGTTTTAAGCACTCATTTACCTTGCCTGTTGTGTCCACTCTTTGTGGCATTGTTAGAAAGAACTGGGACTCTATAGGGAGCAACAGATACAGTATGGCTGCTGCAGTGTTTAATAATCTATTTATTTAGTATCAATGTCAGTTATTAACAAATGCAGATAAAATAACCCCAGACTACATCCAGAGAAATCTAGACAGTGCTAACTTAACCAAATTAACCAAAGTGCTAGCTTAACCAAACTACTAGTAGTACTACTATGTAGTTCTGACTTGACTACTAGATATAGATTTGCACTGATTCATATATATGACCTAAACACATAAAATGCACCAATCTACATACAAAAAACTGCATTCCATTATAAAGAGCAGTGTGGAATTTTGTGACCCTGAATAAAAAAAGAATAACTTGTGAAAAAAGGACAGACAGTCTTGTTATAAAAGAAAAAAAAAAGCAACATTGGAGTTTAAAACTGCTAGTCTGGCTAGAATCCCACAAAACTCAGCAACTGAGAGCACCGAGTAGTACGGGGGGGGGGGTCCTCTGGCTGTGGTCTGTGCATGATCACCATGGGCACTCTCAGCACTTTGAATAATTTGCCTCTGAAGAGAGCAAAAGGGGTTGTGCCATAGCCTACTTATTCTTTCACAGAAAAAGATCAGAACAAAATTAAAAGCAGTCATCTCTCTATTTTTCAAAGCCTAAAACATCAACTAGACAGGGCTGGCAAGTCATCATGCCTTAGAAACGATTTTTTCAACAGCAGCAAAAGCCTTAGACAAAATGCAAAACCAGTGTGTGATTTTAGGTCAACAGCTAAAACAACACCTCTGCTATATGTTATACTTATTTATGTGCAGAAGCATAAGAAATACACACGAGGCCCCTATTTAGTGCTATTGCATTTTAAAGGTTCTTCCTGTGTTTCCTACTATTATGACTCAAGAAGCACCTTTCTTTACCATATTAGTATGCAACTTTCTACAACAACTGGGTGTCTCAGTGATACTATACCTACATAGGCTTTTTTGTGCTGGTATTTATTTTTCTAATTGTGCACATGTATATATTTCAATGTTTGTCCCTTTGTTTGTAGTATTACTGTACTGTATAATTGTATAGTGCTGTGTACACATAGATTCACAAACATATCTACATTTACTTATCTTTGGGGTGCAAATGCTAAAACACTAACGGGTGCCCTGGGGAGTGCCAATATTTTCCTCAGTACTATGCTTAGATACAATACATTCTGTCCTACCATCACGCAGTGCTTCAGCATACCTCACAACTAGCGATGTGTGGGTTGACACGCAACCCACTGGACCTGCAGCTTTACCCTCAGGTAAAACGGGTTACTCCCTGTTACACATATTCGCAAATTTACGATCTAACTACTTGTAGTTCTCTGTGTATATATACATATATGACCATACAACATATTCCACCTCCCAGGAGGGATGGCGACAGACATAAAATGCCGCTACAATGTAAATCATGGTGGATTCATTTCTTACAGACTGTGGCTAGAAGGGGACTAAATGAAAACATGCTCACAAATAAAGCATCATAGTGATGCTACTATATAAACACACTGGGGCTCATCTATCAACACTGGGCAAATTAGCCTGTGGGCAGTTACCCATAGCAACCATTCAGCGATTGGCATTTTTCAACCTGCTGCAGGAAGAACAATGAAAGCAACAATTTGATTGGTTGCCATGGGTTACTGCCCATGGGCAAATTTGGCCAGTGTTGATAAATGACCCCCACTATATATATTGGATATATGCAATCCATAATACTGAACCTACCTCAAATAGTAAAATTCCACCACAAATTCCTATAGGATTTTTGGGAGCATACTTATCAATAGGTTAATAGAAATAGATAGAGAGAGGCAGAATTTCACTGCCGATCTGTGACAAGCTTTAGTTTTACTCCTTCATTAATATGCCCCATTGTATGTTGTTTTATGCAAAGAGATAACACTTTAGATCACAGAAGTCATGGCTGTGTCAATTGCACCACACCAACACTATAAGGCACATTTATCAAAGTACAAATGGTTAAGAATACAAAAAATTTGTATTTTATCTAATTTATAGAACTGTGCGTATTTTCTGCGTTTTTTTTGTTCATTTGTTTAATTTTTTTGTACTTTGCGACAAATTTTACACAACAAAATCATATTTGTTGCACGAGTACGAAAGTTTCAGATTCATTAAAGGTTCGTTATCGTCACTTTCCTTTGGCCAGGTTGGAGCGGCAGAGTGCCATTGAGTCCTATGTGAGGCTTCCAAAAACATGCACAGAAGGATCAAAGTAAGAAAGGTTTTCCCGCCGTTAACGATCGTTCGGATACAAAAATTTTGTGACTTACATAGTTACATAGTTACATAGGGTTGAAAAAAGACCAGTGTCCATCAAGTTCAACCCATCCAAGTAAACCCAGCACACCTAACCCACACCTACCAATCTATACACTCACATACATAAACTAGTACAACCACTAGTACTAACTGTAGACTTTGGATTGCGAATACGATATTATCGTGACTATTACGATTTTTTCGTAAGCATTTTTGTGACATCAGATTATCGTATCTAATCCAAATTTTACCCATTTCGAGATTCGAACTCGTACGTTGATGAATCTGCCCCTACGATAGTGTATGGTTTGCTCACCTAGCATGAATTATCAAAACTAGCAACCTTCAGGAAAACCTTAATGAATAATGATTACCCTAACTGGTATGCACTCCATAAAATCCAACTTCCAAAACTAGAATACTTCGCAAGAACATTACTAATGATTAAATGGGGCATTATCTTCAACACAAAACATTAAATATATATATACAGTCAATGCTGTAAGAAGATTGAAAATATAAAAAATGTATTCCAATTAAAAGCATATAGAATGTGTGGGTGCTTCAGATTTGTAATTACAGTATTTCAATTACTGTAATTATTTCTTGTTACAAATGCTTTACATGATACGTGTATTTATTACAGAGAGCTCTCATGGTTACGATGTTTGCAGCTATAGCGCATACCATTGTGAAGCCTGCAGGACTAACTTTTCCAGATGGTGAGCTACAAGGTAGTGATGATGCAAGTGAAGACCCTCAGGGACAATAGATAGCAGTGCTATATAAATAAGGGGTCTACATAGGATCCTAACATTGCTTTTTTTATACTGAACAATCAATGTTCAGCCCTTCTTATTCATCCATTGTTCAATCCAAGCATAATCCTGATATGGGCCTGGAATTATATGTAGTAACTTTTCATTTGGAAAATAATCTTCCATACCACATAAAGAGTGGTTGCCTCTGGTGAAACAAATCCTTTTTACAAGACTTGAGTGCATTATTCAGTCTTTCTCTTTCTCCTTTTCCCAACTCCTGTCACTCCCCCTTGATATTTTGATGATTATATAACTCTCACTAACCTTTTATCTAGCTTCTTAGATGTAACGTTTGCTGCTTTTTCACTTTTATCTCTCACGTCACTCTAAGTAATGGATATGTTTCCCATGGTATATCATTATGAAACCAAATGAATTATTACTTTTCCAAATACAAGACTCATGCATTAGTTCTGTGTCTACTACTGAAAATTTTGTGTTTATATGATTTTAATATTTTTTTTCAGAAGTATACATTGTCCCTTGAGGTCTGGAAAAAGGCTAGTATCAGTGGCTATCTTTTCTTAATGCACTACTGAATGACTCAGGTATTCTGTCATACAGGTAGCCAACCAGCACTCTGGCTGGGGCAAAAGGGAGCCATGTATATAAATGAACTCATTTACTCTACAGCTCATTTGCAAACACAAGTGCAGAGTGTAATGTGCAATTTTGGATTCAATTAACCATGTATTTTACCCAGAAATGTACATCTTTGGATGGAAATAACTTTAATGAATGCTGCCAATACATGCAACAACTGCTTCCATTTTTGAGCAACTACAACTATAGTCACATGTGTAAATGAGCCCTATAGGCAGGACTTGGGCATCGGCTTGCATGCCTCATACTATGGCCAAAGGGTTTTTCAAGAGTGCTTGTACTTGCACTGAAGGTAAAAGGGTTGTTACAGGGAAAAGGGTTCCCAATACATGCACAATGCTCTAGTATGCACAAAAGCATTTGCATCTGATGTGCTTGCAGGGACATTGTGGGCTAAAATGGTGTCTGATGAACTTTGCACCTTGTATTTTTATTGTACTTGAGCTGTATGTTTCTATTGTTGAGGAACAGGGAATAAAAATGCAAGCATTTGAAAAGTGATCAATAAATAGAACATAATGGAAATATGGATAATGGATAAAGTGTTATCCCTCACAGTATCACAGTAGGAAGGCGATAGCCAATCACAGCCCTGCAGTCACATAAGCTAAGACAGGCTGCAATACCTTATCAGGTCAGCCTAAGAAAGGAGGAGGCAAGACGTGAAACAGATAAGAGTTTTGGGGGAAATATATATTAATATATTTAAAACAATAAATCAAAGTCAAGTTTTTAAAGCATAATCCTTCTATATCTAGAAATGTATAATACACTGGCAAATTCTTGTTTTTAACACAGTATGTCTCCTTAAAGGAACAGTAACACTAAAAAATGAAAGAGCTTTAAAGTAATAAATATATAATGCACTGTTGCCCTGCACTGGTAAAACTGGTGTGTTTGCTACAGTAACACTACTATAATTTATATAATAAGCTGCTGTGTAGCCATGGGGGCAGCCATTCAAGCTGGAAAAAAGGAGAAAAGGCACAGGTTACATAGCAGATAACAGATAAGTTCTGTAGAATACAATAGTTGTTTTATCTGTTATCTGCTATGTGCCTGTGCCTTTTCTCCTTTGAATGGCTGCCTCCATGGCTACATAGCAGCTTATTTATATAAACTATAGTAGGGTTTCTGAAATAAACACACAACTTTTACCAGAGCAGGGCAGCAGCACATTATATTTTAGTTACTTTAAAACACTTTAATTTTTTGGTGTTACTGTTCCTTTAACAGAATGTTATGTGTTTAGCATGTAAATACTATTATTAGAGCCTTTCACTGCATAAGGACCTCCTCACCTAAACCTGGTTCTTCTGTGCAGCAAATTAACAGCAATTCTATTGTTGTTGCCTTTACAAAAACAAAACAAATATTCCACAGTATATCATAGAGGCTCATATGTACATAAGCTTGCCACACTCTAGGGGGCTGATTTACTAAGACACGAATTCGAATCCGAATTGGAAAAATTCCGATTGGAAAACGAACATTTTGTGACTTTTTCGTATTTTTTGCGATTTTTTCGGCGTCTTTACGACTTTTCGGAAATTATCGCGACTTTTTCGTTACCAATACGATTTGCGCGAAAAAGCGCGAGTTTTTCGTAGCCATTACGACTTGCGCGAAAAAACGCGAGTTTTTCGTAGCCATTCCGAAAGTTGCGCAAAATCTGGCGATTTTTTCGTAGCGTTAAAACTTGCGCGAAAAGTCGAGATTTTTTCGTAGAGTTAAAACTTGCGTGAAACGTCGCGCCTTTTAAGTTTTAACGCTACGAAAAAGGCGCGACTTTTCGCGCAAGTTTTAACGCTACGAAAAAATCGCCAGATTTTGCGCAACTTTCGGAATGGCTACGAAAAACTCGCATTTTTTCACAAAAATCGTATTGGTAACGAAAAAGTCGCGATAATTTCCGAAAAAAACGCAAAATACCAATCATTACGAAAAAAACGCAATCGGACGCATTCGGCCCGTTCGTGGGTTAGTAAATGTGCCCCTAGGAGTTCGATGGATTTTTGTGTTTGTCAGATGGTCCATCCAGCAAGGTGTACCTGTGTCTTGCAAAATATCAACTTCACAAAAGCTACTATAATTGCTTTTAGTGTTAATTTTGCATCACAAAACTCAGAATACACTCAATAGTACTTGGTCCTTGCATCCATCACAGAGCTGCTATTTTAAGAAGATAGAAGCCAACATCATTCTTAGGCTTTCTAGAATGCACGGAGTAGATTAAAAGATTGAATGCTGAGTTTTATTTCTCTGTTTCATTTTGTTCCATTTTCTTCTGCTTACTTTATCCTACACTCTTAGCTTTGCAGTTTTCATTTTAGAGCATTGCAGGTAATGGAAATACTTTGACTCGAAGGAACATCAAAGGACACTTGACATTTCAAGTGGAGTGAGCAGATAAGTTTTTCCCCTAATGCTATATGTTACTGTATGTATTGGCTGTTAGGATTAATTGGACTTGGAGCACAGGCAGACTTTTAGCTGCCTCTTCTGACACTTAGGGGCTGATTTACTAATCCACGAATCCGAATCCCGAATGGGAAAAAATCGGATTAGAAACAAACATTTTGCGACTTTTTCGTATTTTTTGCGATTTTTCCGTCGCCGTCGCGACTTTTTTGTGAATTGTCGCGACTTTTTCGTAGCCGTTACGACTTGCGTGAATTGTCACGACTTTTTCGTAGCCATTACGACTTGCGCAAATTGTCCCGACTTTTTAGTAGCCGTTACGACTTGCGCGAATTGTCGCAACTTTTTCGTATTGAGCGCTAGTAAATGGCGGGCAAACCTTTCCGATTTTTTTGCGACGGCTACGAAAAAGTAGCGACAATTCGCGCAAGTAGTAACGGCTACGAAAAAGTCGCGACAATTTACGAATAAGTTGCGACAGCGATCATTACGAAAAAACCGCATTCGGACGCTTTCGATCTGTTCGTGGATTAGTAAATCGGTCCCTTAGTATACGGAATGTCTTTTATTTTTCAGTTTCTGAGAAAATGTTCAGAATGCAAATAAGATAAAGGGAACCAGCTTAAAATATACTTAATGCTAGATATTCAATTACCTCTTAATGGGGCACTTAATTCTTGGGTTTTTCTTTTTAATTTTACAGGGAAATACATATAATAATATAGTTTTAGAGTATTTATCAGTGCGGGCTATTTGCATCCTAGCAGGCTATTCCTTATTCTGCATTGCCTGGCCTTGTCTATCTTTGCTTATGTCTGGCGACACAGACCATCCTAATAGTATATTGCCCATATGTGTATTCTGGTTTCTTGCAAGAGGTTCTTTAGGCTTTGAGAGGAGAAAAGTGGAACTGATAGAACAAGATGTAAAGCAGTTGAATCAAATGGAAGTGTCAGAAACACCTTGATAGCAGCTATAATTAGCACTGCCACAGCAATATCATTTTATATACTGTACCTGTAAGACAAATACAAATGAAAGAAAAAATCATGATAAGATAATCCTCTATAAATTATTTTAAATTTGTGACATTTCTCTAATCAACAATTTTACCCCCATTAACTATTTTCTGACAACTCTGCTCCTGTTCTTCTAATTTAATAGTTTTTGGACCATTCCAATTCAAGAAATGTTGAGTAGGAATGACAGATAACTTCCCCCCATAAATTCTACACTTAAATACAGTTTAATTTAGTGCTCACTGATATGACGGGGTTTAAAATAACAACTTATCCCTCCTCTGCTTTCCTTTCTGTTCTCCGTGTGCCAGTTTTCAGATACTGGGACATCAGATAATGGGTCTAAAAACTGTATGGGACTAAAGGGGGCAAAGGAGCTTGTTGAGCATGCTTTTGTGCCTTAGAAGTACTATACTTCTGAGAAGGTTTAATACAGCAAACCACTGTTCAGTCTAAATTTCACCCTAACTGACCTAACACTGAGCTTCCAGAAGGAAAAACATGTATTCTTCCCAAATCATCCTTCAACCTCCCCCAGCTACTTCTTCTGTCCCTTTGGGGTGTCCACCCCACATGTACTCTGACTTGAATGAATTGTAGAGAGGTCTCTGCTTGTGAGATCATAAACCAGAGTTTCAATTTAAAGCAAAAATTGTATCTCAGTGAGCATTCAAAGTCCATTTAACAGATCACTGGGTAACTGGGACATTCATCAATCTTCATTGATGCAGACTTTATGAATGTACTGAGATGAATGGTTATTTGTTTCCCTACCAACACCAAGTTTTCTCACATTATCTTAAAATGGCTTTATTTGTTTGAGGAAAACTGACTGCTCCCAAATTGTTATGAGACTTGCCTTGTAGAACTCTGGGCATGTATATATGGTATGCAGCAATGTTAAACCAATATTGTTCTTTGGAAATAACTATCACTACAAAAGTCATCTTTGCACACCTGGTTCTCCCAGTTCGCTGCACTATTGAGATATACCATTTTTGTGAGTGCAAAACACAATTTATTATGTATTGTGTCTTTTTCCTTGTTTGGAGGGGTACTCTGCACTTCCATTTATCTTATTTTATGCCCTACATACATATTATGTACTTATTAAGTACAAAGCATTTCCAGCACTGCAATTTTATATACAGTAGATGGATAATATAACTGACAAAGAGACGAAAGAAAGCACCTTACACGTGCTATTGCCACTGCGGTTATCCTGCTATGAGTTCTGGGGGTATTTACATGGAATTGCTACTGTGTCATCCTACTATGTGTTCTGGGGGTTTTATACATGAAATTGCCACTGCATTGGAGAAGAGGAGCTTAAGAGGTGACATGATAACTATGTATAAATATGTAAGGGATCATATAATAACCTCTCTAATGCTTTATTTACCAGTAGGTCCTTCTTACGGACACTCCGTTTAGAAGAAAGGAGGTTCCGTTTACATTTTCGGAAATAATTTTTTACTGTGAGAGCTGTGAAGTTGCGGAATTTCCTCCCTGAGTCGTGCTGGCTGATACATTATATAGCTTTAAGAAGGGGTTGGATGACTTTTTAGCAAGTGAGGGAATATAGGGTTATGGGAGATAGCTCTTAGTACAAGTTAATCCAGGGACTGGTCCGATTGCCATCTTGGAGTCAGGAAGGAATTTTTTCCCCTCTGCGGCAAATTAGAGAGGCTTCAGATGGGGTTTTTTACCTTCCTCTGGATCAACTAGAAGTTAGGCAGGTTAAATATAGGCATTATGGTTGAACGTGATGGACGTACATCTTTTTTTTCAACCTAATTTACTAGGTTACTATTAATTTAAGTATTTTCTAAAGGTTGTATCTGTAAATTGGGGAATGGTTTATTGGGGGTGTGTCAACAAAAGCGGGCTTTGCTATGTAAGTACTATGTAAGTAACAATAAGGCGCCAGGTCCTCCTGCAAGAAAATATTTGGAAGGGCCCAGCACACTTGCAATCCCTCCCTGCAAGCCCTGCAAAAATGCTATGCAGCTAACCCCTACAGGGGATGAAGGGAGCTGATTCCCTTAAAGGACAGGGAAAGGCTAAGTCACTTGGGGGTGCCAAAATGTTAGGCACCCCCAAGTGACTTAAATCGCTTACCAGCACCAGCCCAGGGTACCTGTAGCGCAGCTCTTCCTCCTTCCGCCTTCGCTTTTGGAAGGACTAAGGACAGGCGCATGCGCAGTAGAGTGAAAAGCCGACTTCTCTGTTAAAATTCCGCTTTTCACTCTACTGCGCATGCGCGCGAGCGAAGCAGGAAGGAGAAAGCGCTGCAGCTACCCTGGGCTGGTGCTGTTCTGTCCGTATGGCTGCACCAGCCCGGGGTACAAGGTAAGCAATTTAAGTCACTTGGGGGTGCCTAACATTTTGGCACCCCCAAGTGACTTTGCCTTTCCTTCTCCTTTAAAGCAGTGGTTCCCAAACTGTGTGGATGCCCCCATCCTGTCTGTCCATTTGGGGTGAAATTTGAGAAGAATGACAATTTTTTCCCATAGATTTTCTCCCAAAGATTAATCAGAGTGAGAATTGGGAGAGGACAATTATTGGCCGCCCTAATTATTCTTGGAACTATGACTGTATGGCTGATACAGTAATGCTTGATATATGTTTGCAGAGGCTATATACTTTGTTATGAGCATGACCATGGGTGGGGGTGCCCCCCCACCCATGGTTGGGGGGGCAATGATAGGTTTCAAAGGGAGCTTGACCTGAAAAAGATAGAAAATCACTGGCTTAGAGGGAGGAGTGTGCCGTATATGTACACGGCAGCTAAGCACCAAACTAAATAAAACAGCTGTACACAGAAACAGCTTTGGGCTTTACTGAGAAGCTCTTGGATACTCTCCTAAGGGCAGTTATAAGATCATTTTGATCATCTGTCAGATCATTTAGGAAAGGAAGCTCACATCTAAAGCTCCACAAGGCTTCAATGCACTGTACTGAATGGGATCAACCCTAAACTCTTTTGAGCTTGTGTACAAATAAAACACAGGGCTATACACAAATATGGAAGCATGGCCCAGCTGTATTACTCATAGCAACCAGTCAGATATTTGCTTCATTAACTGCACTTTTTGACTATGAAAGTCAGGAAAAATGACATTTAATATGTATGAAATCTGGCATTTAATTCTTACAATGCTATACATTAGTCATTTACTTGTACGCATACTTTTGGGGGTGGGTAATACTCACACCCTTAATTAAAAAAAAACCAAAAAACATTAAACTTTAATAAGCTTTAATACAAGATTAATTTTCCACCACTTTTCCACCAAGCAATGCTGACTTAACATTCTAAACCTTAGTAAAAATGTTTTAGATAGAGGAAGAAACATGTTTGTAGCTTCACTATGAAAGAAGAAATGACAAAAGGGGGTTTTGCAATGCTTCATATACCACAGTCATTTCATCTGTTGCCTGTAACTAAACCACATGATCACTTATATCAGATATTTGTAATCATCAATTCAGTTTTTACATTTCCTAAATAAAAATGCATGGATATTTTCCAACAAATACTTGGAATGTCACCCACTAAGGTGTCCAATTTTTTGGAGCAGCAACTTTACATTTTACATTTTACTTGGGTAATTTGCTTGAAGCTAGGACAATTACATTTAGTTTTTCTTCTACTGTTAAGATTGGTGACCAGTAGATATAACACAGTAAGACATAACACATTACAGTATGTGTGTTGACATAGTATGAAAATAAGAACACACATTAGCACCGAGATCACAAAGCTGTGTCTGTCTCGGCTTGAAACTAATATAGCACATTCTGTCAGAAACTCCCTGGCCTAAAGCTAGGGACCTGCTGGGTATAGGCCACTGCTCCTGCAGGTTGAGCCATAGGAGGCAGAGTGGCTTGGGCCTGGCAGGTTATGTCTTTGTCTTTTCTCCCTGTCTGTTCCTCTGGCTGACTCCTATGATTTACCTGCAGGAAACTGCCATATTGGGTTCTTTAAACTGGCCTCTTTCTATTACCTCTTTTGCTGAGACCAAGTCTTCTGAGTTCCTGTCCAAGTATCCTAAGATCTGTAACTTTTTTTTTGCCCTGTCCTTGTCTCCTCATATTCTAACTCCCTGGTTTTTAACCTCTGTCTTTTTATTTGGATTTATGCTTGTTTGCTGCCTGCCCTGACCTTCTGCCTGTCTCACGGACTTTGTTTGCCTGCCTCCTTTCCAGACCTTGTGCCTGACCTTGGACTTGCTTGCTGACCATTTTGTTTTGTGTTCTGCCTGCTCCTTATACTTTTCTGCTGGGGTCCTAGTTTATTAAATCTTTTGGTTCAACTCAGTTGTTGGCCAAGTCTGTGTGTTAGTAGTTACACAGCACATAAAATCATTACAACCAGTTTAACCAGCATCTTTGACACTGAGAAAACTGAGAGCAGCACGATACAAGGGTTTGCTTATGTTGAACAGCAGGATGTGCCTCTACTTACATGGTATAATGGAACCGTGTTGCTCTCAGCCAGTGAAAATGTCAAGACATCTTGCTGAGCAGGGTCTAGGCGTCCAGTGGAAGTTAACATTGATGGACTGATTGGGTAGCTCGGGCTACCTGTGTTCTTGCCTTTTTTTCTTGACCTGCGCCCTGTGTCCCTTTTGTTGTCTTTCTGTGTAACCGGCTCTTCTTGTATCACTAGGATTTTATCATCACTCAGGTAGCGCAGGAGCGAATTCTCAGAGTCTGTTGAAAAAAAAAAATAAAATAAAATAAGTAAAGGCTACATGGAAATAGTGATTTATCTACTGATTTCAGAAGTTATCTGTTTGGGGTAAGAAGTGAGGTAGTTCATGAAAAAAATCCAGTAACCATTTTTGTTGAACAAATGGGTAATTTTTTTCTTGTTACATCCTATATAATGTACTCTGAGTGATTTGCTTTCAAAAATCATACATAACAGGCTTACATTTTCTGTCAAGCAGGGTTGCTTAAATCTTGACTTCCAGATGTTGAACTACAAGTCCTAGCAGCTCTGCACCCTTGATTAATACATTAATAAAGTTAGGTACAAAGGAGTCACTTCACATAATGCAAAACAAACATTTTCCTAGGATTGTTTAACAGACTTTGCACATTGTTGCTGTTATTCAGTGTAATTTATTATGTTTCTGGACACCATACCTGTTGCATGTTTGGTTATAACAAGCAATGCAAACTGTAAGGCTAATGAATGCAGATGGTACCTGTGGACGTGGTGCACCCACACAACCACACAAAGAGCAATTAATAAAGCAGGTGCTAGTTCCTAGCTATACACTGCTATTTCAAACACAAGCAAGGACTCACAAACACATGACAAGCCAGTAGACTTTGGTGAAACATAGGTGTTAAGTACAGTGCGCATGAAGACTTTAATATTTCTATATTATATTATTATTATATGTTATTATTATTATATGCTTCCTTTGCAAAAATGCATAGTTGTTTCTAATGCTTAAGGGCGCATATGTAAATGAATACTAATCTTGTCATTAAAAGGCATCATTATGTATAATATGAATAGATTTGATTATATGAATTTTGGGTTAATATAATAGAAGGTGCAAGTTCTGCCCCTTGTCTGGCAACTTATATGTTAACACTTATTTGCTTGTGTGCAAACAGTAGACTAGCAAATGCTATTTGCTGATTGGTTACTGATACCTATATTTACATTTGCAGCCCAATATCTACAATTAGCAATCGTTATGCTTTCAAGCAGATTTAGAACAATAATTGGGTGATGATGATGGCCCTTTTTGATTCACTTAAGTCAAATTAGCTCCCCTTGTGGACTCACTTTAATAGAGATACAAAAGCTGAAAAAAATAAACAGCAACATTGTGGCTATAAAGAATACAGGAAACATGAAATAGGCACTGCGCTCTCAAACTGTAAAAATACTGACAATGCGTTTTGAGGTTGCGTAAGCAAGAAGCTTTTCAAACTTCTAGTGAGAATATCTAATATGTCAGCACCTGAAAGTGAAAGACTTGGCAGATAGCTGAGGGCAGTGATATATTTAGGGGGATGGTCTAGCTTACTGCAAGTAGCAAAAATATGCATGACTTTTACTTGAGAAAGTAACAATGTATTCCACAGGCACACTGCATTTACTAAACCAACATGCACATTTGCAAAGGAGCCTAGAGAGAATTATATATCTTCAGGCAGTGTTACACAGGTGCATTTACAGCTGTAACACTACTAAATAGCAGAGATATTTGACTTTATATATATATATATATACTGTATATATATATATATATATATATATATATATACATTTTTGTAGAAAAGACAGGCAATGTTTTAGAGCCATACACTGTCATACAAAACAACTGGTTTCCCAATTACATTTCGAAGTAAAAAACACTTCCACATTGCCACCATCCACACATTAACACCTAAAGAACCAACCTGAAACATGCAGCAAATGGAATCCAATGTCACAGGCCATGCTAAGTCCCTGCGATCTTATGATATAACACACTTAATTTGGTTTGTTCCCTTGAAAAACCCAGTAATTAGGGTGTGTTTTTTGAACCCATAAATACACTTTAGTGTTGTTAAAAAGACCTATAAAGTGCTGTACTTTGTAAAATAACTACCTATGCATTACTGCCGCCCAGTCATATGATTTAAATTTGAAGGTGTGTTCCTCTTTTTGCATATATATATATATATATAAATCTAGTGAATATTGGTGCACACCGGGAATCATGGTCTTGATAAAGGTCTCAGATACAGACCGAAACGTTGGCCTGTCGTGTAATGTATTTATTATAATAAAAGTTATGTTTTAAATGATTCCTGTTGTGCACCAATATTCACTAGATTTTTATTTTTAATGCTTAATTGGTAGCACCAGGGTCTATGGACTACGCTTAGGAGTGCTGAATCTACGTATCGTATATATATATATATATATATATATATATATAAATATATAGTGACCATACAGAGGGACTAATAGATGAACTGTATCCCATAGAAGAAACACCACGGATGGCTTTAGATAGATTGACTCCAGTGGCACAGTCATGCTACCCAAATATCTATATGACCAGTAGCACAGTCTAAAGAATATATAAACCTGTGCTTCGAATAGAGCTAGCATCTTGGAGAGCACATTAAGCAAGTTCTAATTAAGTACTGCCTTTCTACTGTGATAATTGGGATCTAGAATTTACTCGGTCAGACAACATATTTCATGGTATTTGGGTTAGGTTTATAATATGCAAAGTGTTAGTACTTTATACTAGTATACACCAAATAACACACCATTTTTATGTTAAAGACGACTATGCAATGCAAGATATTTCCTTGTAGTTTTAGTTATAATGGAATCCTTGAACAACCTCTCACATTCTCTTAAATTTTGCTTAACACAAGTGAGCTGCTAATAGCATGAGTGGGCATCTTGATGATAGCTTCCCACGCTGCTAGCAGAGCTGGTTATATTTAAACAAGTACATATTCAGCAGCATTAAGGACAATACTCTTAGAGCATTTGTCGTACAAAACACACCTTAATACAAATTTAAGCTGAAAAGGATTTTTTCTCTTCATAGTACAGGTATGGGACCTGGTATACAGAATGCTTGGAACCTGGGAGTTTTCCAGATAAGGGGTCTTTCAGTAATTTGGATCTCCATACTTTTAATCTACTAAAAAAATATTTAAACATTAAATAAACCAAAAGGGATTGTTTTACCTCCAATAAGGATTAATTGTATCTTTCTAATATTATTGGGGTTATGCCATTAAAGGCACTAAGTTAGCCTTGGAGCAGTAACCCTTAGCATCCAATTAGCAGATTTGTTGGTCATCTGTTTAAAAGCTAACATATTATTGGTTGCTATGGTTTACTGCTACTTGGCAAACTTAGTGCCTCTTATTATAAATGTTTTTTTGATTATATCTCTACTTATTATTTCAAGTACAAGGTGCTGTTTTATAATTACAGATAAAAAAGGAAATCATTTTTAATATTTTGAATTAATTTGGAGCTTTCTGAATAATGGGTTTCCACCAGTTATAAAAGAATACTCTGTACTCTCTATGCTTTCCAGAAAGCAGCAGTCGGCCTCAGGTATCTCTTGGCCAGACATTGCACAATGAGCAATAGAACTGATGCAGAGAAGTGTAAGGAAATGTCCTCTACATCAGTAACTTAAGATTCTGCTGTTTTGGCTAGCTGGCCAAGAACAGGAAGGGGCGTGAAGGGAGTGAAAAACAGCTAATATCTTGAAAACTGAATTAATAAAATACTATATGTTGCTCTGAGTTCTAAATAATTTCACTACCTTTAAGATTCTTATTATTATTATCTGTTATTTATGTAGCACAGCGAAAGAGCTAGAATAGGAATGCTAATAATTCAATAACCATACAAAGAATAATGAACTGAAAAGTTACTTAAATCAGACCCATATAAAACATACTAAAAGCTACTTTTACATTTAACTAGCACTAGCACTTAAAAATTTTGATAGTTACAAATATTTGAAGTCTTTGCAGGGACAAAATAAATCATGTACTTTTTATAATATTTACAGTGACATCTTTGAATAGTGTATTAGGTTTTTTTTTTTAGAATTCGCTTGTATAAAGCAAATGATTTACAGGCTCTGCTTTTCTGCATATATTTGCTAAGCCCTCTAGGGGAATTTTGATGTTGTAATGAGAGAATGTTTTGGCACTTGCTTTGCAACTGCTGTTTGTGACAACCTATAAAGGAGCAGCAGTGTACAGGACAGACAGGAAAGTTATACAGGCAGATTCAGACTTCACATATGCAATAGAAATAGTACAGGCACTACAAATGTAGAGAATATAAACCATCTGCAAATATTGCTCCACCACCAAGAGGTGTCCGTTAGCCATGTCCAGGCCCCGACTGACAATTTGTGACTTCTGGCAAAAGCCAGTTGTTGTAAGAAAAAAAGTATAAAACTAAGGATGCCCCTTGAAAAGAGTATTTCTTCAAACTGCATTAGTAATACTGCACATAAGGCTGTACTCACCTCTACTACCTCTTTTGTACATATTTGGCTCCTTGGATTCCCCTAACCAGCTGTATTCTGTGGGCATAGAAACAGGTCTCAGATCACCTGAAAAGATAAGACAAGATCCCATTATATCAGTTTCATTACATGAAGATGTAGCTATACAGAGAGAAGCTGTTCAAGGAAAGAAAGAAGGGAGATTAAAATCAAGCCCTTGGCTTACAGCAATGTTTACTCATTAACAGCCCTTTTAAGAACATAGTTCCCAATGTAAGCTTTATCAGAAAGGTCTTTAAAAATACAGCAATAAACACTTACAGAACTTCTGCTTGTATTGAAAAGAAATATTTAATTTATTTGCTTCTATTCTGTATACATGATCTTCTGTGTCAGATTTCCTGCTCTCAGAAAAATCCTCCAGGGTACAGCATAAGCCTGCTCAGTTTGGTCCTCTCTCTACCTCCCTTCTGCTCTCTCCCCCTCCCCTCTCTGCTGTAATCTGAGCTAAGAGCTGTTCCCTGCCTGAATGCTGCTGCCTGGAAGTGAAGTCAGACCAAGCTAAAACGACTCCTGCTATCTTAAGTGAACAAAAGGGCTGTTTACTCTGGTATAAGCATTCTGCAGAAAAAATATAGCTTTCGAGCAATAAACTGCTTCAGAACTTTCCTTCTCTTTTAAAGAGAGAAAATGTATATACAATTAATATAGTTATACATTTAGAATTCATTTTTAAAACTTTTTAGCAAAAAAGGGGCCTCTACAGGAGAGCTTTCTGGATAACCAGTTTATGGATAATGGATCCCATACCTGTACTGGCTAAATGACAAATATTTCCTTACAAAGAGCACAACCTCTAATGAAATATACTATATAATTCTATATTATTCCATTATTACACAACACTGTTATCAGCTTTTCATTTGTGCAGAGTGCTACAATAACATTGGGGCAAGTTACTTAATATCAAGCCTCATTTGGCACAGTTTAGTAGAGCTACAGGGAGTCTTGTTAATATTCCTTGCACTGAAACATCTAGACTCTGATTGCTCCCTGTGGTGCCTGCTTGTTGGCCTTGCAAAGCCCAGAGGGGAAGTCGCTTCACCTAGTTTTTATTGCAATTTGAGGTTTCCTTGTCAAAAATTTTAATTCAAATTAAAAAAAACCATCATCTAGAAGCTGGCGAGTTCACTTAGAAGCTAATGTTAAGTTGTATTTTATGTTTTTAAAAGATTGAGTTTCAATATTTTTTCTTAAATAAGCACCCATTCAACATTATCAAGCTATTTTTAACTAAAAAAAAAAATGGAAATTTGAATCTTAATGAATCTGCCGTAGGTTGATGTTATAAGAAGACAGATGGTCAAACTGGAAATTGTTCATATGCATCTGTCTTGTATAGTGACCCAATGCCCATGCACTTTCAATTGGGGAAATTACTACAGTTTTGACCAGCTCACATAAACTGACAAAATGAAGGGGCAAGAAAATGCTAGAAATCATCCAGTGTCCCATTACCCTACAAGTGTTCTGACATCTTAAATGCACAGATATAGGGGATAAGCATTTTAGGGTGTCGGATTTTATGATATTATTTATAGTCTACACACGTATTATACTGTATCAACTCTGTAGGAAATTCTTCACTGCCAATGCAATTTTAGTAGGAAGGAGTTTTAAAGATTAAACTCCCCACTACCCACATACTCATTCACAGTATTATGGATTCCTGAAAGTGCCCTGAGCCTGTAAGCTAAGAGTTGGGAATGAATGCCAATGTGCCAGCTACAGTATATAGCAACCATTGTTTTAGATTATTTATATACAGCTTCAACAAAACAAAAATGTAACAATTACAATTAGAGGATAAACATTGTTTTACTACCAGTAATGTACATGGCAATTTTATGCTGTGCTTTAGTGGCATGTTGATAAAATGAATTTAAGTGGACGCAATATCAATGGAACCAATGGGCCCATATATAATTCTGTAGCTACTGTTATACCAGGCTGACAGTTGAGGATTGATAAGCATTCAAGCTTGTCTATCCCAGATCTTGAATAGGAGAAAATGACTGTGATGTCTGGTTACTTTGATCATTTCTATCACAGCTGTGGCAGCTTACCTTACTACATCAGTCCATACTATAGTTCTTCCTCTTAGGGGGTTCTCATATTAATCAAGTTTTCTATAAATCATTGAGTCTTCATGTAATTCCCATGTCTGACACCATGGTTTCAGATTTTTTCCTTCCACGAAAAACTCATTCCCTTCTGAACTTAATCAATAATGCAAAGGCTATGAGTGTCATTCGTCAGGGTTCCTTAGCTGTATGTGTTAAGGATTTCATCAAATGGTAACAACACTTCATCCACATATTGATCTGTCTTTGCTCATTGGAGGTTATACTAAAAAACCTTCCCGGTATTTTTATTATTTTTATCACCTCATCCAAGACTACAGTATCTATTGTACCTACATAACAGCTTTGAATACCTAACAATATCCATGATGACTGCTGTTCATTTTGTTTTAAAGGTGATGTTCCCCTTCAGACAATAGCCTGAATTTGAAGAGCCCCTGTCAAAAAAAATATATTTTTGTAGGTTATCTTTATTATTTAAAATGTATAGTTTTGAAGCTACAGACCATGATCAGCGCTGCTAAAACTCTCTCTCCTCTGATCTCTCCTCTTTCTTTAGAAAGGGATCGCCAACACCAACTTGCATTCTGCCTAACAGGAAGTTGACACTAAACTGATTACTGCGCACACCTGCCCTCTCCTGCTTCATTTGTGTTTCATTGATCTGATTAACTGAATCTTGCCAGCCAATGTTATCAAAGATATGCAAATGATGCAGCAGAAGGAAGGATTGTGCAGTAACCAGTTCAGTTTCAACTTTTTCATTTGGTAGCTTGCCAAGTCCTGGTCTGGAAAAACCCCTACAGAGAGAGCACAAAGCAGATCCGTGAGAATTTTAGCAGCGCTGATCCAAAGCTTAAATTGTCTGTAGCTTCAAAACGAAACATTTAAAATAATAAAGACAATTTACAAAAAAAATCTTTTTGTCACAGGGGCTGAACATCCCCTTTATAACAGCTTATTAAGCTTTCCAGCAACATGGTTTCTCTAATTTTGGACTCTTTTCAACAACTTTGCCAGACAGAGCAAGGGCATATTGTTTGGTTGTACAAAAGCTGAATAGTTCAATTGCTAATACAGGTATGGGATCCCTTATCCAGAAACCCGTTATCCAGAAAGCTCCGAATTACGGAAAGCCTGTCTCCCATAGACTCAATTTTAATCAAATAATTCAGAATTTTAAAACTGATTTCCTTTTTCTCTGTAGTAATAAAGCAGTACCTTATACTTGATCCCAACTAAGATATAATTAATCCTTATTGGATGCAAAACAATCTTATTGGGTTTAATTAATGTTTTATTGATTTTTTACAGATCCTAATTACGGATAGACCCCTTATCTGGAATACCCTTGGTCCCGAGCATTCTGGATAACCAGTCCTATACCTGTACTAATTACTATTAATAAATAATTAACTGAAGTTTGGACTATATCAAGAAATATTCTGTTCAGTGGTTCCCCCTTAGAGGCTGTGGATCAAGGTCAAATAACTTCACTGCCCATAACCTGGTCCAGTTAGTGGGAATGCCAAGGCTGAACAGGAAAAACCAATGTCATTCTGGACTTTTTTCATGCTGTAGTAAACCTAGATACTCTGTATTTTCTTCATTGTTTGCTAATAAATGAAGCCTTTACAATGCACTAGTGCAGCACTTACTGTTGAAACAGGATCTCCTGTCATAAACTATGAATTCTAGAATGACTGCCACGATGTGACATTTGTAGCTAAGGTTACTCTATGACCTGCATTTAGCTGGCGTTTGAGGGCTATTAATAGAAATGGAACATGAATGCATATGAAATACAGTCTAATTAATACAGCTGGCTTCCTCACAGCAAGGTCAGTTATGTTAAGCAGCTGCATGCAGTTGGACATATTGTGAGCACTTACATTGCCAACACTGAGCCTATAATTATTCCAGGCATGCACTCTGGAGTGGGATTCCCGATAAAGGTACAGCTAAAGGTCAGATTTCTGCTCATATTTTGAGTAAATCAAATTGTGTTTTATGTACAAATCACTCCTTACATGTCATTTATTTGGCCATGAACAGTATCTTGTAGACCCCATATTGGTTTATAATTGTCAACTCTGCTTGTTTTCTGAAACATATACAAGATGATTCTTCTCTACAGCCAAGTGTAATACAAATGCTGAAATTAAATCATATTCGGATCAGTCATAAGATTATTGTAAGGTGGCACTGGAATCTACTGTATACTCCCACTTTCCTGTCACACATCAAGCCATTATGGTTCCTCTTCAGCTGGTTGTTCAGTTAAATGCAATGCAAGGAAATAAAAAGTGATTATCATACAAGAGCCACTTATTTGTAAATGTACTAAAATAGTATACTAGTTAATTGAGGAACCTAAAAAATCTTTTCTAATTTCACAAGTAACACAACACTCCTAGAGGAAGAATGGTCTCGTGTCAGAGTAATATTACTGAGTCAGAGACAACTTTGTGGTTGCTTTGTGATATCCTTCCAGGATATTAGGTTATATTATGTGATAGGATAATTATTTGTCAAATTTGTAAAGCAACAGTTATTACCTGTGTTATACATGTAGAAAGTGAAATGTTTTGCTCACCTTTAATAAGAGAGGACTTCTTCATGTTTTATTGGAAGGGGGTGCTGTTTCCCTGATAGTTGCTAATTGGCCAGGAGTGTCAGGTGCCCCTAATCATTAAAGTGGAGACACTAATCATTAAAGAAGACACCGTAATGTTCTGTCTCTTTAAAGCCTATTTGCTGTAGCAGGTGATGTGGGGGAGCTTGAGGTAGAAGGCATCAGAAGGACAAGTAGAAAGGAATAACCAGATCCTGTTATAGCTCATAGTGAGAGTCATACTGAGGGTAGGTAGCAGAGCAGCCATAGGCTACAACTGTTGGAGCAGAAGGTTAGTTCTCTGGGTGTCAACTGCCAGTGTCGGCATTCAAGTGTATAGGCACAGAGATAGAAAGATCCCAAGTCCCAAGCACCACTGAGATGACCTTTTAGTGTTAGGACTGGACACTTGCTAATGAGAATTACCTCCAGCTGTTAAAATACCTATAGCTCAGGCTCATCTGGGAGATACAGAAAGTTCTGGTAATTCACCAGGTCTGTTTGCGGAAGAAAAAGGCATATTCATTTTTTGTAAAAAACATTTCTTAACCTCTACAAGAAAGCAATCACCTTTTTCTGTTTAGTGTAATCAGTCCAGGGACAGAGAAGCTCTTAAGTTCATCTCCATTGGGGTTGTGTAATAAAAGGTGCAAAGTTTACTACAGATCTAATCACCTATACAGTAGCAACCAATCATCAGGTAGCATTTCTGGGTCACCTGTTTAAAAGCAAACATCTTATGGGCTGTCATGGGTTACTATACCTGGCCAAAGCCTGGATTTTTTTTAAATGCTGTCTCTCACAGTGGGAATGCACCTACAATGTGAATTTTAGACCCCTCCATGATTTCTAAGTGGGAGAACTTGCAAAATCGCAGGGTGTTCAAATACTTATGTTCCTCACTGTAGCAACCAATCATCAAGTAGCATTTCTGGGTCACCTGTTTAAAAGCAAACATCTTATGGGCTGCCATGGGTTACTATACCTGGCCAAAGCCCCATTAGAGTAACTTGAAGTACACCATCAGTTTAGTTCCCTCTTGTAATTTCCAACTACTTCACTAGGAACATTAGAAACCCTTCTGAGGAAACCTTATTAGTGTCAGTGCAATTACTGCATCCAACCTATACGATTACTTCACGTGTCTGAAGTGCACTTTTAACTCCATATAGCAGCTTAATTCTAAGAAAGGCGAATATAGCTGTGCCTGTTATGGATATTTCTGAAACATTTTTAGATATGACATTTCAGGACTGGATGCTGGTTTGATTTAAGTCATTACAACCAGGTGCTGCTAATGCGCATATCAACATCTTATTATCATATTTATCAACAGCGATAATACATTTATGTTAAAGAATCTTAAAATGTAATGAAAAACTTAATTGCCATTCAATTCATTATAAAGAAGTCATGCAGTCTGCATGCAGTTTTACAAAATAAAGGGCCACAGGTAGCATCATAGTCCACTCTATCTATAGCTTTGGTGGAATAAGTTATTTCACAGAACAGTTTTCAGAAATTGCAGGTTATTTATTGAGGAAAAGGGAGAAGAGAAAACTGACAAAATGTGAAGTCAAAAACAAATTATAGATCTGTTCATATTTACTTTAATTAGGTTGTCTAAACCTGGAAGGAATCCCTTCCAATAATAATTTATCTGTAATAAAATTGTGGGAAAAATAATTCAATTATTGATATATTTCCTGTAACCCAAAACAAAATGAAAGTATTATTATGTATTATGTATTTGTTATTTCCTGTCTGCCAGGAAATGCACACAACTGGTCTTCATATGATATCCAATCAAAAGCAGAAATAAAATTTAGACATGGGTATAATGTATTTGCCCCATTAAAGTAACTGCCATTATAAAGCTTCAAATAGAGTTCTCTCGGAGTCATTTATGATGTCAACTCAGGATTAACAGTGATTATTGTGCCAAATGACCCTTAATGGCAACTGAAAGCATAGTTTTAGCTCTGAATGCAAAATTCCAAGGTTAACCCAATGTGATTCAATAGCAATTTTGAATGTGCATATATTGCTTGCATGCTGAAAAGCTTTGAACATGCTAATTTATAGTAATGTTTTTTTCAATTTTGAATAAACTCAATTTCGAATAAACTAAACGTAAATATTTGCTTATTTAACAAAAAAAGTATATATTTATAAAAGCCTTGATCGAATTAAACCAAGAAACCCCCCCCCCCCCCCCCCCCCCCAGAAAGGCATCAAATTCGCATTCTTATTGCTTTTTTCAGCAGTTCTACAAAGTACAAACTCAAAATATTTTTGGCAAAATTAAAAAAATACATTTGCCGATTTCTACAAGAACTTGTAAGCTTTTAGATGGCAAAGTTTTCAAATTCTTATACTTAATAGATATCGAACATTTGAGTTTTGGAAACTGTAATTCGAATATGGAAGTTGTCAAATTCAATTCATGGCAAAAATATGAATTTGAACTTTGATAATTCAGCCCCATATTGTCAGGCTTACTTGCTCATAGATAATATATGTTTGTAACTGCTGCATTTAGGTAAAAATACAAATACCCACTCTGCAAGCACTGAAGAACCATGAACTCTATTAGTATGCATACTCACTAGAAACCGGTTTTATAAACCCATGCTGTTTACTATAACCATCACTTTGCTTTATCTGAAGCCAGCCACCCATTAACTAATTTTGAAATTGTTGCACAGTTAATTTAACAAAATTTGACTGATAGTCCATATGAATGTGTATATGTAGTGGTCGGCAAAGCCAGAACACCACGTGTTTGCCAGTTCAAGCAATTAGCCCATATTTGACTATTGTATCCATGCTATTTGTTCATCCACATTTCTTCCCATATGGATGCTTATGTGTGGGCCCTCTTTTTTTTTTTATATGTTTTCTTGTATGTTTAATGTATCCACACCTATTTATTGTTTAATTTCATATGTTGGCATTTTTAAATGCTAATAATAATGTTAATAATAATGTGTGGCTACCTCAACATTATACTGTATGCATTCCTATAGGAGATAGAATATAGTGACAGTAACATTCTATTACTCCTACTTTTCACAGTTTATATTTACCTCACTTTGCCTAAGATCATATGCCCCCCTCACTTCCCCATCTCCAACTCATATCTTTTTTACTTTATCCTCTAAGTTGTTTTCATACTCTCTTTACTAACCCATTGCCTAGTTTTATCTTATTCAGTCCCCATTTCCCTCCTTATGCATATCTCTTCCCAGTGTAAATTTCCCTCACTTTATTATTCTCATTTGACTTTGCCTCAGCAATATAATATGATCATCCCAAACTTCTCCCCCACAGTTTATATCCTCCTTAATAAATCCAGTTATTTTATATTTTTGTCTCACCTTGTCTAAGCACTAAGGTTATTTTAACTACACCTTTGCCCAGATTTTAATATACCTTTTCTGCCAAATCAGCATTCTATCCTCCTTACTCCATAATTGCTACTTCATGTCTCCCCTTTATATTTCTGCATATCTCCCAGTAATTCCATAATGCCCTTTTTCTGCTTTATATTCCCTCTCTCCTTTTTCTTTCATGTTCATTACATTTTCACCCCCAACCAATTTTATATCTTTATGAATATTCCACTTTACCTCATGGCAAGTTAATATCCTGTTGAGAACTGGTCTATTTCACATTCCCCTCTGCATGTGTTTGAAAAGCTTTTGCACCCATAATTTATAGTCTACCACATACTATAATGCTCCAGTTCAACTAAGTAATGAGAAACCCTGCCAGGCGCTTTTTTCAATGTCTGCTATAAGCAAGTTGTTTGGGGGAAGGAAGGTACCTCTGAATTACATGTTTAAATATCAGGCACAAAAAATGACGACCCGTCAGAACTATTTATTCTCAAGTTTAATTGGGCAAATAAATTCCCCTTTGGTATAAAGATATTAGTGCATTTTAATCATCAAGGCCAAAATAATTTGTCATACCGTGTGTTGGTGTCTTTTCTCTTCTCCGCACCCCTGTTGATCTACCTCTTTCATACTCTGAGCCAACTTGATGTCCCTCACCTTCAATTAAAGTGTAATATTTGCCGCTTTCATGCTCTAGGTAATAGCTTGGGGATTCAGAGCCTTTCATTCCTGACTTTCCTACACCATATTTATTGATGTCGTCGCACGATACAATTCCAATTTCATCCCTACAAAAATTAAATGGAAATGTGTAAGTGAAGAAAAATTGAAAGTGAAGAAAGAATTGTTTGCAAAATATATGGCAATTCAAAATGTAGTTTTTAGCTTTTTTTAGTATTTTAGTATAAATATATGTATGACAAAGTAGCATTTGGATTTAAGGAAAACTATACCCCCAAACAATGTAGGCCTCTATAAAAATATATTTCATAAACAAGCTCATGTAAAACCCTGCTTCATCTAAATAAACCATTTTCACAAAAAATTACTTTTTTTAGTAGTATGTGCTATTGGGCAGGGGTCCCCAACCTTTTTAGCACCAAGGCCCGGTAGGAGGCAAATAAAATGTTTCCACAGACCAGGGGGGGGGGGGTGTCGCGCTGGGGGGGGGGGTGCGTGGTGTGAACTGCAGGCGCGTTATACATGCTTGATCGCTCCTTTATGCGTGCGTTCATTAGCTTGTTTAGGTGTGCATTGCGTGGTTTTTGTGCGCTACGGGAACTGATGCGGCCCACTGCCATGCCGTCCACGGCCCGGGGGTTGGGGACCCCTGCTATTGGGTAATCCTAAATAGAAAATTGCCATTTTAAGAATTAAGGGCCACCTCCTGGGATCATAGGATTCACAGTGCACACAAACAAGCAGAGGCACACATACATGCTAGGCCCCATCAGCCAATTAATGGACAGAGTTCTGCTTCTTCCTGTTACAGTTAGAGCTGTATTATTTCTGTTTATATGATCTCTGAGGGAGCACACAGCCCATCACTAAATGGTGGATCAAGGGAAAGAATGTAAAAGGGCAATACAAGTATGGGACCTGTTATCCAGAATGCTCGGGACCTGCGGTTTCCCGGGTAAGGGGTCTTTCCATAATTCTGATCAATACAAGTATGGGACCTGTTATCCAGAATGCTCGGGACCTGGGGTTTCCCGGGTAAGGGGTCTTTCCATAATTCTGATCCCCTACCTTAAGTCTACTGAAACAATTATTTAAACAGTAATTAAATCCAATAGGATTGTTTTGGCTCCAATAAGGATTAATTATATCTTAGTTGGGATCAAGTACAAGGTACTGCTTTATTATTACCGAGAGAAAGGAAATAATTTTTAAAAATGTGAATTGGATTAAAATGGAGTCTATGGGTGATGACCTTTCCGTAATTCAGACCTTTCTGGATAATGGGTTTCCGGATAAGAGTTCTGATACTTGTATTTACTGATATATATATTTCAGTTGGGCTAGATTATTTAATAGGTCACTTAACATTATATACTATCTGCTGGTTAAGTATTCATTTTGGGGGTATAGTTTTACTTTAATAACACAAAGTGATTAGACTTTTTAGAGAGTATGCTAGACAACCGTTTCTCTGTTGGAATAATGTGATCATCAGTTGTTGTGGGATGGTTAACAAATATCAAAGTCAAAAATAGAATTGTATTAGCTTCCCTATCACCTTGAAGATAAATCTTTGAGAAAACAGCCAAAATATTTGTCAGGGCCTGTCATTCTTGTACTAGACTACTTCTGTAGCTATGGCAACAATAAAGACAATGCATCAAAGATTTTTTTTATAAATCAAAAGTCTTTTCTTTATTCCTTTTTTTAGTCATCAGGGCACCTAAACCTCTCAGTATATATATATATATATATATATATATATATATATATATATATATATATATATATATACATTTAATTATGGAGTGGGGTTATTGTCCTTGGTATCTGTAAAAATAACCAAGAGATTGCATGCATCTATTGATGCAGATGGGAAAAGCTTTTGCTTATGTGGTTGCTATGCTGTGTGCCCCAATGGAATCCACATCACAGCATGTACTAATGAGTCAGTGATTTCTGTCATTCTGAATGGGGGCTTTATGGATAAAGGGACAATTAGCAGTTAGTGTTTAAACCTGTTTAATTTAACTTTTTACCATGTTTAATAAAGGCATGTTTAATAAAACACTGAACCACAGTAATGAGATGTTTGGGTTACATTTTTTTTGATAGATGGAACCTTACCTTTAGATCAAATGATAATTTTTACCTTTCTTTTAGCAGGTAACAAGGCAGAACTGATCGAACTAAGAAAGATAGTCACTGTAGATCCAGGGGTATTCCTGTTGTACGTTTGATACATAAACCCTTTGAATAAGTCGCCTAACTTCTAGTCTACTTATTTATCTCTCCACTAATAAAATGTCATCATAAAATGTTTTAAATTCTAAGATTTAATGGAGCTGTAGCACCTCTACAGTCACAGAGAGACACTAAGATTCCATGAAAGTTATATTAACTTATAATTCCTCTGTTACTCTTATAAGACTTGCAAAACATCACCCTTTTGGTCTTTTGCCAGTCATTGGTAATATCCAAAATTTTATACCTCGGGCCATAAAGTCCTGAAACTGGAGAAAGGATGAAAACATCATGTAGGTTTGAGCTATCTACTTTGGATGACATTCCAATTGTTCCAGTGGGAGTAGTGTTGCCACTCGTAGGACTTGTTGGAATTAAAGGCTGTAGGAAGAAAACAAAATATAAATAGTAATAGATATGCTGAAAGCACCTTTTGTTGACAAGTGAAAAGTGAAGTTTCTAACAATTCTAGACAGCCAACTTATTCTGTCAGTGAGTTGTACAAAAAAAGAGGTTTTCTGACTACATCAGAAGGCCAATCCTATACTTAGATTGTGCGTATAGTATCAAGTGACAACAGCAAGAGTCAAGTTATTTTTGATACTTACTATAGAAATTGACCAAAATTGCAGTTTCTTTAAAAATCACAATGTTTGGGCTTATTTAGTACAACATTATTATTTGAGTTTCCTTTATAAGTATTTTTTTTAAAAAAAACTGTAACATCTGTCTCCAAATATCATTAGATAAGTAAGAATCAAGAAGTAATCAAGGGTACCTTAATGCAGGACACTCTACTTTTTATCCTAAATACCTTGCAATTCAGCTGCCTGTTATAAGAAAGTGAAGATTACTTTTCCCCCAAAACATGTATCACTCTTCACCAAATGAACTGTCTATTCCTTTCATATCTCGTCTGCAGCAATTCAAAGAGGTTTCTTAACCTCAAGCTAAAAATAGTTACTTGATCTGTGTAGGTTGCCAAACTGTGAACAGTGTCCTGGATTCTGCAGGAATTAAAGATTAATCTTCAGAGTCATGCTGTGAGCAAACCACTAGAAAAAAATACATATAAAAGTCTAAAAAGGCAAATTTATCATGCTATCTGTTTATACTATCTAATTATAATTATACTACTAATCGTGATGATTTGAAATGTCAGGACATAGAGGGATACTGCCTGCATTAATCATTACACACCATAGTGATTTCCTTGGATTTTGGACACCAAGTCTCAAGACTAGAGCATTGATTAATGCACAAATGTGTCACTTATCACACAGGCTTTTCAGTGTTGCCTTCCATGTAACACAGGAAAATGATCATGATTTATTTTTTCATTTTGAGCAATGCACCAAAATGGAGTAACTAAACAAAGAAAGATGAGATAAAGGTGTAAAAGAACAGAGAATTTGCTGTAAAAAAAATAAACAAATGTTTGTAATCATGAAAATGGAAGGAAAGAGCAGAGTGGTACAATGGGTAGGGGTTTAGGGTTTAAAGAGGACAAAAATAAAGAATAAAAAAGATCTTGGATCAATATTAGAACTTTGCCATTTGAGTAACACGCAGTCATTTTTTTGTGGGTCTATATAAGGGAAGATGCTTTATTTATATATTTTTTATATTTACATATGGGCTGTTTTATTCAAAACATGAAAACTTTACTTTTTTTATCCGCACTGTATGCCTCTCCTGAAACACGTAGAGACAATTACCAGTAAATGATCAGCCTTGTCTATTTTTGTAGCTGTGACAGGGTGAAGATGGCACATTTATCAAAGTACGATTGCTTCCCAATTAAAAAAAATCATATTCTTTCTAATTTATAGAACTGTGTGTATTTTCTGCATTTTTTTGTTAATATGCTCGAGTTTTCCGTACTTTGTGACAAATTGTACGCGACAAAATCGTATTTGTTTCAACGAGTACGAAAGTTTCGGATTCATTAAAGCTTCGGTATCGGGACTTTCCTTTGGCCAGGTTGGAGCTGCAGAGTGCCATTGAGTCCTATGGGAGGCTTCCAAAAACATGCACAGAAGGATCAAAGTCAGAAAGGTTTTCCTGCCGTTTACGATCGTACGGATACGAAAATTGTGTGACTTTCAAATCGTAACACAAAATTATCGTGAGTATTACGATTTTTCTTAAGCATTTCCGTGGCATTTCCAATCATCAGAAATTATCGTATCTAATCCAATTACGGGATTCCAACTCGTACTTTGATGAATCTGCCACTATGTCTACTAAAAAATTATTTATTTAAACAATAAACCTAATAGAATTGTTTTGGCTCCAATGAGGATTTATTATATCTTAGTTGGGACCAAGTACAAGCTACTGTCTCATTATAACAGAAAAAATGAAATAATTTGGATAACGGGTGCAATACCTTTACAATGTTTTATTTAAAAATGAGATATTTTACATAATAACATAGTAAGTTAGGTTGAAAAAAGACACATCCATATAGGCCTTAAGGCCTATATATAACCTGCCTAACTGATAGCTGATACAGAGGAAGGCAAAAAAAAAAACCATCTGAAGCCTCTCTAATTTGCCACAGAGGGGAAAATAATAAACTTGAATAATAAACACATTTTAGTTGTATGTAAAATATGGAAGATCTGTGATTACCTGAAGGGCTAGTGGTTTCCACCTAACATTTTTTAACAGTGCAGGGGCAGATGCCAGAGTATTCTGTGGTCTCTTCTTTAGTGTTAGGATGACCCCATTTGGATCTTCTCTCAAAGCATTTACTAAGTTCTTTAGCTGCCAGCCCACCTAAGATATGAAAATAATAATGATTAGAAATAATTTATTAAAATAACACACTCACACATACATAAACTGATATTGTGGTTAGAAATACAATAAAGAGGTTATCAAAACATTCGGCATGGTTTGGCAAGGTATGTCCTTGGTCCTTTAGATAATGGAAGGTTTCTGTTTTCTTGATTTAAACCTCTGTAGCACAGAAATGGCATAACAGAGTTTAGTAGACATGTGAGAGGTAAAGCCTAATGTTTGCTAAAACAGAAGAAATAAAATTGCCTTTTTGCAAAAGCACATAAAAAAATTAAGTTGCGTTAAAAAAAAAAGGGTAGTTTTGTAATGACAATTCTCAGTAGGAAAGTAAATAGATATACTTGTCTTATATAAGTTATCACTTTGCTTTTAAAGTGTTAATGTGTCAGAATAAAAAGACACAGTATGTGTTATTGTAAATAACAGTAAGGTAACATACTATAACAACAGTACACTTGATCTGGGAAATTCTCTAGTTTCCATACAAACTGAATTATTACTTTTAATAATGTTCTCAGCACCCGTTTCTGAACCAAAACAGTTTAGAATCCTGGGAAAGAAAATACAATGCATTCCTCTACCTCATTTTTAATTGTAAATTCATTTTTTCAGTAATATTGCAGGATTGTGGTAATAAAGGAATTTCATAGATTTAATTAAAGATACAAAACCGTTTTTCTCCAAGAATTTATATTTAAAAAAACTGTAAATGAACATAATTGCTTATATGTTAATATTTTATTATTTTACTACCACTGAAAACACATAAGGGCCAAATATGGTGTAGGTTTCAGATATTTCTAACAGGATAAATACTCACATGTTGCCTGGCAATTAGAAATTAGATGGACAGAATACATCCATCACAGTAGTATATAATCATAGTACAGAATTGTACTACAGATTTTGCTAGCATACCATAAAATCACATATACTTCTTGTAGATAACTTCTCTATACAATATATATGTGTATATTAGGGATGCACTGAACCCTCATTTTTGGGTTCGACCAAACTCACGAATCCACCCCGATGGATCCGGGTGAATCCTGAACCGAAAAGGGTTTAAAATTTCCCCCCCTTGATTTGGGAAATTCTCTAGTTTCCATACATTTCCCTTCCGAATGCTAATTTGCATACGCTAATTTATACTAATTAGCAATCAGTTTTGGTTCGGTGCAGAGCAAGGATTCAGCCAAAACCGGATACTTTGAAAAAAGGGTCCCTAACACCAGAATATAAAAATACTACACTGATACTTGTATATGAGGCGAGCAAAGACAGATTCTACTGATTTTTTCACAGTCTTTAATACATTAGGTTTTGTTAACCATAGTGAGTTAACTGAAGCACCAGAAATGGCCCTTTAAATAAAATGAAATACATCACATGATACAGCTTTTTATTCCGCTTCATTTTTTGTTTTGCAAGAAAAGAAAACTGTATAAAAATAAGGTGCAAGGGACTGCAAAGCATGAATTTTCCATTTATTCCACGTCAAGACCTGAAAGCTTTTACTCTTGTATTTTTTCTAAAGCAAAATGTCAAAACGACTAAAAAAACGTCAAAAGTAAAAATGTCTGACTGGTATAGTGAGTTTGGAGCAGAACAGATTTATCTTCAGTAGTGCTGACCTATTTTATTCTCATGTACTTGATGTTTCTACACTAGTGACAGATGCCTCTTAACTTCTTATTTTGGGGAAAGTTATGATGACAAAAAGCAAAATGTTGTTGAAATTACTCCTGCAGCTCGCAATACAAACATTCTTTGATTTATTCTAGTTATGCTAGTTTTGCAAATGCATTTTGTGGGCTGTACTAAAGTTCCTGAGAAGTCACTAGACATATCAATGGATTGCAGCTTGTGATGAAACTTTGCATGTAGTAATTTACAAAGTTAGGTATGGAACTTATCTGCGTGTTTTCCCATTTAACTGTAATTCCAGAAGTTATCAACTGTATATGCTAGTATTATTTGTTTATTATATATTATTTATATAGAGTCAATGCATTTACACAGTGATTTACAGAGATTATTCACATCAGTGCCACCACTATATATATATATATATGGGCCAATATATACACTCACATATATCCAAGCCACTTTTTAAGGCATTAATAAAATCTGCCATCACATCATCACCCAGCAGGGCCTTTTACAACCTTACCTTTTAGACCTTCACTGCTTCAAGTGAAAGATCACCTCCTCAAATCTATAGGGGTGACTTCTTGTTCTTAGGTCTTTTCTATGGAAAAAAGTTCCCAGGCTATCTGTCTATAATGTCCTCTAATATACAACTGTACTTGTAAAAAGTAATCATATCCACTTGCAAGCACATTTTCTCCAGAAAAACAACCAAACCTTAATAATCTTTCCTCACAGTCCCAAAATCATTCTCTAATAAGAAGGTTCTCAACACCTTACCACCATGTGTAACTAGAATTGATGTTATTTCTACCAAACTGTATACCCTTGTATTTATCAATATTAAACTTAATTTGCCAGTTAGTTGTCAGTTCTCCAGATTAGAATCTCTCTGCAAAATGGCAGAATCTTGAAAGGGCCAAGGACATACACTATTAAAATATACCACTATTAATAGTGGTTCAATTAGAGATTATTTTACTAACAGCAACTCTTGGAAATCTAACCTTTTTCTTTTATCTGTACAAGTACAAATATGATGTTCTAGCCCAGTACTCATTAATGTAATCAGTAACTTTCTGTGTGGTGCTATAACAAGTGCTTTAGCAAAATCTAAGTAGATCACATCCTCTGTCACCCCATTGTCTAGGCTTGTGCTCACCACCTCACAAAAGGCATTTAAATGTGTCTGGCAAGAGCTTTTACACATAAAACCATGCTGCAAACACATAGTTTGGTCTTTTAGTATTCTGGAATGAATACCATTCAGTCCTGGACCTTTATTTACTTTCACATGTCCTAGGCTTTTTTTGAATTTCCTCCCGGGTCACCCATTCATCAATAGTTATATTTTTACTTCTGGGTATATTGAAAAGGAAACCTTCATTAAAAGTTGAGTAAACAGATAAAAAATCTATGTTTCCCCCCTCATATGAGACAATTTACCTCTCTCTAATATTATAGGTCCTACCATTTCTTGAATTAGATGTCCTGGCTGAAATAATCTACTGCTGAATAAATCCCAAGAGAGTTGATTTTATGGTCCCCTTATACATGTACATATAGTTATTGTATCTCTCCTTAAACTCTTATTCACCAATGTAAACTATCCTGACTTTTTTAAGGAGAAGAATTACCCTATCTCTTGGGCAATTTACAAGGTAAACCCATTTTAATACAGATTAAAACCTTGCTGACCCTTTCTGCCTCTGCATTTCTTCATTAAACTATGTGTATTATCCACAAGTACCCCTAAGTCCTTTCCATCACACATTTGTCCTAGTCCCTTTAAGGTTATAAGTGTCTTCCACATTTTTATATACTAGAACCTTACCACCCCACTAAGAACCGTATTTTACCATTGCTAACCAATATACATTATCCTTTAGCCATTTTTCTTTATCTGAAGAATCTTAATTAAGGCCCACTGACCTTAGTTTGGAAGGCAGTTGTGTACACACAGGCAATCGGGCCACACAGCAACTGCAGCACCCCTGTCCAAGTTTCTACTTGCTTTATCATAAAAAGCAGTTACATTTTTAAAGCACAATCTTTTATGCTGATTATTACTTATAGGGGCAGATTTACTAAAACTTCCTCTTGAAACTGGATGAAACAGAAAACAACGAGGGGATTAATTTCCCCTTAAAACTGGGTAAAACAAAAAACAACGAGGGGACTAACTTCTCCTTGAAACTGGGAGAAGCAGAAAACAAAGATGGGATTAACTTCTCCTTGAAAATGTGTCAAGGACAGGCTTGGCACTGCCTGTTCTATTTATCTACTATTGTAAGCCTGCACAGGACTCAATGGTACTAGAGAGATCAAACCTGCCAAATTATTTTTTGCCCAAAAAAAGTTAACCAAGCCTTAATAAATCACAAATTTTGGGAGTTATTTAAAAAAAAAAAAAGAAAAAAAACCCTGAAATTTTTCAAGAAACAATATCAGAAAAATTAAGTACTGCCAAACAACAACAATAAAATCTCAACTATATCTAGAAGTAAAAAAAATCCACTTTTTCTCAAAATTGCTTAGTAAATGTGTCCAATAATCTTGAATGTAGTTATGGCGAACTTTCAAATAATTTGGCACCACAGATGTTGAATATATGAATCAAAATTTCCAGATTCAGAGTATAATCCCTTGGAATATTGAAACTGCATAAACTTTCCTCCCATCATAGGTACCATACCAATGGAAAGAAAGTCAAAGCTCCCTAAAGTTCACCTTAAGTACCATATCCTGTTTGAGCCATTGAATTGATTGAGCTGAGCCATCTGACTCCTCTATTGTATGCATTTAAATGTTTTTCAGTGACTTTTATAACCAAATCATGACCATTTTGTAGTAGAGCCACACTCAACTTGCATCTTTTTTTTACCTTTCATATACTTAAACCTTTTTGGAGATTAGTCTTTACTTGTGCAGCAACCAGCTTCCCATTTTCAATGTTTGCTGATTTATATCACTTACTTACTAATATTATATTAAATGACAACCACTTCTGTTCTGCATTTTAGCTAAAAACTTAATGTCCCAATCTATGCACTGAAGTTCTGATCTGAAGACAGTAAAATCAGGGTGATTTATATCACCTATTATTAAGCCTTGCCCAAACTAGCAGCCTTTCTATTTGCTTACTTAAGGATTTAGCCCTCACCATGACTTCATTATTTATAAAGGTTTTTAAATTCTGCTTAATATACAGACATACCACTCATTCTTTTCTATTGCTTCTATATATCTGAAACAAGGAATAGCCTTTTTACTGCCCAGTTATTTACTCACTCAGTGAGTGAGTAAATACTGTTTAGCAATGCCAATGACATCATATTTCTCATCCAGCGGGGCAGATTTCTCATACTATGGGGCAGATTTATCAAATCACGAGTTTGAATCCCGAATTGGAAAAATTCGGATTGGATACGAAAATTTCTGAAGATCGCAAATATCACGAAAATGCTTAAGAAAAAATTGTATTAGTCATGATAATATCATACTGGCAATCAGAAAGTCCCAAAATTTTAGTACCGAACGATTGTAAACAGCGGGAAAACCTTTCCAATTTTTCCGCGCAAGTGTAGAAAAAGTTGCGCAAGCGTAGAAAGAGTTGCATAAGCGTAGAAAAAGTTGGTGAAAATACACTCGGAGCATTTGTGCATTAGTAACTCTGCCCCTATGCCTTATAGCTAGATCTAGTGAGTGAATGCAGCATTAAACTGCTGCAGATAGGTAGGGCTTTGTTGTGGCAGATGATTTCCCATCAATTTAAGGTAAGATGATTTCCTGTGTAAAAGGTTAACCTATCTGTGATAGCCAGCACCGAGTATTGTGGTTTCAGCTTCCTTCGTGTCTATCCAGTGTATCGACAGGCTCTTAGTCAATGTAGCACATTTCAAAATGCTGGTGGGGTCCATGTATCAGCTTACAAACAGAGGAACATTGCCTTGGATTTAAAAAACTCAGATGTGGTATTTTTTTTTTAAAAAAGGTTTTACATTCATAGTACAGGTATAGGACCCATTATCCAGAATGCTCGGGACCAAGGGTATTCCGGATAAGGGGTCTTTCCGTAATTTGGATCTCCATACCTTAAGTCTACTAAAAAATCAATAAAACATTAATTAAACCCAATAGGACTTATTGGGGTTCTGCCCCCAATAAGGATATTTTATATCTTAGTTGGGATCAATTACAAGGTACTGTTTTGTTATTACAGAGAAAAAGGAAATCAGTTTTAAAATTCTAAATTATTTGATTAAAATGGAGTCTATGGGAGACAGGCTTTCCGTAATTCGAAGCTTTCTGGATAATGGGTTTTCGGATAAGGGATCCCATACCTGTACCTGTACATCAATTTTTTAATTATACTGTGTGATATTTATTCTTAATAAGTGGATTGTGGGAAAAAATCAAGCTGGAACTGCACTGTGGAATATAGTTTCAAAAATATGGAGAAAATATAAAGCAAAGCAGAATGATATGTAATGAGGGTAACCCAGAGAGGTTACTGTAAAGTACAGGAGAAAATAATTAAAGCACACTTCAAAGAATATTCCCTTGATACACAAGATGCTCTAGGAATACTTCTGATCTGCGACAAGCTGAATTTTCTTGAAAAACCCAAAACAAAATAAAATACACTCAGCATTTCACATGAAAGTCTTGATTTTTCTGAGAAAAGCTTTGGCTAGTTGTTCTGTGGGAATGCCTTGCCTGAAAATGAGAAAATGTGCCTTGGGTTTTAATTGCCATTTTTGTTTTCTAAGCATGAAAACAGCCACAACAGAAACATCATTTTCTTTTTCTCTAGGTCTAGGATTTTCCACGGGTGTTTATAATTGTATATAATTTAGAATTTTTCAAAATGATTAGTTTTATTATTAATGTATGAATATATATAAAAATACCAATTGAGGGGGTCCTCAGTAGGGCTTACTATCCAAAAGTAGTTGCATAATAAATATAACATAATACATTGATATATTGTGACATCTATGCACTTAAGTACTTAAGGCTTTCCAAAGAGGTAAGGATTATTTTTTCTTAGAAATTTATTAATTTTGAATAATTTAGGCTATGTGAAAAGCATAGATAAAGCATAGATGCTAACTCTACTAAAATATTATAAACCATAGAATGAATACAATTTTTAAAGGAAAACTATACGCCCCCAAACAATTCATAAATATGTTGCATAAACAAGGTCCTATGTAAAACCCTGCTTCATCTAAATAAACCATTTTTATAAAAATATACTTTTTTAGTAGTATGTGCTATTGGGTAATACTAAATAGAAAATTGCCATTTTAAGAATTAAGGGCCGCCTTCTGGGATCATAGGATTCACAGTGCACACAAACAAGCCAAGGCACACATACATGCTAGGCCACATCAGCCAATGATTGGACAGAGTTCTGCCTTTTGCTTCCACACTACTTCCTGTTACAGTTAGAGCTGCATTATTTCTGGTCATGTGATCTCTGAGGGAGCACACAGCCCATCACTAAATGGTGGATCAAGGGAAAGGATGTAAAAGGGCAATATTTACTGATATAGATATTCCAGTTTGGTGAGATTCTTTAATAGGTCAATAAATATAATATAAACTGGTTAGGTATTCATTCTGGGGGTATAGTTTTCCTTTAAAATGTTATGATGTTTATAGACTTACATTTATTGCAAGGCCTGGGACTGTTTTATAATAGTTTTTTTTTTTTTAAATATTTCAATAAAAGAAAGCTGAAATGCTTAAAATACTTTCTACATTATGCCTGAGCATATTCTTTCTCAGTACTGCTTTTGAAAGCAACATGCCTCCGAAATTGATTTCTTGTGTGACGAATTGTAAGTAATGAATTAGCTACTTGTCTTCTTCTTCAAAAAAAACTAGAAGTCAGGGAATTACTTCTTTGCAGGTTCTACTGCAAATTAAGGAGACTTGAATCTGAATGCAGTTTTCTTGTTCATGGCTCATTTGTTACCTTCATGTTGTCAATTTGTTATTGGGACAACTTTTCAAAGTTAAAAGGACAATCTTTACATTGTAATGCTGGACCATGAAACGTAGAATATGGCATTGCTTGTTTATGAAGATTTTCAATGGAAAAATAGAATTGAAATATATTATCCTGTTCTCTCCTGTAGAAACCATAAGAAAGGCAAAGATTATACATGGTTTACATGCCTCACTCTTTTTAAAAACAGCCATAAATAAGTTATTTTTAAAATTGTTTAATTCTAAAACAGCAAACGTAGACATGATTTATTTGATGGCACTTATGCCTGTCCATATCTCAGTTATTTGAAACGAAAACCTAGTGGAAGCACAAGATCCAAACTGGCTCAAGGTAAAGACACAGTCATGTTTCTAAAGTAATTGGAGTCAGAGGTCGGTAAAAAAAAAAAAAAAAATGTATGCTTGGAGGATATAAATGTAAGTGGCGTTATGTTAACCAGACATGAACTAACACTTTCAGTTGAGAAGAATAAATATTTTGCAACTGAAAGAGATAAGCCATTATTTGAGAGTGCCATTTTGAAAAATTGTGGTAGCCAAATTAATAGGCAGTTTGTTAGGAGCTCATACATCTCTAGATAAAATAGCCAGGTCTGTTAGTTAATAAATATTTAATAGCCCTCTTCTTGACAATGGTCAATAGTGATTTACAAATGATTTACAAGTACAACACTGTGATAGTCTTGTACCATTTCCTATAAGTAACCAATTCTGTGCAGCTAAACTGTTCGTCTCCTTCCCCATACAGGAATCCTTTCACGGCTGGCTAGAGTAGTAAGTAGTGATGGGTGAAATAATTAGCCAGAAATGGATTTGCGGCAATTTCCGTGTTTCGTCGCTGGCTTATTTTTTTGCGAATCTGTCCCTTTTCACTTTACCACAAAATTTGCGAATCTTTTAAAAATTTGGCATCAAAAAATTGTCACCAGCGTAAAAAAAAAAATTGTCGCATGTATCCAAAAAATTATACACACAACACCCGCAGCATGTGGCAAAAAAATTACGCACGTTTCAAATGAAAAAAATTCTGTGCTTTGCCATTGGCAGATTTTTTTGCGAATCTGTCCTTTGCCACTTCGTCGTTTTGCGAATCTTTGAAAAGATCCGCGAAACAGCAAAATAATTCCACAGGGATGGACTTTTCCGCCGTTTTGCAAATCTTTTCAGAGATTCGCAAATTTTTCAACAAAGCAAAATGGGACAGATTCGCTCATCACTAGTAGTAAGGAAACGCTCAGCGCTACTTTGCATTCCGAATGGCAGGGAAGCAGAGCAGGGTTGTTTCATTTGTTTATTGTTCATTGAGGCTAATATCAGTAAGAAACAACCCCGCTCTGCTTCCCTGCGCTTTGGCCGGGAAAGGATTCCTGTATGCAGCTTCAGGAGGGAGAGAAGACGAACAGTGAATTCTGCTGCACAGAATTGGTTACTTTAAAGAAATGGTGCAAAGATGCTTCTTTTAGGTTTACAAACAGTACATGCAATATTGTTTTTAGCCTTTACATCCCCTTTAAGTATGAATATTAAAGAATACATTTTTGTATATCACCACTAGGAGGAGCATACAATCCATGGATAATGGTACTGCTGCTGAGGTTCCATACATCATTGAAAACAACCCTTTTAGCATTCTTGCCACTTGCCTCTAGATAACCAGCAGTATTTTAAAGTCAATAGCCTCCACAGACTTCTCTTAGGCAACTGTTTCAATATGCCCATCTTCCTTTAAGTAACAGAAATAAAGCTGTCTTTTAAACAGAATATCTGTAGGTTTTATTTTACTTGATAACACAGCTTAATAATTTACTTTCAAATCTTTTTATTTCAATTCATTATTCATGTTATACACTTATTCAGCCTGAATTTAAGAAGCAGTGAAACCAAGCAATGATAATTGTTTATTCAAATTGACAGAACGGTTATTTCTATCCTATTTGTCCCACTGTCTCCTCATGAAAAATAAAACTACAGGTTTTTGTAAAAGCAGATTTCTGAAAAGTGCAGGGAAAGTTAATCTTATGAATAAATGCATTTAGGGCATTTTTGTTTACTTTTTATTTGTTGGTGTTATCTGAGCTATATATATATATATATATTGCAGCATTTTATGTGGTTTGAATTATTAACATTTTATAAACAGTGTTGTTTGATTAGCACTGGCCACTAATGCACTCTAAAATCTGTATTATACAAAATTCTCCATCAGAAATCTGAGTTAAAAAAAATTAAAGCCAGGATGAAAACCTAAACAGAAAATGCAAAAAAATGAGGTATTCTACATACTTATCCTGCATGTCATTATCCCTTCCTGAACATTACTGCATATAAGATGTTTTGATCTCCTGAAATGTCATGCAGTCTTTGGTTGGGAATAAATCAAGAAAATTTGTACATATTTTCTATCCCACAACTATTGCTGCTTTGGGTTAAAATATAAAAAATACATCAACTGAGGGTAAAAAAAAAAAAAAGTATTGCTCCCAGTAAGAAAATGTAGGTATTGGCCAATCATATGATCCACAAGATCCACTTAATCATAGGCCACCTGGGCACAAAATGTGTACAGCTTTAGATATAATGGTATTAAAAGATTTTTTTCCTTTTTACTGCTTTCTGGTACCCTGTCTGTGCATCCTTTAAATGCCCAATACTTACAGTTTCTTGCATTGTTATAGCTTGTTCGCTTTCCTGTGCCGAGGTTCTGGGGTTGGAGCACCTGAACCACCCTAATGTAGTGGTATGTTTTCAACTGTGATTTGTGCTTTGGTGGCCATATTTTTCTTTATGAAACAAAAATTAAAGGAAAAAGAAAGTCAAAGTCACTTGGGGGTGCCAAAATGTTAGGCACACCCAAGTGACTTTGACCACCTACTTTGTACCCCGGGCTGGTGCCCCTGTGAGGAGAGAACAGCACCAGCCCGGGGCAGCTGCCGGCGCTTACTTCTTCCTGACTCGCTGCGCGTGCATGCGCAGTAGAGTGAAAAGACGAACTTAAACATTAAAGTCGGCTTTTCACTCTACTGCGCATGCGCCCACCGCTGGCATTTGCAGCAACGGAAGCCGGAAGAAGAAAGCGCTCCGCTCCAGGTACCCCGGGCTGGTGCTGTTTTCTCCTAACAGGGGCACCAGCCCGGGGTACAAGGTAAGCGGTTAAAGTCACTTGGGCACCCCCAAGTGATTTTGCCTTTCGTTTTCCTTTAAACTCATAAATTCATGCAAACATTGAATATTTGGACATAGCCATGTCCATGGCAAGCCAAAGTTACAAGTCACACATTGCACCGTAAGATGATGATCAGGTTACTAGATTTAGATTTAAGAAATTATTTTCTACATTGGAAACTTGAAATGATTTCCAGAATCATCTGTCACCACATGTAGCTGTACTGAGCACTAACACCCCTTTGAAAATGTTTGACTGCTCAGTGCAGGTCAGATCTTGATAGCTCATGCACAGTTAAAGATACTCTGTGATTTCCTTTGACTGTGCCTGCATCAGCAAGCTCCATGTCACTAAACTGGTCTGAAGAAAACATGAAGATACAGAAGATGGCACCTGCTAGCTCTCCTGCGCTATTTTGCATCTATAGGTATATATTTTGCATCTATGAAATAGACTCTGCAGGGAGAGAGCAGATAGGGGGATCAATGGATAGCAGTGGATGGGAACATTTGTCTTGGGGATGTTAGTTCTCCTTTAATGTAAAGGAATAAATCTTTAGTATCAGGTATAAAAATTTATAAAAGGAATAAATCTTTTAGTATCAGGTATAAAAATGTAACTTGTTTTTTCTGCAATTTGCCATTAAACCTGCTCTAACGTTCTTAAGGTCATTGGCCCTAGAAACCAGGCAGTAGATTGTATGGCATACTGGAAAAAGGATTAGGAGTTCAATTTGAGTAATACCAAAAAACAATATAAAAATATACTCTTTAGGAGTAGCACACTGCATTTAAAAAAATAACTTAAAAAGAACATTAAATTTTGAGAGTTTTATCTACACATATGAACTATATTATGTATCATTATTACCAGGGTAGGAAAAGATACATAAAAAGTAGCATTACTGTAGAACCATATCTTTTGATAGCAAAGGATATCCAGAGAACAATCTCCTAACAGTACAACGGGGTACTTATATTAAGAGGTTGAAAATACTTTCATTTGGCTGCAAAAGTTTATCTTTGTAAACTTTGTGTCAAGAGCTTTAGCAGCAGCAGTCTTAACACCTACAAGCAGATTTATTCACTTGTGTTGCTTTTGGAAGAGTACCATATTTGTATGGAGAACCTGCCTTGTTGGCCAGATGATCAATGTAGGCCACTAAGCAAAGCAAGCTTAAATATTTTAAGATATAATCCAACTGTTATTGATCATTGAGCTTTTGAAATTATCCCTGTCCAACAATAATAGAGCTCATCCCCAAACATAGCAAACACACGAGTAAACTGATATATAAAAAGGTGATTGTATATCTTTTTAATAGTCTCAGCTGTCAAGAAATATTGATTGTCCTGTGACATAACAAACCTTAGCCATCTGATGCAATTTCTTCCCTTTAATGCATCTGAACAAAAACTCTGAAGACCTTATTGATTTGAGCCAAGAGATATCATGGAAGTTAAATAGGCAATATTGTACAGGGAAACATTAAGAAGCCTTATAATACAAACTGTCTATTGTAACTAAGAGGATACATTATTTTTCATTTTTCAGTCAGCTCAGTTAAGCAAATACTTCCATAGAAGGTAATGCCTATTTTGCAAAGATGGTACTTGCATCCTAAGCCAATTTTTGGACTTTAATTTTTTAAAGACACCACTGCAAAGGTAATGAGTGACACAATTTTGACACATTAGACACAATTACAACAAATGTAACCCCCCAAAGTGGCAATGGTGGAATTATGGCAAAAATAGTGCATTGTAGGTAAATGGTGAATTGTGTCTGTAAGTGCCTTCCCAGCACCCAAACAGCAGAACAGTGTAGATTGTAAGCTCTTTTGGGCAGGGCTCTCTTCACCTCTTGTATCGGTTATTGATTGCTTTATTTGTTACTCTGTATGTACAATGTATGAAACCCACTTATTGTACAGCGCTGCGGAATATGTTGGCGCTTTATAAATAAATGTTAATAATAACATTGCGAAGGTAGCAAGATGGCAGCTCCCAGTAGATATCAAAATAGCACTCAACAGTAAGAAATCCAACCCGGCTTGCGACACTAATGTGTAGCGTTGGCTCCTTCTGAAACTCAGTCTCTGGCACAGTGCACTAAGATGGCGCCTACTCACCAATATTACAACTAAAAAAAATACATATGTTGGTTCAATAATAAAATGGTAGAGTGAATTATTTGCTATGTAAACAGTGTTATTTAGAAATAAAAAGTACACCATAAAAATCATGACTATTCCTAATAACTCTTTGGGACCATTGCAGATATTCTACTTGAGTGCTCCTTTCTAAGGCAAAATGTATATATACATCACTGATCAAGTGCAAGGTTGTAAAGCACACATTCACATTTATGTGATTTTACAAGGAACATGGAGAATCACTTTTTTTTAAAAAAATGCTGTGATAAGTGTTGGGTGGAAAAGGTTTAACATATCTCTGCAGAAAGATTTACAGGCTATGCAACTAATCCAACAAATCAAGGATGTAATTGCTGAAAAGGGCACAGTGTGTTCCACCCATTTAAATTCTGCAGTGCCAGGAAGGAATATGTAAAAGGAATCACACCACTGCACAACCACTGCAATGAGCACCTGGGGCTCAGGAATGAAGGCATTATCCACTGCAGAAGGTTGCTCTAAAATCACATGTGGGAGTTTTCCTAAACTGTGCACAACTGGGTGAATTTTTGCATTTTTGGGGAGGCTTTCTTTCCTTATGCTTTCTTTATTTTAAATAAGGGGCTACCATTCAATAACTAACAAACGAACATGTAAGAACCTTAAATGATTTCAATGCTAATAATTTGTTTATGTATATTTGGGGTTCCTAGCATAAATGTTTATATTAATATGTTACATTGGTTATGGCAGTATTCTGTGGAGGTAATGACTTGTTAGTTTAATGCTTTTGATGTTTCTCTAAGGGGCACTTTAAATGGATTATTATTATTATGATGCTGATTGTGGTGATCTAAGTAAATTTGCAACTGAATTTTTTTAGGTTCCATGTACCAGGCAGTTATTTAAACACAGATGGAAAGATGAATAAGTCAGGGCCTGAATAGATAATTGTTACACAGCAGCCAGAAAGCATTTCAAATTTAAACAGAGGGCAGAGAAAGGCAGAATAAATAAGCCAAATAATTTAAAATAAAACCCCCAAATTGTCTCAAAAATGGTCTGGCTACATAATGCTAAAAATTAATTTGAAGGTAAATTTCCTATATAAGATCACTCAGAGGTTGAGCGAGTGGAAACAATACCCATTGCAGGAAGCAGAAATTAAAACAAATTGCTTAAACTTTGCTGACTGACTTCTATCTGAACTTGCAAGCTTTTAGATGCCAAAGTTTATATTCGAGTTTTATTCAAGCTACATAAATCTCAAACATTCTCATTTTGGAGAACTTAATGAAATTTATAGTGCAGCTTTACTAAAACTTGAACAAACTCGTTTCCACGAATGTCTTACATTTACTAAAAAGTCTAAACTGAAAAAGTCAGCCCGTGAAAAGTCGCAGAAAAATAGCATAAATCCTGAATTTTTCAAATTGTCACATGAAAACCAAAACATTTTAAAATTCTAGCTCAAAAACCAGGGTCAAAAATTGTTGGATTAATATTTTTAGCCGTTTGGATGCATAGTAATTTTTGGAAAAGTCGCAACTTTTAGAGCTAAAAATCCGAATTGGAAAAAAAAATCCCACGTTTAGTAAATGGCCCCCCTATGAGGTTTCGGGAAAAAAATCCAAATGTCAAATTCGAACACTGATAAATCAAATAAAAAAAGTGTTTGTATAAATTCATACAAAACTATAAATTCACAAACTAAGATATTTGCCAGTAATTAAAAAAAATTATCACAATTTGTAACTGTGTGGAACAAATTTGAACATATATTAAATACAGTAATAAATATGAATACATTAATCCTACATACCTTAATATACAGTGCTTTTTTTCTTTTCTTTACTGATTTGTTCCTATCTGGAATTGTACATGAAATGAATGATTGCATTTCCCAATCACTATTTGTTTGGGCTCATTTAAGATATCAACTGGACCAGGTGAAAAGTCCTAGTTGGCCAAGGGATACAGTACCATGAATCTATGTTTAATAAAATTCTACTTTTTTCTGATTAATATAAATACCTCAACCCTCACTGAGTGATTTCCTTCATGGTGTCCTCCCATGGTTTATGCGTTATCTGGATGATAGCTTCAGTTCTGTAATTCATGATCACATTTGTTGAGCTAAATAATAGATTGCATTCTTTGATGTGCAGCTGTGCTAGCTTTTGATGTGAAAGTCCAAATTATTGCATGTCGTTCCAGGAAATTGTAGTCAGTTGAAAGCCAAAAAATGATATATGAGTCTATTTGCACCCTGCTGGCTTGGAATATTCTGTTAATACATTGTTTCTATAATGGCTAGTGATCCTGAGTGTAACTATATGTTTCAATGAGAAATCCAATAGCAAGTCAAAAGAGCTCTGATAATGATTTAGGATATGCCAAGAAATAATCCTAATCCTAAATTTAAGGCTCATCTGCATGCAAATTTGTTGGATTTATTAAACTGGGGTCATAGGCACAGCACTAGTACTAATCAGCTTGAATGTAGGAATTCTGATTTCCAGTTGCAGAGTGCAGTGACAGAGTGGAAGTGGCACAAACTGTTGATACTAATGATTGTAGTTAGGATTTCTGCCACCATATAGCCCTTCTAGTGTCTCTGTAACCAGGCTTGGACTGGCATTCAAAATAGGCCCTGGCATTTCTAGGACACAGAGGCCGAAACAGATCCCCACCAGCCCCCTAAATAGTGACTGTCTATGGCATCTTACAGCAGCCCCTCTACTATTGCCAGTCTGGGCCTGTCTGTAAAGCGCAAAGAGATGGAGACAGAGGCATTACATATTACATGAGTAATAACATGTCGTACAAATCTTATAGTGTTAATTTATCCTTGTAGCTAAAATCCATGCTCATGGCCTCCTTAAACCAAATGGAAATTAAAGCAAGGCCTTGTCAATTAATTGCAGGTATAAACATATAGGTGAAATACAGTTAAGCCTTGCTGCAAATGCTGCATTTGTCAGTGGTTGGCTCAAAATGCTACAATCTGTAATATACAAAAGCTTGTCTATTTCAGGCTTATTAAATATAGTATATGTATTAAAGTGCATGGATGTCCCGAATAATTAGACAGACAGATTGAGAGCCTTCACAACCTAAGGACATATGTGCATTTTTTCCTTTAGTTTTAGACAAGTATAGAACCTGCTATCTGGAAATCTGTTATCCAGAAAACTGCTAAAATTTGCTTTTCCTCTGTAAAAATGTTAGCATACATTCATGTTGATAGGAAAGGAAAGAAGGTATAATCACTGGGGGATGCCTAAATCTTAGGTGCTCCCTAGTGATTATAATCCCTTACCTGAAACCTGACGCAGAGTACTACTGTTGGAGCACCAAGTCACCATATTTGTCTTCTAACATTTGGTAATTATACCTTTCCTTTTTCTTTAAATGCCATCATTTGGCCATTCAAATCATAGAAAGAACCCTTATCTGAATAAAACCCATTCTGCATAATATATTGCATAACCATTTAGTATAATGGCAGAAGAGGATGTTGTTGTTAAAAGTAAAAATCTTTTTACTTTCATTGTGTATGGATCCCTTGGGATCAAAGTCTGGAAGAGCTGGGCTAGCATTTTACCATTCTTTCTTTGCTATTTCTTTATTCATCCCTTGGGTCTCTAAGTTAATCTTTGTACTCTTCCTACTTTGCATTTCTGATCTTTCAGTTCTTTAATTAAACCACTGCCATAATGCGAAGACAATGAGAGATTGCATGAAGTGAAAGAGCTATTATCCCTCATCTGCGAGCTCCTCCATGAGCATGAATTAAAAATAAATAAAAGTGTTGCCTTTCTTCAAGAAAACTTGAGACACTATGAAAATTGATTCTGTAATTTTCATCATATAAATGTGAATCCGGTTTTATTGTTATGATTATAGTTTATTCTTTTGTGCATACAGCATGCTTATTTAATAGACTAGCAAGATGGTTCATAAAAAGCCATAACAAATAAGATTTTTTTCCCCATAAGTGGGGAGGATTTATTATTACATTGTGTCATGGGATTTGTCTGAACTTGTTCTTGCTTAAGTAGTCAAAATAAGTCCTTATATGCCAGCAACTCCTTTATAAACTCCCTAATCAATTTGCTGCCATGTCAACACTACAATATTATCCCATCTTTACCTGGAAGTACAATCTGCTTTGACTGAGAGGTAAGGTTCTGGAACGATGTCTAGAGCAGAAATTAGATTTGTGCCTTTTTTCAGTTTCCCTGTTTTTCCAGCTTTATGACATTATAGCTGATTATATTATTTTTTTTATCAATTCTAGTAATATATGAGATATAGGGATGTATGGTTCAACAATACTTTGACTCATACTGACCCAAGTGTCTGGCTTCCCTTTGTCCTTTCAAGGTTTGAAAAATAGTGCTGGGTTGCCTAAAACATTGCCAACTGTGTAATATGATCTAATAAACATATGTATATAAGCACTGTCACTGTGTCTCTATACAAATATAATTACCTTGCTGCACAGTAGCAGTAATCCATAGCAACCAATAGGATGTTTGCTTTTAATCAGGTGACTAGTGCTACCTGCAGATTCGCTGATATTGGATATTGCTCCTGGACAAACTTAGTGCCTTTTATTTCATAAACCCTTTCGTTTTATATCTGAGCGGTGATCAATCAGATGTGTAGAAGTGCCTGCAATTCCATGATATCATTTGTTCCATAGCCAACATTTATCAGACTTTTTTTTATAAATGTCATTCAACTCAGTTGAAACTAAAAGTTATATCAAATTACCTATTATAAGTCCAGTTGCTGCAACTTTTATGCATAAGAAACAATTCAAGCCAATAATCACAATTAATAGAAGCAGTGGAACTGCAGTCAACTTTTAACAGATACTTTTACAGCTCTAGATTAGCTACCAGTAGCTACCGCCTATGTAAGAATATTTAAAATAAATGTGAAATGCTTCAGCTTCCTTCTGTGTCATCTAGTATCTAGTTATACTGAGAGTTCTTTAACTTTACATGAACAGCTGTCAGTACTCACAACAGTTTGATGGTTGACCTGAATGACTTCATCACCTGCATGAATCTTCTTGCACTGGTCTGCAGGAGACTGAATGGAAATAAATAAACATCAATCAAAATCAGCTATACTGATTCTTCCACGGATAAATAATAGCAATAGAATAAGAGGCAATGACAAAATGTAAATATTGTGCATGTGTCATTAATATGTATAAGAACTCTTATAAACCTAGAATTGGAATTAATAGGATTATATGCATAGATCTGTTTATAAACCCAAATGAGCAATAAAAAAATTATCCCAAGGTTTCTTTCTGGTTATACTTCAAACAGGAATATTAAAAGAAAAAAAATGGAAGCAAATAGGATAGACAAACATGGGTGACATATGGATTAAAAATATTAAGTCGCTGTGGGGAATAAGTTTGATTGTACTCAGACTATTATTGGATGATATACTTTCTGTTACTATGCAGGCTCTTTTGCGTGAATGAATAATGTATAAATAATTATCATTTTATGTTTCCTCCAAATAAGCTGCCAAGAAGAACTGCATACTGCGAGAATGCTATTTTATCTTGTTTTCTTTTATTCCCATAGCTCATACTGCTTTATAAAAATATACATTGAATTTATGACAATCATATCTCGTGGTGCCATTAATATTAAACCAAGCTGACATGAAATATGGGAAAATGCAATAAAAGCCATATTGGTGTAGTCTATAATCATATTTTTTAGTTTAACTGCAATGGCACAGTAATAAATAGAAATATTTGTCATTCCTCTCATTATTAGCCCAGTGCCTACTGTGCAAATTCCATAGCCTTTTGCATCTGAAAAAAGATGTTTTAAATGCTTTGGGACATAAAAAATGTTACAGTTACCTCATAGCTCCATTGTTCATTTGGACTTTAACAAAAAAAAACTCTTCATCAAGTTTACCCCTGTGGTTAACCAATTATTTGTTAATTGATTGCAGGGATATTTGCTAAAAAAGAAAACATCTGCCCTGCCCATAATTTCTCTAGCTTTTGGCAAGTTCAGTATATATAAATACATGCTGCACTTTCATTGGAGTTACAAAGTTACTTGGCACCACATTCAGTGATATTTAATCACAGCTACGTGGGTTTATCTTTGCCATGACTTATCCTTGTCCTTGCTTTGTTTAACAAGCTCCTACATACATTTTGGCTGTGTTGTGTTGGACTTGCCAAACTTGCCTTATAATAGCTAGAGCTGTTTTGCTGTCTTTTCTGATACTTCTCAATGGTAGTGTTTCTTAAACTGGGAATCCTCTTAAAGGAGAACTAAAGCTACTAATGAAGTAAGGCACAAATGTTGTGCATAATATTTTGGGTTCTGTACCAGCCCAAGGCAGCCACAGCCCTTTAGCAGGGAAGATCTGTGCCTCTGAAGTTGCCCCAGTAGCTCCCCATCTTCTTTTCTGCTGATTCCCTGCACATGCTCTGTGCTGCTGTCACTTACTGAGCTTAGGGACTGACTCACAATATACTGTATATACAGAATATAAATGTAACAATAAAAGGCTGATTAGTAATTAATTCAGCTCAGAAGCCAGTGCAATTAGCATTATAATTTAATAATCAGCCTGGTAGTGTCAATATATGAAAAGCAAACCTGACTTTCTGCTTGATAAATAAGTGTCACACTTCTAACAAAATCCAAGTTGGGGAACTCCTGTGACACTCCTGTGAAGGCCTAGATCATTACTATTATAGAGATGATGAACCTTTAGGTTGGCGTAATAAGTTCAGTACATATAATATAGTATGGCATTTCTAACCATATTCATTTTTGTGGTTTTGTTCTCTTTTAAATGCATATTTGCAACAATATTTACAGATAGAAAATTATAATTAGTTATTAAGTAGAGACATCCCTAGGGCCTTGCACATCTTGGTGTGCTTGACTTATGTGACTTGAAAGACATGCAAAGTAGGGACATTCCAGGGAACAAGCACTGTACCCCTGTATTAAGCAGCCTCAGCATAGTGCAAAAATATGGTGCCCAGCATCTGCTTTTTGCACTCTGTCAATGTAAATAAACTCATGGAAAGACTGACTGTTTTACCTGTAATATTAAAAGAGAAAGCCTTAAATATCCTGTTCACTGGTCCTTCTAAATTGAGATGTTTTTACAAGAATAAATAGGTATGAATTTGACATACAGTATTTAAAGATGCCTTAGCATATCATGGCTCAATCCTTTTTAATATGGTAAAGCAACATTCTAAATTGCTATTGCATTAAAACTGTTAACCATTCTGTAAAACTGTTTGAATTGCACATCCCCACCCCCTTTCTTATCTTCTCACCTGCGTACCCTCAAGTCCTTTCCTCTCTCCCTTTCATATATTCCTGTAGGCTCTCCTTTATTGATCAAGTAGAAAGAGAAATTGAAGAAGAAGAAGCTGGGAGGAGGGAGTCAGAAAATAGGCCTGGGGATTATTGAGGAAGGTGGTTAAAGATCTAAACCCAATCCTTTTGGTCTCTTGGTTAATGACATTTCCTGTGTGGGTAATGCCATTTTAAAACCAAGATGTTGATTCTGCATAAATGTATTAATTGGCAAAAATGGGTGAGCTGACCTACTGCTTGCTCTGCTGAAGCAAATGTAAAAATCAACCACAGAAAACCTATTGGTTAGGGCCTAAGCGGAATGAAAGCATAAATGGAAAATCCCCTCTCAAAGGAAAACATTTTGTTTGGCATCTGCAAGGCAAATTTTCAGGGAAAGCCGACAAAAATACTCTGTATAAAACTAGAAGTGAGAGATTCTACAAAGTACTAAATGAGACAAATGACTAGGGGTCGACTTTAGAGTCAAAGAGCAAAATAAGCCATTTGATTATTGATCTTCTGAATGACAAGTCACAAGTTCAAGCGCAAATGCACAAAATGTGATATGGACTGAGTAGCAATTAACATAATGATGTCTACATAATAAACTTCTGCATTAAGGCTATCTCCCTTATTATAAGATGATCTGTGTGAAACAAAAATTGCTAAAGGATTCTGAAGTCCAAATCATATGCCAAATCATAAGAGTAAATTAGATAATGTATGAAATAAGTAAAGCTTGTGTACTTGTGCATACAAAGATTTGTACAATAGGCAGGGGCAGTATAGTTTGCTATTGAAGAAGCTGATTCTAGACACAGTTATGCCTCCTACCTTGTTAGTCACAGAAGAATGGGGGGATGCAGGGAATCCTTTAGCTGTTTGCATAAGGCTGGTGAAAATTCAATCACTAACAGAATGTACTAATAAATCATCAGAAACTCTGTATAGATTTCAGGTAAATCACAAGGGATATATTCCAATATCCATGTTCACTTTAAAGCAGCAAAACTGACCTCTTTTACCTGGGTTTTAGAACTTACAATCTAGCTTTAAAGCCAATACAAACAATAAAACTAAAGCTAAAGTAATATTGTTCCCTCTGTATGATGGCGCTGTAGATATATATGGATCATTTGACATAAGTTTATCTATTCAAAAACCCCCTGATTTACAACATTTGGAGGAATCTAAATGTTCTATGTTCTCTTACATGAGTGTAAAACTACATACATAGTTGGATAGCCATTAAAATATGTTAAAACATGTCTTCAGTGTCACATTCCTTATGTGAGATGTATGATTGAATTGCTTGTACAATGTTGTTTCTTAGTATTCAGAAGACATCTTCCGGAACCCCCTTTAGTTTCTTTCTCTGGTGTAGGCATGTACTGAACCCATATAACCCTAGGGGCTGATTTATCACTGTTTGAATTCTAATTTTTTGTTATTCGAATATTTTGTGCTAAAACTCACTCACTTTCTCACATGAAAGGGAGAGGAAGCTGGAAACTGACTGTGTGTGGTCACTGTGGTTTAAGCCGACAACACCATTAAACTACGCTGCCAGATTCTTCCTGTCAGTCAAGCATTAAAGTTCCACCTTGCAAGGTCTGATTGACAAGCCACAAGGGACCATAAAATGTGTCAAAGCCTGACACACTCTTAAAATAAAAGCAAGCTTTGTCCAATTTACTGTAAATAGTAAGGGGTCAAATTGAGGAAAATATATAAATGACTTATAGGCACATATTAATGATAAATACAGTTCTGTTAAGTACAAAAAACATAAAGAAAACTTGAATGTGAAACTTTGGCATGTAAAAGCTTACTAATTCATGTAAAAGTCATATGGGAGTTCTCCTAGCAACATGTAAGCAATTTTTCTCAATTCGAGTTTTTGGAATTTTTCACTTTTTTTGGAGAGTTTTAGGCCAATTAAAAATGATGAGTAGCCACATTCAAGTTTATTTTCATGATTTAATGTAAATGATTTTTTTTTACAATTAATATTTTTAAATAAATTAGCACACATTTGAGTTTGGTAAGTTTTATAGTTTATTTGATTTAGGAAAAAAATTAAAACATTTACAAATTCAAATTTCAACAAAAGGCCTCCCCAGGGCCTATGTATCATTCTGCAGCAGCATAAAATAAATGGCAAATTTAGAAAGTTGTATATTTTCTTTTATGCCACCCAATTACCGTAGAATACGTGGTTATTTTATCTTGTTATATTTATTGTGATATGTGAACATGTGATCGTATTTCACAACCCTTTAACTTATCCAGTTGAAAAATTGATGTTTAAGCAAAAGTATTTCTGGGAGCCTAAGGCAACATTTCTTTAAAAAGAAATATTTGCTTATGAAGGCCTTCTCCAGTGTTTCATTAACTAAATGGGAAATGCTGTGAATACATTAGCGTCATAAGCAGAATTTTTTTTAACATTGTTTTTTCAACATTGCTCAGAAAAAGGCACATTTTCTAAATACAATATATAAATTGAACTTACATTTTCTGTAGTTCCAGTAATCACATGCAGTCCATCGTATGTAGACTTAATGTACATTCCCTAAAAGGCACAGAATTGTCAAATGTCAATAAGCAACAAAAATGCCTGTTCAGTGAAACATATTAGCAGTGGTTATGACACCCATGTAACTTTATTTTTGTATATATTCATTTGTAAATGTTAATAAAAAAGTTTCCAGCCAGTGCCTAGATTATTGGAAAGGTAACTCTTGCTTAGTTTTATTAAACTACAGCTTTGGACATTAGATTTCCTTTCATCTGCGGAGAAAAAACATGCCTATGTGTATAAGATTCTGAACTGCTTCCTCCCCCCATTCTCTTTATATTGGAAAAGCTTCTATAAAAGATACATTTTTATTAATAATTCATTCTGTAAAAGAAAGGGAAAGCTCATTGTTTAAATATTCCCTGTGAGATAAGAACAAACCAAATAAATACCATATACCAATACAATAACTCTCTGCAAAGCTGATTACTAATGTAATGTTTCTTTTAACATATTTACAGATTTCAGTAGCCTTCGACAAAATGGGATATTTTTTAGTTAACAGATGATGCATTTTTTAAACTAAATGTGAAAATTTGGGTTTGAATTCTGTTCAGTATTCAGCTAATTCTTTTGTAGAGGATTTGGATTTTTTTTTAAATCCAAAAATGATGGATTCGGTGCATTCAGGAAGGGAACATTTAGGAAGATTTGTGCATATTTAGCTAGGATGGGAAGCCAAAAAACAAAACTGTATACCCATGGCAATATACTTATTTGGTGTTTCTTTAAAATGCATTTGTCTCACCGCCATTCACAAAAAAAAACAAAAGATGGACACAGCAATGCAATTTTTAAGCATTTACTGCAAAAAAAATCTTATGTGAATAAATAACCCCCAGTGTATTCATATACATACTGTTCTTAATGAATGCGAGCAGTCAACTAGGATTGCTGCTGAATATTTGTGAATATGCTTAATGAGTGTTTTTGTATCTTACAGACCTCCATATTTGACCTGACCTGTATATAGTTCCTTTTTTCCAACCTGGCAGGCTCAGTCTGAATTTTATTTAAAGGAGAAAGAAAGATAAAAACTAAGTAAGCTTTATCAGAAAGGTCTATGTAAATACAGCCATAAGCACTCACAGAAATGCTGCACTGACTTCTCTGTCAAAAGATTTCTTGTGTCTGTAATTCATGTGCCAGAGACATGCAGCTCTCTGCTGTCTCCTCTATCCTGCTCCCCCCTCCCTCAAGAAAGCTAAGAACTCACTCCCCCCCTTAGGAATGTGGATCTGAGCCAATCAGCAGGAAGCTGACTTATAGGGGCAGATTTACTAATATACGAACGCTCAAATTGTATTTTCGCCGAATTTTTCGCCTCTTCCGCTACTTTTTCAACGCCCGCGCGAAAAAATCGGAAAGGTTTTCCCGCTGTTTACAATCGTTCGGCACGAAAATTTCATAACTTTCGTATCGCCAATGCGATATTATCGTGACTAATACGATTTTTTCGTAAGCATTTTTGTGATATTTGCGATCTTCAGAAATTTTCGTATCCAATCCGAATTTATCCCTTTCGGCATTCGAACTCGTGATTTCATGAATCTGCCCCCAAGTCTTACTAACTGAGCATGTTCACTTGGTCTGGGTGTCTGTGCAGGAGCGAGGCATTATGGGAACCTTCTTTACACAGCTCAGCATTTTTTCTTCCTGTTTGGCTTCTGATCATCTTAACAGGTCAAATATGGGGAGACTTAAGGGCACTATTGAGACAACTGAATGTATGCCTGCAGCTTGAGATGAACTCTTTATTAGCCTTTCCTTCTCCTTTAAGCTGAATGAAAGTTGATACCAGTACACTCAACATTTGCCATAAATAAATTCACAGCTCCAATTAAACCAGTAGGTACTAGCACAAGAAAGAGGTAATGGTGAATAATGACAGACATAAATGTATCATTAATAAATATGCTCAAAAAATTACATATCCCGCTATAAAGACTGCATAGAGGTCTGAAGCATGCTCATGGTTAACCAAAGTCATATGGTTAGTTAAGTATATTCTATAACAGTGCTGTCCAACTGGTAGTCTGCGCCCCCCCATTTGTGACCCCCCCATCTGTCTGTCTGCTGAGACTGCTTACCTTTGTGTAAGATTTAAATATCAGTACCTCAGACTTTAGGCAACTGCATTGTTTACCTGTTCACACCTTAGCCAAACTGTAACTAAGTAATACAGTACAGATATGGGATCCCTTATGTCCCATACCTGTACAAACTGTTCATGTTGGAGTGGTCATGATCAGTTACTTAAGTAGTCATGATATGTTTCCCTGTCTCATTCCCTACACTGCCTGCCCTGCTCTACCCTGCCTGTGTGTGCCATACTCTGCCTGCTCTATGCCATACTCTGCATGTCCTGTGCTGCCTGTGTATGCCATATTCTTCCTGCCCTATGCTGCCTGTGTGTGCCATACTCTGCCTGCCCTACCCTGCCTGTGTGTGCCATATTCTGTATGCCCTGTGCTGCCTGTGTGTGCCATACTCTGCCTGCACTATTCTGCCTGTGTGTGCCATACTCTGCCTGCCCTATGCTGCCTGTGTGTGCCTCACTTTCTGTCCTATGCTGCCTGTGTGTGTGCCATACTCTGTCTGCCCTGTGTTGCCTGTGTGTGCCATACTCTGCCTGCCCTATGCTGCCTGTGTGTGCCATACTTGGCCTGCCCTATGCTGCCTGTCTATGCCATATTCTGCCTGCCCTACCCTGCCTGTGTGTGCCATACTCTGCCTGCCCTACCCTGCCTGTGTGTGCCATACTCTGCCTGCCCTACCCTGCCTGTGTGTGCCATACTCTGCCTGCCCTACCCTGCCTGTGTGTGCCATACTCTGCCTGCCCTACCTTGCCTGTGTGTGTCATACTCTGCCTGCCCTACCCTGCCTGTGTGTGCCATACTCTGCCTGCCCTACCCTGCCTGTGTGCCTGTGTTTGCCATTTGGAAAAAGTTGCCCTACCCTGCCTGTGTGTGTAGCATTTGGAAAAAGTTGCTAGAGGTCTCTAAGGTGTTTAATTATGTGCAGGGGTTGCTATGCTATCCACAAAAGAGGAGGAGGCATATGGAGTGAAGGATGATATACTTGCAGTGAACCCCATTTTTTTTTCTGTGCTAACACCATTAATATGGGTATGGTCTTAAAATCTCTTGTGATAACATTGGTGTGGTTTGAAGTGGGTGTGATTGAAAAAAGGGGAGTGGTGAACACTGGCTTCCATTTTCAGGTCCTCCACCACATAGGCCAGAAAAATTCTGACCCTCTGTACCACAGAATTTGGAAAGCACTGGTCTATACAAAGGTAATCTTGCTGTAATTGCAATGTTTAGCATGTACTGTAGAAATAGGTAAGTCTTCTTTTTTCTATGATTATTTTAAGGTTTATCCTGTCATTCCATGTACCTATGGTAAATGATATCACTTTACTCTCTCATTTGATAAACTGCTTATCCAAGATTAATCTATAAGTTTTTAAACGGCATCCATAGCATTCATACAGGTACATAGTTGCTTCACTGGGCTTTATTGAAAAAAGAAAGGAAGACTTGTCATCTCTATAGAAAACATTTACCACACCTAATGAAAACCTTCATAGACATATCACACTTTCACGCCTCAGTGCATTCAATGCAACACCTGAATAAGTTCATTGGAAGCACTGTGATGGATTTTAGTGATTTTATTAACGGCAATGGTTTAAAATGGCAGAGAATTCCCTATCATTCAGTTGATCTGAAGGAGCTGCTTGGATAAGTGGTGACATGTTTTCAAGATTAAAATAAGCAAATGCAGTTGCTTTAAAGTTATCACTAATAGATACATATAATTAGCAGCTCTACAGTACATGTGAAGGAATGTAACAATACAATCTACTGGCCCCGAGTTGCCAATAATAATTTGGATACCTTCAAAGTTGCTTAATCCCTAACAATGGATACTAATTACTTTGAGTAATCCTTAAATATCCTAGTGCAATAATTTGCATTCTCAGTTGCTTCAATGATTTCTGTGAAAAAGTGGCATATATTTTCAGCTTTGAACTCCTTTCGCTAATGGAAGCAATGTCGGAACCTTGTAATTACAACTTTTTGCTGTTCAGACTATTGTGCAGCTTAATGATCATCAGGGTTGTACTGCATTAGTAAAAGAAAAATAGCTACTGCACTGTTTGCTGATTCTGTTTTGCAACTGACCTAATTCTTAAATTACTAGCTATGGAATTCAAAATATTATTTTCTGAAAACATTTTCATGCTTGTATGGGAAAACAAATTATAATCTTATTCTGAATCTACCTCGCCCCCTCATGCGTGAATTCCTTCATGCAGTGGTTGGAGGAGTTTATACTGTATATCACTTGTGTTCCTTCAAGGACTGGTGCATGGTCTGGCGGTGCTATATAGATGACATTTTTATCTCATGGAGGGGTGATGTGGTGTCCCTATCATGGTTCCATGAGGAAATTTGTGTTATACATCTTAAAGGAACAGTTCAGTGTAAAAATGAAACTGGGTAAAATGACAAAATAAAAAATATTTGTAATATAGTTAGTTAGACAAAAATGCAATCTATGAAAGGCTGGAGTGGGCAGATGTCTAACATAATAGCCAGAACTCTACTTCCTGCTTTCAGCTCTCTAACCTCTTAGTTATTCAGTGACTTTAGGGGGGGACCACATGGGACATAACTGTTCAGTTAGTTTGTGAGCATGCAGGTCAGATTCAAATGCAATCTAACTGGACAGTTATGTCCCATATGGCCCCCCAAAAGTCACTGATTGGTTACTGACTGCTAACAGCTTAGAGAGCTGAAAGTAGAGTTCTGGCCATTATATTAGACATATGCTCACTCCAGCCTTTATAGATTACATTTTTGCCTAACTAACTATATAGAAAACATTTTTATTTTGCATAGTCTATTTTGCCCATTTTCATTTTTACACTGAACTATTCCTTTAATATATCATATACTTTAAACATGGAAAGGAGATCAGTTACTTTTCTGGAAGTGAAAGTTTAACAAAACCTACTGATAGGAATCAGTTATAGGCATATACCAGTTTTCATCCTGTACATACCAGAGATTTCATTCCAATTAGCCAGTATACCATGGTGGTGAGGGTAGTAAGTAACCCAACAACATGGAACAGATTTATCAATAATTCTGGGTAAGATGGTACCCAAGGCAGGTATTGTATAGGGCCTGATCATGTTTCCAGACACCTGCATGTAGAAGATGGGATAAGCATCCCCATATTCCTTTTGTTACGTGGTATGATGTGGGGAGTCATGAGGTTGCTATCATATCATGGAAACAATGAGGACTACTCAGATCAACATACCCTGAGGTGATTGAGTTCAGGCAGCCCCCCTTAATATCATATAGGAGGGGACAAATGATAGGAAGCCAGTTGATGAGAACGGATTGTGAGAGTAAATTGGGTGGGCAACAATCACTATGAGGCAATAGTTCCAGGGGAATATACCATTGTCATTCATGCAACCCATATTGCTGCGTGAAGAAGGGGGATACATTCACACATCCACAGACGAGACATGAGTATAAGCTTAGGGGACAATTCACATGCTTTGTGGTATGCGGGATAATATGTCCATGTGGGTTGCTCTTTGTGGGGGAAACACATATATACAGTATATCACAGAATTGGTCTACAGGAAAGAAAACACCAGTTTCCAAATATTTTGTGGAGAAAGGACACTCAGTGTTTGTAGTGTTGGAGCAGGTTAATATGCCTAGACATGGAGGGGACCAGGAGATACTGCTACGTAGACGTGTTCATTGTGCTGTTCAGGGCATTGCAACTTAATGTATATTTAAAATGCAAAATTGCTCCCTATTTTTGAACATTGCTATATTTAGTTCTTTTCATACAGGTGCTTTGTGACCCAAAACGTAAGCCTTGTCACCTCCAAATATCATTGCACATAAAGTAATGCAGTCTGTTAACGTGCATTCAGCTATAATATGACAATAATTTTTCCTGTAACAAATTGTATAATTTTGCAAATTGCCTTCCATTATTATTGTATGAGTGCATTAATCAATTTTCTATCAACAGTAACTGAATCATAATTTGCATTCATATATCACATCAGGGAAGTAATGGAATACATTTTATTACCCTTAATTGCAATATAGGTTTGTTATCATATATCTTTTCTTGTAGAGATAGAAATGTGTAATGTTAGATGAGCAGGGGTCTTATCATTTATTAAGTTAATCTTAAGAGACTTTTTTGAAGAAGTTACTTTAAAGATGCATGAAACAGAACAAATCTAGGTTTTCCCCTTTGAACCAGATACAGACATTATGTACATTGATATTTTTAAGTCATTTGAAATGGAGACCTCTTTTTCTTCCTATGTACAAGGCATGCTGTGGCATTCAGTGTGAGATTGCTTGGCTTGTGATAAAAGCTGCAAGATCATTTTCTGGGAATACTAACAAGTGAACTAACTCACTAAAATGAAATGAAATGATGTGTACACTAAGTTGCATATCCTAGTCAAGAAAAACTGTTGTAAGCTTCTTATGGAGACAAATGCACAGGACTTAATGACTTCACTTAATCCTAGAATTCTATCTTTAAAGACTAGCTCTTGCTTCTAACCATGGTGATTCATTGGTTATTATTACTGCCTTGCAGAGCCGAGATCTTGGTTTCAGCTCCCACCTGGGCACTTTCTGTATGGGGTTGGGCTTCCTCCAAAACATACAGGTAGGTAAATTGGCTTCTGAAAAAAAGACTATGTTGTGTGTGCAAAAATCCAGAAGTGGAGAACTCAAACCCCTGTATAGATACCTTCTGTTTTACCAGGTGTTATTCTGGGAGACCCACGCCTGCCACAAAGATAAAAAAAAATGTGTAAATAAATTTTCAGCAGCATACTAAAAATTTGAAGTAGTGCAAAATGTATTTTGCCCCAAAGAATACGAAAAAAAGGCAATGTTTCAGGTTACCCAAGCAAGGCTTCATAAAGCTGCTGGGTAGCCCAAAATGTTTGCACCAGTGTGCTGCTGGTACCTACTTTATTATGTGTGCACTGTGATTTTTTTTACTGTAAGTTTCATTGGTTCAGGGAATAAGGAGAATGTTTGAACACTCGTGTTGTAAAATATGAAAAAGCTTTATGAATTCTGTATATAAAACATAATAATATAAATTGAATGTTTTGAAAGTGTAGCCCTGCAGCATGGAGAAAAAAAATCTTTAAGAATCATGTATCATGAAACCTCTCCAAGGTAAATGTTACTACATCATCCTTTCAAGGCTGGGTGCATGTTAGATCTTGGTGCTGCAATTATAAAGTATCTTGGGGATTAAGGTGCAGGTAAATTGAACTATCTTTGGTACCTCCAGAAAGCTACCCAGAGTTGGTACCACTAACATAGGTATACCACTTCACCTGAATATTACGCAGTCTGCTCCTGCCTCTCAGCAAAGGTTGATTTCTAATTCTGAAGGTATATACTGTATATACTGTATCTCTGTGCAGCAGCTGTACAGAATAATTGGTTTAGGCAGTCAGTTCCTTCCTGAGAAATAAACTTTCTGGTAATAGCAGAGAGAGGGTGTGTGGGATTCTTTGGGATTCAGCAATGTTTTTCAACAAAACATCTGTCTGTAGATATTTAATTATCACCACAAAATAAAGCCTCAATTTATAAACCCTAAATACAATTAAAGTGTGCATAATTATAGGACTTTCTTGTTTATTAAGAGATATAAATCATAATAAAATTAGTATCCTAGTAAAAAACTTATTGAAATCTATATTGTTCAATTTTCTCTGCCCAGAATACTATTGCAAAGCAGAGACAGGCATAGCTTTTGATTTAAAAGAACAGCATGAATGCACAGAGTGTTCTACATTTCTCTGGCAGTGGATCTGAATACTGTTATTTGTCCAGCCGGTCACAGGTGGGTCCTTAAAGGATACTTCACAATAATCTTAGATCTTCCCGTGTCTGCATAATGATAATCTAAATAGAGCACACAGAATGCAGAACACAAGGTCAAAACCACTTGACCCTGGAGATAATCAAAAAGGGTCCAGTATGTTTTTTGATTCAGTTTGTTGTACTTTCTGTATTGGTGCAGTACTGCTTAAAGATTTCTCTAAATTCACTTTTTAAGCCTATGTGTGTACTGGAAAAAGCCAAAACTAAGATTAATGTCTAAAATACTGTATTACATATCTAAGAGCTCAAAAGGGGATTTAAAGTCTAGTTTTTAATAATGTGCCTGCTTGATGGTTTCCCCATCTTCCTCACTTCTGGTCTGTTGCAGTGCCTAATCAGGTGCAGTCGCTGTTGTTATTCTCGTGAGCAGGCCAATGCAGTAGCAGTAGGCCTGTCTTATCTTGTTTCATGGACAATGTTTATGACAAATGTTATTTGGCTGGCAGTAACAATGACAGAATGATAGTCCGCCACATGCTGAAGAGGGTCTAATAAGATGAGACATGCATACTGCTTCTTCCCTGGCCTGTATCTATGAGCACCAGCACCTCTTGAATATCACAGTAGGCTGGAAGAGAGCAAGTGTATATATATATATATATATATGTGTGTTCACTGGGGATTGTTTGGAGGGATTGAACATGATAAACTTTACTCTTTTTTTCAACCCAACTTAAGTTACTAACTATGTAAATATGAAATAGGGCAAACTTCAGTTTTAACAGCAAGCAGGTACATAATCTTTTGATAGATTTGATACATACAGTGCCTTTAGTGATAGGTTTAAACCTCTCTATTGACAAAGACTGAACAAAAAAATACAAAAAATGATGTCTTATGCACAAAAGGTCTAAATCGACCCACAGCTTTGTTGTTGTCCAATAGGAATTAATTCAAGGGAAAACTGCATAAAGGAATCCCAAAACAAGGTTACAAATCAGTTTCCAAGTGTGTGTGCACCCAGAATCATGGTAGGCCAATGGTCAACAGTTGTCTTTAAGTGTATGCACTATTTGTGCAGTGTATTTGTAAAATCAGTTACAGGTCTTACCAGTCCTTCACTAGGCATAATGTTGGTGAGGTGAACAACTTCCAAGTGAGCAGACTGAGACACCAAAGAATCCGATGACAAAGAGATGATGTGATCACAGATCCCAGATAAAGTTTTACACTAGGAGAAAACACACAAAAATTATTCGCTCATAATGAACAAGTAACTAAACCAAGCATAGCAGCTCTGTATTAAATATTCATAGTGTTGTAAATAATTCATGCATTATTGTTTAAATGTCTAAGAATAGACTTTTCAGTTCAGAGCAGAAATGTTCTGCAAGGATGACTGTAGGATATTCTCTCTCTCTGCAAAATAAAATGAATTTTCTTTCGACCACCTAGCTTATTATTCCTACTTCAGGTGGTAATCAGAGAAAAGCAACAGCGGATTATACTGTGAAATTGCCGGAAATCTAGAAAAGTAATTCAAAATTAGAGTCTGCTATTGCCTATTAAAAGCATCAGTACTGATGTGATTAAATGACATTTGATGTACTGTGTAAGGTACCAATAACCAATTCCTTGGATGAAGGCAATAAAAATGCATTATTATTATGGAAAGCACTATAAGCAATATCATTTACTCAATTGCGCATTTAAAAACAGGTCTGATATAGATATTTTTACTATTTATTTTTAACCATCATTTTCAGGGCTCGATAAAGCAGACCCTGCAGCTGCGGAGGGACAGGGGGGCAAGAGTGTAGAGGGCTCCATAAGGGCCTAATTAATGAGCAAATTCAATATACCTTGGTATACAGTAACATCTAGTTAAAGCACTGTAAGGCTGATGCCACACGTGGCGTAGGGCTGATATTTTCGGCAAGCGGAAAAGCGCTTGGCGGAAATTCAGCCCTACGCCTGCTACTTGTGCCTGCACCCGAATGAATGCGATACGCTCGGGTGCAGGCACATGTAGCCGATATATGCATGAAAACGCAAGACTTTGCATTCTCACGCGTTTTCATGCGTATATCGGCTACATGTGCCTGCACCCGAGTGTATTCCATTCATTCGGGTGCAGGCACAAGTAGCAGGCGTAGGGCTGAATTTTCGCCAAGCGTTTTTCCGCTTGCCGAAAATATCAGTCCTATGCCACGTGTGGCATCAGCCTTAACTGCTATGACATTTCAGCCAGTGCTCACCTTTCAGACCAAAAGTCTACATAAAAATTCTGAATTTCTATGATAATGTAAGAAAGCGTGACATCCTGGGAAGAAGTGATCAGAGTATGCATTTATACCCATGACAATTAGCACATATGAAGGGTTTGGGAAAAATAAAGCAGTTTCACCAGCAGCAATTTTTTTTCGTGAATCCATGCTAAAATTCTCAACAGTTGTCATTACCACCCCTTGCCTTCCACATCTGCCGCTTCTTTGCACTATGGAGAGACTGCTGGATTCATTACAGTGCATGCAGTAATATATAAAAAATTAAAAAAATAATGCAAAATAAAAAGGTTTTGGGTAACCTGATTTCCTGAACTACAATTCAATTTCACTTTCCAATTGACTGCAATGCATTTTGTTGAAATATAGTGAAATGTTCCGCAAAGTGAAACACCCTGAGGTTTCTCATCACTACACCTGGAAAATCAGTGGGGGTCATTTATAAAGTTTGTGCAGCATGTATTTTATTCACATATGGTTGTACTTTGCAGGTTTCCCCCTAAACAGTTGCATTTTGCACTGCTGTGTCTGTCTTCCCTTTTCTTGCAAATGGCTGTAAAATACACATTTACCATAAAATTCACAAATGGCTCTCAAACGAGGTTGAGGTTTGCGTGAGCAGGCAACTGTGTGTGTTTGTTGTATGCGAATACAGCACCAATTTTTACTCTGCAGATATAAATTCGCAATTTGCAAAATCAGTTTAATGAATATTATTTCAGCCACCAAAGCAGCAGCGTAATCCGGGTGCAGAGTGTGCACATAAATATCTGCAATTCACGATTATGCCATATTTTAAAAAAAGCACTTAAGTACAATCCCACTGCGAATAAAAAATCCCCAATAATTCTGTTCTGCACAGACTTTAGAAATGAGCCCCAGTATGTACAATACGGCTCTTAAAGAAACAGTAATACAAAACTATCTTATTAACAAAATACATTATAAAACTCTACAGTAATAAGCCTATCCTGCTCTAACATCTGTATTTGTAATGTTTTATAAGAAAATATTTCTATTGTAAGATGCATCTTCTTGTATTACCTTTTAAAATAGGGCAATCTGGCATCATTCTCTCTGAAGAGCTTGATGCATGAAGTCAGTGCTGCAACTTTAGAGACAATATTTCGGCCTGCAGTGAAGTTCGCCAATTTCTGTGGATTCTGGCAAATGCCAGAAGGGCTGCTATAAGATGCTTGTGGGCAGCTGTGTGGACCGCTGTGTATTTGTAATGCCAGGGCCTATTGTTAATCCCAGTTCTGGCCTGCAGGTCCTTTAAGACACTTTCAGCCAGATTCAATTCAATAAGAAAACGTATCTCCTAATTTAATTTCAGATTACCCTATAGAATTATGAGTTTTCATAAAATAAACCATGAGATATTTTTCACATCTAACTGAATCTTACCCATGATCTATTAGGCTTAGGATAGGGGTTAACTGCATGTTGTCTCTGCACCAATCAGGTACCATCAGAGACTATACATCTGAATAAACAGGTTTGGTGTACATGTGGTACAATTTGTGGTTTGAAAGTTCCTAAAATCATGGAGATAGATTTATCAAAATTTGAATGAGGAAAGCGCATTTGTTTCATTATTTATTAAAAACCATGGCAAAAAAAAATTGGAGACCAAAATCCATAAAAAAAAATACAAAGACCTCCAGTCGTGAACTTTACATCACTTAAATAGCATTAATAGTTACCCAAGAAATACGAAAAATGTAAATACCTCGAAGTAGAAAGAAAATTGCCTTGGACAGCTCTTATTGACTTCTACATGATGATGACAGCCTTTACATGGCATATTTTTATATTCGTGTCTTTCACGGTTTTGATGTATAATAAAAGTCGGAAAAATTAGCTATTTTTGCACAAAAAATCATGTGGATTGGCTGACTAAAGGAGGATTTGTGTGAGCATGGTCTTTATGCCCCCAACACTTGCCTTCAAGTCAGAAATTAAAAAATGATCACTTGCTTTAAGTCTACTCAGAGCAACATGTTGCTTAGGAGCCACTGGTTGGGGATCACTGAGCTATAGCTATGAGCTGATAGCTTTAGTGGGATTCCCCTAAGAAGAAAATAGCCATAGTCCTATAATGCTTTTCTGTAAAACCTGTCCTGCTTTGCCTAGCTTAAACAAGCAATCACAGCTAGCCCACCCCTGTATTTAGATACATAAAGCTCAGCTGAATTGACATAATATGCAAATGCGTTTTTCAGCAACATTCGTGAGCATCAGCAGCGAGCCTGCAATTTACTTTCAGATTACTGCAGTCAATAATTAGTTTCCGCAATGTGTAAATGAGGCATAGCTAATCAAGTTATAATGAAGCCATACTCCTGGAGTAATAGCACATAAGAAAAAGCATGACAACAACTTAAAGGGGTTATTTAAAGACTGCACCATATTTACAATGTTAAACAGATGACAAAAAAAGTCCTGATACCTATTTGGGAGTGAATAAAAAGGTGACAGTTTATCTACAATCAAAGATGAACAAAGACAATGTAATAATAGAATAAAGGCAAATGTGGCATCTTATTAAATGATTGCTGTTTTGTGTATTGTGGACTGTCAGTTTCCAGATAGAGGGAAGAGTTGTTCTTCACACAGTTACCTATGCTGTCACTGCAGCAGTTTGATATGGCTCCTAGTGGCCAATAATGGGGGACAAAAGTAATCTCGAAAATGTCATGTCGAAACGTTAATGTAGACTTAGCTCTATCTAACTAACAGGACTGTAGCATAATAAGGCTGATAGTTAAAAATATGAATTTCACTGGCTCTCTTAGCAGGGGCTCTGCTAAATGACGGATAACCAAAATGCATTTCTAATTGTCTAGAAAAAAACATCTGTATATTAAATATTCCTTTAAAGTATAACTTTTCATGTCAAGTGGCAACGATATTTCGGTTACATAACTTGCATCAAACCATATATTTGCACATCATACGACAACAGAATGTGCAATAAAGCAATGGCATTGAGTTTGCATTGAAGCCATACGCAAAAATAATTTTACTAACACTATTACAGTATAAGTGGCATAAGTGTGACTGGGAGCAGCACACATTATTTGCTGCTGCATGCCTTAACCTCCCCCCGTCCCCCGCTGTCAGGCACTCAACTGCTAGCCATTCGCTTACTTGTGATGAGTAGCAGATTTTTCTTCGCTTCTGGGGTGGACTACCAAACAGTAGAGCCTGAGGCTGTACAATACATACTGTACATATGTGATTTAAACATGCACCTAAAGCTGGCCATACATGCATCAATATTTTTGTACGAAATCTCATTCTGTATGATATCGGTGCGAGTATGGCCAATTGACGAGACAACCGATATTGCAATGGCTACAGATATCGGCGATCTCGTTGATCAGGCGGGGGAAAAGATTTTGATCAGGCGCCGCTGAAGCCCAAGCAGAATCTGCAGGTGGAGGTAGAACCCTTATTTTTTCTACCTCCATATCTCACAATTCAGCCCTTGGGGGATATGAATTATTTTCCTGTGACCAACGTATTCAAGTATCTTATTCCTTATTACCTCTTCCAAAAGATTTCCTACCACTGATGTCAACTAACAGGCATATAGTTTTTAGGCTGAGAATGTGATCCCTTTTTTAAAAAAAAAGTTGCACCACATTAACAATTTGCCGATGTCTCTACACCATGCCAGACCTCAAAGAATCGTGTATATAGTACAGTCCATGTTGCTGAACTATAGTTATTATTAAACTGACAGAGAATTGTATAAATCAACAGCTGGAATACAAGATCTTACTACTCTTACTACTGTTTTAATGATGCTATGTTAACTGTACACCACAAAACCACGTAAAATTGATTTTTTATCTAGTGCTCCCCTTGTGCATACATTCCAAATTAGCCTATTTATGAAAGTATGTATAACAATGCCCACTGAAATCATTGCAACCAAATTTACAGAAATGCAATATCCAGAGCTTGGTGCAAAGAACAATAGATGCACTGAATCATGTATAAGATACATATATATTCCAACCTGCCCTACGGATGAGCTCTGCTTACAATGTAAAATTCATAAATATACTGTTTTGCTACTGCCACATCTGACCAACTCTCCACAGTGGGGTCAGACTCATTGCCCTCCAGCAAAATGTAATGTAATTCCCTTCCTCCCATTAGCCTGAAGCTGTTGTGGTATGGTGAGAATTGTAGTTTACAGTGGTTGGAGGGCTACAACATTTCTGAACATGCTAATGACACATGGTTTATATTTTTTTTTATAAAAAACTTTCAGTAGCAATATACTGTGTCCCAAAAATATAAAAAGAAAGGAAATAAAACTGATGCTATGCTGTACACATATCGTATAAATACATTTCATATACAGTTGGTGATTTTGTGCAGATACAAAGGTCTAGCTCTATATGTATAGGAAGTAGGATAGACCTTGTAACAGAGATTCGAGGCAGAAGTAGGCTGTGGTAAAAGATCAACTATGTTGAATGTGTGATGAGTCAGAGAGCTACAGTACAATTATAACCAATCCATTTCTGCTAGAACTATAGCAACACAATATCATATTACAAATGGAGGAACTTCCAGCTTCAGATTCAATACACAGCACATATATGCCCTTATTATACAGTGACTGAATTATGATATATAGCGCTTCTGTTATTATAACTTTTCTTGAACTTTGTCTAATATAAAGAATAATGTAACCCATATAAGGAAATATAAGCATAGTGCTCTGGCGGGGCGGTAGCATTGTTTTTATGTGGTTATAAAACTCAGTTGTCACTCCTAATATCCAAAATAAACTCCTCAGTTCTTACTCATATTATCCATGAACAGCAGAGGGTACACTATCCATTATATGAATGCTGTTTCCATAGAGTATAAATAATCAAATTTAGAAAAATATACAATTAAAAAAGCATAGTTTCGGGATCTCCTCACAGTAGCCCAGGTGGCCCATGTAAACAGATGATTAATGGCAGACCCAGCAGTGCTGCTGTGAGAAGTTCATGAAAATGTGCACTGCCGGTGGGGTCTGAGAACAGCAGTGTTGTAAATAAAAAACGTGTAAAGGAACATGAGAAAGAATTCATCTTCTCTTCTCTTAATTTGGATCACTATAGCTTAAGTCTACTAAAAAATAAACCTAATACGGTTGTTTTGCCTTTAGTAAGGATTAATTCTATTTTAGTTTGCATCAAGTACAAGGTACTGTTTTATTATTTTAGAGAAAAAGAAAAGCATTTTTAAAAGTAAATGTAAAATCGGGTCTATGGGAGATCGCCTTCCTGAAATATAAAGCTTTCTAAATAACAGGTTTCTGGATTATGGATCACATATCTATAGTGATTTTCAAGTAGCTTTTCCTCATGGAAATTCAAATGGGAGACCAGCCTCTACATATAAAGGACCCTTTGGCTATTTCCCCCGTGGGTCAGAATTTTTTTTTGGGATTGACATGTACAGTATTTTCATAAAAACTCAACATACTCAGTTACAGGGACACTTGCCATCTACTATCTGATGAACACAAAATCATCAGTACACATTGATTAGGTGTTTTTCTTTAATCCAAATGTGTTATCCAACGTTTCACAATAGCCAGTGGCTTTTCTACAGAGCTCTGATACCATGAATAGTGAATATGCAGCAGAGGCTGCTTTTCCACCCACAATGTTAGAAACTCATTTCAAACATGGGATTTGCCATCCAGGAAAATGGGGATGCATAGCTTTAATCACTGTTTTTTCATATGGCTGAAAGAGATACATTTAATCATGTGAAAAATACCAAGCTATGGTTTTGTACCCTAAAAAATAGTTTGGGGAAGATCATGTAGAGATGTAATAACTTTTTTGGAGTTTTTCTATTTTTTTTTTTAAGAATGTAATGGAATATAATATTCAGGAGGTGATTGGTAATGTAACAGTGGAATCATGACATGTGAATGAACAGGTAGTAAGATATGCAGATCCACTCCATCCTTTGCTATAAAGTCTGACTGGAAGCAGCGTTAGTAAGGGCAGTCATTAGCTTAATTCCTGGCAGTAGTTTCAGTAATAATTTACTAACTGACATTGCTTTTTATCTCTTGGGAGAGAGAAAATATATAAAATATTAAGGGAAATAACTATATTTTTAAATAGATTTTCGATTCCATTTATAATGTACATTTCCCAAAATGTATGGTATGCAAAGAGAACTCATTCTATTTGCTCTTTTTACAAACACAGCACAACCTATCTGCACCATGAAATAGCATTTACTTTTGATGTATGTATATAAATATATATATATTTAATTTGCATATAAAATGAGATCTAAAACATATTTTGATTAAATAGATTTTAAATAGTTTTAACAATTTATCGTTAATTAGTCTTTTGTTAAAAAACTCAGCATGGATTATGGTAGATTTAAACCGCCTTATGAATTGTTTTTAAAAATTCCCAGTATTACTGTGGGGTAATGTTTCAGTTATTGTAGGTTTCCCAAAAGTATCAACAACAAAATATATGGTATTCTCCTAGACTACTTACTGACTGATATCATCTATAATGTAGGAGTCACAATAATGGGAATTGATCCTCAACAAGTTAAAAGATGTTGCTCTAAGTAGACCAATCTAATATAGTTATCTACTGTTACACTGTACACTGGTACACTGGCAATCCACCAAGTGTCCTATTTAGCCTCAGCAATAAGTTACAAATGTCAGTATTGGTAGGCCGGGTAACAAGAACTAAATATGTTCAAAGCTGAAACTACAAAATTACACATTTAAATTCAACAATAGTGTAAAAATGTCTATAAATCCTATCCTAGGGAGACAAAAATATTTTAATATTGAAAGGGTTTATTTACTAGGATGAATGTTCATCGCAAAATATTAGATACACTTTAACACAATTCACAAAGGGACTTTCCTTTATATCCTTTATATCTGCATTTTGCGCCAAGGTGCAAAGTACATAGAACATAAATGGAAGGGAACTCTGGAAACACCTCCCTTCAGCTTGTGTTACTTTCATTGCTTCCCTTGCATGTTGTGCACTCACACACAACTGGTCTGCCTTTAGCAAATTGCACACTATGCACATGCATTAGTAAAACAAGAGTTTTGGCACATACTATTTTCAGGTGCTGCTGTCAAGCAAGCATTCTGGGGAAATTGTTTCATTGTGGGTTTCATTTAGTTTTATTTGTGAATAGCATGCTACTCAAGAAATAAATGCTAGCCTACTCTTTGTACATTGAACATGTATGAGTCAATTCAAACCAAAATTGAAATAATTCAATAAAAAAACCATGTAGGCTTAGTTATTGTATTATGCACCATTAGCTTGGTAATCAAGGGTAATATTTTGCAAATATATTAAACTGATTATTGACTTTTCCCATCTGATACAAGTGCCCGAGAACTGATGATGTATAAATTATCTTTACATATTTATGAAACCTAAACATGTGAAATTAAAATGGAGTTATCCAATGTACTTCTAATTATGGAACCCTCTGCCCAACCCCAGGCAGCCACTATGGTGCCTGACAACCCAATTGTGCATTTTTATGGCAGGTACAAAGGTAGGAACATTTTTAACAGTTAAGGGTGGTGTTGGAAAGGAGCAGGGCCTGATAGAGACAGACAGCCTATGGCTGAGGACAGGCTTCTGTTCCTCTTTAATCTTTCAATATTTATAAATACACTCTAGAAATGAGGGTTATTTAAAAATAATCTCTCAAATTTTTATCAAATTACAGAAAAAATAAAAATCTGAAATATTTCAAATAGATTTCAAGTAGATTCTAGTTCCAATGGTCACTCAGCATACAACAGTATCAATAAAATCAGTTTGGTACTTACTACATGAAGAATTTTGTTTTCTGTTTCATACACAGTGCAATCCTATTGAGAAAACAAAACAAAAACATGTTATAAAATAATAGTTCATTACAGGAATAACAAGGTTTATTATTTTTATTGTTTTTAAAGCATTAACATTTAGATATTTTTTTTTCAAGATAGACATATTAAAAAACTGTATTTTGTGGGGGAGAATGGACATTTCAACAGAGGTCTCTGTAAGTATCACATAGCAACAAGGCACAGATAGGACCTTCTCCAGATTGATAGGATAACAATCTGATATCATGTTTGTAAATGTTTGGGTGTTATGTTTAAAGTGTTACCATGATATTACTGTTCAAGTCCAGGTAGAATAATGAATATAGTCAATCTTCTAAATGCTATAACAGTACCAAGGAAAATGTCTCTGTGATTACATAACTTCCCTATTGTGATTTTCATTGTGTTTTCATTTTCTTCTAATTCATGGCAACCCCTTTGGCTGCCTTTAACCATGCAATGCCAACTAAGCTATGCAGTATTTATACTTTTGCACATCAGTAAGGCAAATTCTGTCAGACTCACTCCTACACAATCAGGGAAACCACCAGCTGAAGTTTAACTAAAAGCACCACTTCCCTTCTGTCACTTCCTGTCTGCCTCTACATTCTGAAACTCTTTTTCAAGAAGCTTTTGGAAACATGTTTGGCACACCCCCATAGATTAACCACTGGACATTAATATCTATAAACCTGAGTATCAACTGACAAGGTAGTTTCTCTATGCACCAAGAGGTACTCTTCTAACTATACACACAAGACTTTATTGGCACACTTTATTTCCTTTGACATTCCTATATGTGTGTGTGACAATTTCTTTTCAGATGTGAGAGCTACAATTAATTGCAAAAGTAAAAGACCACCTACAGAATACACTTAAGAGTCAGGGTGACAATTAGTGCTCTGTAATAGGGATATCTAACTGGATTCTCGCTGGTCATAGGTTTCTGAGTTATTTCTAAAATATCATGTTTTTTAAGGACAAGGAAAGTCTGAAATAAAGTAACTGTTACATGAATTATCTTCTTGCAATTGTCCCACTTACTTAGCATTTTACAGTTGGCCTGTATTCTATTCTAATGAAGTCTAATCAATTATTCTGCTCTACAGATGGGCAACAAACCCCATTAGACTCCCCTCAGCATGAAACATACACACTGCTCCATGTCATGGGCTTGACTGTGCCCAATTGGTTGCTGCTGGCAATGCCATTAGGGTTGGCACATGTGCAGTTATACATAAAAACAGAAAAAAGTGGTCGTTAGTTCTTTATGCAGAAAGTAAAAAACATACCTGTTAACAAAGGTATAGACTTGATAGTTATTTAAAAAAAAAAAAAAAATCATATTTGTTGTAATAGACATATGTGGTGCCACAAAGATATAAAGACTGTAAAACTAAGTGGCACTGACCCATAAAATACTAAAATAATATTGGCTTGCACAAGAAACCTTTGACCTCTAGTGATGAGCAATTTGTTTTGGCAGGCATAGATTTGCAGTAAATTTTCACATTTCGCCAATGTCAAATTGTTTCACGAAACTCCTGCGAAAATTTGGCGTGAAAAAAATTGGTACGCGTCTAAAAAAAGTTACAGTCATGTCAAAATTGGCACGCTCATGGCAAAATAGATGTGACCACATCAAAATAGGCACGTCCGCATTTAAAACAGTCGTGCGACAGCTGCATTTCGCAAATATTTCTGTTGTTTCGCAAATTTTGCTGTCAAGCGAAATGGGACAGATTCGCTCATCACTAGTGACCTCCACTCATTTTTCTGTTAAGTCCCTACTCACAATTTGAGTAAGGGATCTACAGTAAGTCATCTGCAAAAACACTGCCAATCAGAAGCCACACTTAAATGTGCAACAATATAAAGAGAATGTTCTTGAATGTGATTGTGTAATAATCTTCTGGATGTTTTCTTACACCTTTAGAAAATATAACTTGTTCCTCCCAACAGCAGAATCTATATTCTGTATTGAACAAACATCACCATTAATTCCACAGCTAGGTCTCCTGTTTCCAATATAGATTCAGTGACCTTCCTAAATAGCACCTGGCTGTGCTTCAGATGACTGGTACATGTTACTGTAGAGGAGACTATGATAAATGCCTTGAAATCCAGGCTTCTACGTTAGAAAACATTGCACTTTGGATGGAACCTTTTACCCTCTTAACCTCTAAGTTTTTAAAAACATATTACAAATTGTACCCACTACCCATCGAAACCTAATAGGCAGCATAGACTGCTTGTGATAAACAAAATATTTTGAGCTGAATTTAGAATGAGCTGTTATTCTGAATGTAATCTAAAATCATTTTTGTACTACAACCTCAATAAATTTATGATTTTGTTACTATGCTTTGCTTTTTGCTTTACATATTAAATATAACTTAATAAAAAATAATACATTTTCAAAAATTCATTGTCATAATCTACTGCTAAGCAAAAACCTGTCTCTTAACCAGGCTCAGGTCAGACACCAAGAAAGCAGAGAGATTGTGATACTTATGAGAAATGCATATTAAAATCTGCTAGTTTGTTTAATATGTTCTATCCAGTATCCTATCCTATCCTGTGACCTACATTGAAATCTGCCCATTAAATATATCATTAGGATTTTATACTTTAAAATTGCTTTTATTTATCCCATGTGAGTTTAAAGTCCTTTGCTGCATTTTTTTCCTCACCACATGTACTAGAAGGTTATTTCTTGTATCAAACAACCATTTATCTTTATATTTTCTTGCAACTTGCTATAACAGTTTCTTTGATTGCAACACTCATTAGTTTTTTTTATAAATGAAAAATATAGCTGGCTGAGGCTTTTTCTTATTCCTGTTTGATAAAATTTCTTGCCCTCAAAAATGCCTTCTTGACCAAACATATCTTGATATTTTTTCAGGGCAAGCTATTTGACAAGCTGGCTTGTCAAGGTCCTTTATTTGTAATTTGTAATGAAAGCATGTGCAGCCTATACCATTCCTGTAGGAGTTAATAGGGCTCATTTATGACCTATAGGTGCGGTAGTGCAAAAATTGATGGATCCATTTTAAAAATTAGAATTATTTGATTGTAATAAGAAATCACCTTCATGTAATTTAAAGCTTTCTGCTAACAGGTTTCCGGGTAAAGGATCCAATACCTACAGTGATTTTCAAATAGATTTTTTAAATGGGAATTGGAATGGGACCCTGTTGTCCACATATATAGGACATTACTTTCTTAAAATAGACATTATAGGAGATGGCCTTCCCGTAGTTCAAAACTTTTTGGATAATCGGTTTCCATTAGAGGAGGGGAACCAGAACCGGGAAAGCTGCCACCACTTTCCACCAATTTTATGGCTCCCCTGCATCAATTTGCACTTGCACTTGCCCATAAGGAATAAGCATTTTGACACCAGATAAGGAATAAGCATTTTTGACACCAGAAGTAATGCCATCCTAACTCAATTTTCTGGTTCACGCAAAACACAAATACATTTGGGCAAGTATTAGGCCTAATTGGACAAGGCACATACTAGTATTCCTTGTGGTTGCTATTACACTAGATTGGGGGGGGGGGGGACTGCATTCTGGGACAAAAACATATATTGTGGATATGGATTGTATTTGAAATTGCACTTTGCACACTGAATTTGCAGTAAAAATTTGAAGTAAATGCCCATTAATGTGTTGCATAATCTATGTATAGTAGTATAATAAAATATATAATAAAAGAATAAGCTTGTTGTGAAGTACCCAAAGTCTTTTCCAACTCATTAAACTTACTGGGCCCTATATCACCTACAAGGTCACTGTCTAGGGGAGTCTGGACACTCCAGCAGTAGTAAAACTGCATTGCAGCTTTATAGTCTGTCTTTACAATGAGAACAGCCACAATACAGCTATACTAAAACTGCTGATTATCAATTAAGTTTAAGTTCCTGGACAAGGACCCCTGTTTCTTTCATTGCAAGGAAACTCTAAAGGCAACTCTGTATCCATGAGGGATGTGGGAGAGGCAAGTAGACCCCCAGACATGTTGAGGAGCACTAGGGGGCGCAGGCTGCAAAGCAGGCAGTAAGGACAGTGCTGCCAGCGCAAGTTGTTCTTGAATGAGCGCTAAGGGGTGAGATTTTGTGCCCCAGGGTCATGGTACATTACCACTCTGGCCTCTTAAATTTGTTTGCTTGATCACATTCGTTATTTCACATTGATTCAGTCATGTTATGCTGCACTGCCTCTCAGTCATTTCAATCACATTCTTATCAATCACCAGCATGGAAAGTCTGTTAAAATCAGTTCTATTCATATGAGAATCGATCATTGCTGTTTGGTCACACTGAGTCACATGCTATTTGCTCTATTGAACTAGCCCTTAAGCATTTCAACTATACACCAGCTATTACAGACATGGAACAAGTTTGTCCTGAGTACTACCTTAAATGCAATGGAAAGGTATCTAAATGTTTAGTAAATAAATGGATTTTAGCTGCAGAGTGCAATGTGCTCTTTGATTTTCTGCCTGTCTGTATATTTAGGCAGAAAAACACTCTCCTTGTGCCCTATCTGTGTCTGTCTGATTAGTATGTTTATGCATAAAATGCTGCCTAGCGTGGCTGTTACAAAATGTAAAGTAAAGAAAAATTCATATGCTGCCTTAATTTTCAACAACAAGTGCCTGGGGAAGAGCGTGTGAGCTGAAAACGCTGAAGAAATTAATTAGCACCACTGAACCATAAACTGAGATGAGCATAATATTGTCACAAGAAAAAAATGTAGTTTCATCTTCAAAGCTAATAAATCTTAAAGTTCCAACATAAGTACTGCATATCGACTTCAAGTGTTTTCAGTTTAATGAAACACAAAGACACAGGGATAATAAATACATTACTTGCTTGTTGTCATTTCATGTAATATTGCTATATTTTTCTGCTGGATATAGATTAGTGACAGCAAATTGATATGCTAGCTTCCAATACATGCATAACACATAAATGCATCCACATATCTGGATTTTCTGGGATTTCTCTCACTTAGTTAAGCTACTGGGTTAATATGCCCTTTTCTGAATAAAGCATGTAATTATGAAAAAATGCAAAAGTTTGGTGTAATTATCACATTAAGGGATATTAACACCAAAAAAATCAGACATATAAGACATTTTTACGATATTTTCCTTTACCGAGATTTTTGTGAATTCCCCCCTAGGAAGTAGGGCTTTAAAAGCTTTCTCTCTATGGAATGGGATGGAAGACAAAGAAGAAAAAGAAATGCAATTCCCTTTTATAACTTTAGGCAGGTTGGCGTATCTCATTCATCAAACAAAGAGTGCTCAAGCCCTGTCTTAAATTCTTTTGAACTGACTGCTGTTATCTGCTCCATGGCATATGATGTTTCTTCGTCTGAAGCTTTCATTTTAAAGCTTTAGGTTTTTGTTTTATTTTATTCTTTTGGTCAAACTGTACTGAGCATTTTGGTTTTTTGAATTTTGTTTATAAAAGTAACTGTGGGCAACTTTTTGGCACTTAAATACTGCAAGTGCAAATCATTCTTCCAGATAGTGGAAGAAAATGTTTAAAAATCATTAAGTGCACGCCAGATACATGTGTAGGCTTAACATGCAGCAGGAACCCTGGAAATAATACCCTCAACCACCCAGAGCTCTCTTGTGAGTGTGTTCTGAACTGCACCTTGCCCCTGATAAAGAATACATTCTGTGTGTGCAGATTCACCCACAGGCCCCCCTGAGTCGGATGGATTCTGTTCTTTAGCTAGCTGTAGTTACGTCAACTATAGCCTTGAAGACAGAACCACCTATTTGGCAAAGATCTTGTTTTCTGTGCTGTGAACAGACATTTCTATGTGTTTACACTGGTAAACATGTAATGCCTATGCTCAAATGTTTCTTATGACATACGCTACTGTCTATATTAACCCTGTGCTGTCTTTGTTCTGTCTTTCTGACTATCTTTTGCTCAGAACCCATGTAGTTGTCTAATAAACCTTACCGAATTACCTCAAACGACTTCTGGTATCTGAAATTTCTATAACACCCCTTATTAAGAAAACAATTACATTTTGGCCTGAGCTCTGTGTATTTGATGTAGGCATATAGGCAGAGTTGTAGGCATATACAGGTAGGCACATATGGAACAATCATACTTTCAACAATGATAAATGTAAATGGGACAGCACTTTTTAAACTCTATATATTTTGTTTTCAAAATATGTATAGGGATCTTTTTTGCTAGGTAAAAGCTAGGCAAAAACAATGTTTTATTGAAAAAACATCAACCAATACCCCAGCCACTAGGATGTTTTGCTGGCAGGCCTAATGCTTTTCCAAGACTAAAGAAGACTAGTTTCCAATAGGGACAAAAACAGAAGCAGAAGGACAAAAAGATAAAAGCGGTGTGGTTGGGTTTTTAATGCTTTTGGGATGGGGTTACACCCAGTTGTGCTGACATGGAGTTGGACACATAAAACTGTATTACTAGACACCCAGAGTAGAATGGTGTCTGGGAAAGGATTTAAGAAACTACATAAATTAAAGGGGACAGGCATTTAGTCCACTGGATAAGCTGTTTTACCACATCTGAAGACTTTAACATGGTAACACCTATTGATCCTTTTCTGAGAGTTCCGAGATAGAAATAACTGGTAAGTCAATGTAAAGGCCTCGCTGGCCATTAAACAAATGTACTTCGTATATTAAGATTTGTAGTTTTTGAATGAGTTTATAATTATTGCGAAACACAATGTATATGTAATAAAGGCAATATGAAATATTATGATAAATAGGAAAGGAAATCATAGGAAAGGTTTAACATTTAGCTGTGTCTGCCCCTTCAGAAAGATAAGAGTTGGGTATGAGTTACTCCACAAAGAAGAAACTCAGTGCACAGTATTAATTATCGTTTCTTGGCCCAAAATGATTTAGCCAAGGGAACCAAACTAGATGGAGGGAAGCCTTTAGCAGGCTAATAATGCATTTCTGGCAGGGTATTCCCTCCTGCAGATATTAGGTTTGCTTGCACTCAGGCAAAGGCAAGTCTTTCTTGGCTTATAAATATGTTGTTTATCTATGCAGCTAAAAATGCATTCCCGCAGGCGTTGTAAGAGCTAATTTGGTGACTAATATAAACCCTTTAAGATTCTAGCAGGGATCAGAGGTCTGTTTGCAGTAGTACATCTGTCATGTAAAGATATATGATAATTGCAATGTGTGTCGATGTGTGTGAGGAACATATACATAGCTTTGAATTTGTGAAATGCCCATGGTAAGTACAGCATGATATGAATAAAATAACATTGCCCAGGGATATCAGAGCTCCTTCAAACACTATCGTAAACAGATCACAAGTCTTTCTTGCCTCATCCTTACAATCTGCCAAACTGACTCATTCTCAGATTCTCCAGAGCTATTTAAATTGGTCAGGACGCTGTTTTCAGTGTAATGAAACATGCTCAGTCTGCTTGTGCACAACACCTGCTCCATGTTTGCATTTTAATAAAGTACTGATCTTTTGGTGGGTTGGAATCAGAAAGCATTTAGATCATGTTTGTCCACTTGGTGTCGCTCCATCTGGAAGAAACCAGCCAATAATCTTGTGGGTGGACAGCCATCGGTTGGACAGACCTGATAGGGTTCTGCTGTATATTCTCTGTATAAGGGTAGAGTTGTGATTGACTGCCCCATCCTATTGTGCTTCTGGGGAATCAGTGTTAAAACACTCCCACCACTCATTTATAGCATAGACAAGGATGGAAGAGGGCCAATAAAGGTGTTATTTTTTTAAAGGGAATATCATTTTTAGCACTAATGAAAACCAGGCCCACACATTATTAATTCTGGGCTATGTGGGGATACTTTTTAACTGGAAACATTATAATTAATATTAACACATATTTAGAAAAGCATCAACATATAAAAAGTAGTCAGTTCAATACTTTTTTCTTATATTAATAACAATTAATTAATCTCAAGTAATGTATGATAGATATTTGGAAGCTAAGTGCTTTAGTTGGGTTTTGTTAAAGGCTTTGAAACAGCCAGTTCTCCCCATGCCTGGTTTCCTCCTATACACCAGATAAAGATATACGATGAAGATATAAAAGCAGAATCAGCCATAATGTGTGTATAAAGATGATAGGGGCCATAGATTGTAAGCTCCACTGGGGCAGGGACTGACGTGATGATATGTAATGTATGTAAAAAGCTACATTATGGGGCTCAAGTCCGAATGAGCACAAATGGAAAAAAATTGTATGTTTTCTAACTTTTAGAACTGTGTGTATTTTCGTTGATTTTTTTTAATCAATTTCCACTACTTTTCCGTAGTTTGCGACAATTTGTGCGATAAAATCTTATTTGTCACAACGAGTACGAAAGTTTTGTTATTCATTCAAGCTTTGGTATCATGACTTTCCTTTGGCCATGTTGGAGCTACAGAGTGCCCTTGAGTAGCTTTGGGAGGCTTCCAAAAATATGCACTAAAGGTTCAAAGTCAGAAAGTTTTTTGCGCTGTCTACGATCGTTCGGATACGAAAATTTCTGATCTTACCGCGATATTTTTGTACAACCACGATGCGAATTTTCGTGCAATTAACATACATCAGAAATTTTCGTATTTCATCCAAATTTTTCCCAAACGTACTTTTAAAAGTCCGAAATTCGATCTTTGATAAATCAGCCCCTATGTGTTGGTGCTATACAAAGAAAGAACAATGAAAAGACTTGCATAACTGGATGGACGAATTTCAGTTATTCAGTCTGATAACATGAAGGCTAAATGATCAGTAAGCATGGATCATTTGAAGTCAGACAATGACCTACATTATGTGCTGGTAGAGTCACTTCATATTGTAATAGAATTTCCTGCACTGTGTGATAATTCTATTGACGTCACTCTTAATAGCTAAGTGAAGGCATGACACATGGAGGTATAGTCAGCAAATACTACCAAACAGTCAGTGTGAGGGGATCTCACTAATACAGTAATGACCTTGAAGTTGCCATTGATGCCATTCATACAGGAGGACTAAGAGAGTAAATGACAGATGAGGCTCACTATTTATATAGTAACTGCAGGGTTATTTATGTGAAAAAAAACATGCATGAAATGTATTAACTGTGTGGCATTGTGTAGAGTTGACTTAAAGCATAAAAGCTGAACGTTTCCTCTATATATACACTAAGGGGCTGATTTACTAAGACACAATTTTGAATCCGAATTGGAAAAATTCCGATTGGAAACGAACATTTTGCGACTTTTTCGTATTTTTTGCGATTTTTTCGGCGTCTTTACGATTTTTGCGTAAAAACGCGAGTTTTTCGGCGTCTTTACGAAAGTTGCGCAAAGTCGCAATTTTTTCGTAGCGTTAACACTTGCGCGCAAAGTCGCGCCTTTTTCATAGCGTTAAAACTTAAAAGGCGCAACGTTGCGCGCAAGTTTTAACGCTACGAAAAAATCGCGACTTTGCGCAACTTTAGTAAAGACGCCGAAAAACTCACGTTTTTACGCAAAAATCGTAAAGACGCCAAAAAACTCGCGTTTTTACGCAAAAATCGTAAAGACGCAAAATTACCGATCATTACGAAAAAAACGCAATCGGACGCATTCGGCCCGTTCGTGGGTTAGTAAATGTGCCCCTTAGATACACACCTAGATTAGCACAGCTACTGTATTTAGTAACATTTTTATATAAAATACAACTGAGCTGTAAAAGTGAAGGGACATGCAAATGAATTCATTAATAACTGGAATGACTCTAAGGGGCTGATTTACTAATCCACGAATCCGAATCCCGAATGGGGAAAAAATCGAATTGGAAACAGAAATTTTGCGATTTTTTTGTAAATTGTCGCAACTTTTTTGTAGCCATTATGACTTGCTCGTAAATTGTTGCGACTTTTTCGTAGCCATTACGACTTGTTCGTATATTGTCGCAACTTTTTCGTATTGAGCGCTCGGAAACGGCGGGCAAACCTGACTTTCCTTGCGACTTTGCATGATTTTGGAAGCCTCCCATAGGACTCAATGGCGACTTTGCATGATTTTGGAAGCCTCCCATAGGACTCAATGGCACTCTGCAGCTCCAACCTGGCCCAAGGAAAGTCACGATACTGAAACTTTAATGAATCTGAAACTTTCATACTCGGCACGACAGCTACGAAAAAGTCGCAACAATTTACGAGCAAGTAGTAATGGCTACAAAAAAGTCGCGACAATTTACGAGCAAGTCGTAATGGCTACGAAAAAGTCGCGACAATTTACGAAAATAATCGCAAAATACTGATCATTCCGAAAAAAACACATTCGGACGCTTTTCGGACGTTCGTGGATTAGTAAATGTGCCCCTAAATATGAGGAGATGCGGTCAAGACTGGGTTGATATTCATGAGGTGATAAGCAGAGACAAATGGTCACCCTTTCTGGTCAGAAAAAAGGCTTTTTTTACTCTCTGCAATTTAAGGGGGTCTTAATCCTAGGGACAGTGATGGCTAATTCACTCAGTATTTACATGAATAAGAATAAATACATTATACAAGGATGAAATAAATAGCTTTTTAAAATTAATATTTATTAAATAGCTTTGTAAAAGCAAATATTGCTTTAGGGAAAAAATAACAAAGCAGTGAGGAGAGTCAAGGCAAATCTATTTACCCAACTTGAATGACAGAAACAATGCATTGACGGGTTGACCTTGATGCAAACTTTATAAATGGATTCACTATTCCTAATATAATATGTGTGGTTTCAGATCTGATAGATAATAAAACACATTTATGATTGACCTCTAATCTATAATCATCTCACACTTTATTAAGAAGAGAATCAAGTCACAATACAGTGATACATTGATTGCGAGGTTCCATTGTTATTGTTATTCATATTTTTTTTAATAGCTTGTTTTTCTTTTCAGGCCCTCTACTATTAATTTCTTACATCAAACCTGCTTCTTGATTGCTAGGGTAATTAACCCCAATCAATCAACAGTTTAAATTTCAAGGGGAAGATGTAATAAGTTGTTAATGTGAAAATATACGCAATGTGAAAAATAATTGCTTTGTGTGAATAATTTCAATCTTGCAAACATTTAATATCGCTTTTGCAGTGCCGGAAAGCATTTAGCAACCCCATGCAGCAGTGGGAAAAAGTCAGTTTTGTAGTTAGTACCAGTGTGCAGTGTATGGAATAAAAGTTCTTGCTGAAAATATTGTTATTTTAGCAACACACAAAAATATTCCAGGCAACAAAACACATAAGACACATAATACTACTAAATACACATAAAACTAATACAAATTGTGGTTTTGTTTATATTCTCTAGTATTGATCCTCTATGGCTTTGATATTTCTCTCGTCACTAATACAAAAGACTGGAGAGGAAAAGGAAAAATCCTTGAGGACTCTTAGGGATTTCACAATAAGTAAAGGGGTATCAAGATTTCTATTCAACAGCACAGTGATGTGCTCATTGGTTTGAATGAATCTTGGAAGGTTTTCATTTCCCCATTATGTGGGCAATGACTAGGGCTTGTGCTGAACATACTTTTTGCTTATTGCAAATTAGAAAATTGAGGCTACTCCATTTTTGTTCCTTGTGAATAGATTACCAGCACACAAAAAACCCTTGCATAATTCAATCATGAATAAAAAACAGTTGCAAATTAAGGGAAAAAGGAATACTTTATACTTGAATACTGGTAATTTATTTAATGCACTTTTCAGATGAAGTTTCTGACCTTAGCATAATATAACATCAATTGTCCAAATTATTTTTATGCTGAATAGTTAAAGCCAATTATTATTAGGCAAGGGGTGCACAGGCTTTGCCAATAAAAACTAATGTAGATTTGTTGCTTGCTTTTGCTAGATTTCAGTTGATCACAATGCATGTTACTTTTGATCTGGTATTTTATAAGATGATTAAGTAATGAAGAGTTAACATGTGCTTATAGCTGCTGGTAAAGGCATTTACTTTTAAGTTGGTGGAATATATTCAAAATGCGCCCCAGGCAAAATCGACCTCTCTCTAATTGAATATTGTAGAAAAGAGAAAATGAGTGTTGTGAAAACATCTAACAGATTGTTGTCCATGAAGTGCAAATACTAAGCCTCCACGCTCCCCTGATACCTTCACCAGTGAGGATTTTTCCTACTTCATTCCTCTGGCTGCTTCTCTACCACTGTGAACATTGTTTTAACAGAATCCCTCCAGCTGGGAAATTAATCCATAAGCGCTAAGGCTTAGAACTGATGTGGGTTTCTCAGTGCATGCATTTTAACTCTTTGAGTACCATACTGTATTCAGACTAAGCCATATGAAGGAAAGCTGAAATTTGTTGAAGGAGTGTGCAAATCATATGCATATTTATGTGTCTATTGGTCTGGTTTTACTTTATTTTGTCAGGATTTATCAAAACCATTCCATTTTTAGCAAAGATATCTTATGAATCTTAGAAATGTATGATAAATATATAAACCTTTGATATGGCTCAGCTAGAGATGGAGTTTTTACAGATATGTTTAAAATGGGTCCCTCCAGGACTCCCTACTGTGTATAAGATGCCTGAGGGTTGATTCACTAAAGGTCGATAAGTTTTATCGCACGTTTTTTGCGTTAAAATTGATGCAAAAAAACCTGCGATTCGCTAAAGTATTATCGCATGTGTTAAGTCGCATATCGCGTGCGTTAATTAGTGCGCAACCGCATGCGTTAATTTTACTGCATTGCATTAATTAGTGCGCAGAAATAATACTAACCCATGATTCACAAACACTTAGAAGCTCTAAATATCGCATTTGTCTGTGCGAAAATTAATTATAGAAAAGTACAGTTAATGAGCTTTTGGAAAAAAAATATGGACTTTGCAGTGGGATTTATAAGTATGTGTTGGCCCTAGAGTGATGCAGCCTCCAGTTTGCAGGGAAATGGTCATTTTCATAAAAGTAGTTTTACGAAAGTAATGCCATGTATGGCTAATATGGCGTGTGTTTTTTCGCATGCGGCGACTATTTGTGCGCGATGTGTTGATTAGCGCGCGTTGCATCAAATACTGCACGAAAATAGTCTTCGCGACTTAAATAACGCAAGCAGCATTGTGTCTAAATTAACACAAGTATGCTTTTAGTAAATCGTGCGTTAAGACGCGAAAAATTAGTCGCGATAAAATTTTTACCGTATGCTATAAATAGCGGATGTTTTAACGCACTTTAATGAATCAACCTATAATCCTTTATGGTTCAGACTGAGGTTCAGTGCTTTACGTTACTCACAGAAGGGTACAGCCTATTAAGGTTGCAAATTTCCAGTCCAAGGGAGGCATGTTTTTTGGCACAGTGCACAGAAGCTCTTTACATCTATGTCCCACCTGCCTGGTGCCCATTTAGTGACATAAAATGCTGCATCCAAATAACCTGGTGAAAATGTTCCTGCCTATTTTCAGCATTTGCATTTATACCAGCGTTTTTGCAACTTTTGTGCTTTCCCTCTTAATATTAAATGAAGCTCCTGACATCAAATATATTTTTGTATTGCAACATGGATCTTTATTACAGAGATCAATTCACTTGCCCAACATGGTACAGAAATAAACAAAGTTTCATCACCATGGGGAAAAATATATGTCATGTTTACTTTTTAACTTGCTACTATTTTATCCTCCCTTTGTAAAATAACCTATTACTGAGTTACATATAAGGGCATAACTGGACAGAATATGTTTTTTCTACATATTTGTATATATGCCTGCTCAGCAGCTTCCTTCCCCCAGGAACAACAATTTACAACCACAAGTATTGCTTTGCTCTTGCTGAATATGGATGTCCAATACATATAACCTGGAATATCATAGTCATTTAAAAAAAAATGATCCAGAGAAACATATTGATTAAACTTTCTGCCAGGAACATCTATAAATGAGCTAAACAGAGTTCTTATCTATATAAAAACAGTTCTAGGAAATAAGCATTAATAGCTGGTAGTATTATTCAATCAGTATTAATTAATACAAAACTCATGTTTTAACAGATACGTGCACAATGATCCGTGAATTTGTATTAAAAAGTGATAAGTATTAATCAAATGTGTAAACTTGTTAGTTTCAATCTTTTGTGAGGACACATCACTATTTAGCAAATGTGTTGGCTGGTTAATATTGATCAGTTATCTGCTCTGGTCAGTATTAATCTGTTGTAATGACTTGCTGCTATTGATTAGCTGCATGGGCTGACCAATATCCATCAGTCGGGTAGACACAGGTTAGCTTTAATCAGTGGTGAGTCCTGACCTAGCAATATTGAGAAGAATTATGGCATTATTAATATATGATCATTTCTATGTAGATACTGCCTGTTAAATAATTTGACAGTGATTGCCATGTGTGATGTATAAAATCTCTAGAAATATTTTTTATGATTCAACAAAATTACATTTTAATTTGTATTATGAAAATGGAACTGTACATGTGAGCACTATATACAATGTAGAAGACCGCTCAATTAAAGAAACAACAAACAAAGCTGCAGCATTTATTTTCTTCAGTAGCTCCTTCTTTTGTACTATCCTCGAGTGAATCATCCCCACAATTGTGTTTGTCAGCCAGAGAAAATGTATTCACAGCATTGCAACAATATCAATTGTAATCCATGGGGCGCTACCTTACTTGTCTACAAACCAAAATGAACTGCTTTGTTTTTGCATATATCTAAAATAAACTAAGTGAGGTCTAAAATATCTATGCTATGCAAGCACTTTTGTATAACCAGGGTGTCCAAATAACTCCTGTTATAATTTCAACTCTAGTCATACCCTTAACACTAAGCCACAAACCCAAGAAATCATTCCAGCAGCTGCCCAGACACTTGAACGTACAAAAAAACCCCCCATTTCTAACCATGTCTCTTTTGTTATATCCTTACCTGCTGCACAATGGTGGTCAATTCCAGGCACAGTTGAACAATGTTGTTTTTTAGCAGTGAATATTCAGTCACACTTACAAACGGAGACCTGGGAGTAAACAGCAGGAGAAACTATTATCAAAAGGCCCATTCATAAATCATCTGTGGGGGACAAAATAATACTAATTCCTTGTACCACTTCTACTTTTTCATGTTTTTACCATTTACTGACAAACAAAAAAGAAAAAATCTACCTGAAAATAGGGCAGGGTGGGCTGCCTTCATACTAATGGGAAAATCCTTGACCTGGGAGACCTGATAAAGAAACTTTTTGAGTTGGAGCACCAAATGATGCCCATCATTAAAATAAGGGATGTCTTTATTTAGTGTTTGCATTAGAAAGCCAGATATTATTTAAATAATGAACCTAATATGAAAAAAACTACCCACTGTACCACATAGAGAATTTCTCAGCATATATGACTGAAGCCATGGCTTTTGGGCCGAACATACAGTAAAATAGAAATAAATAGCAAACAAAGAGTACAGTACAGAAAATGCAACATCAAAAACACAGAGAGAAACACTGATTTACAGTATATATATATATATATATATATATATATATATATATATATAATATGTGTTTTTAAATTTTGTGAGCATACTTTTTGAAAATACATGATAAAATAAATCCTGGGTGATCAGCTTCATCATGTGATAGTGGATATAGTAGTGTAGGCTGTACTTGATATACTATAGTTGCCTCATCTTCCCATCTCCCCTTCCAGGTGCCTTTGGTGAGGGTTCATAGTACACACTGTGATAGGCATGCACATGAGACCTATTAGTGTGGGGAAAAAAAGTTGGTGCCTGGAACATGGGTTATAAGGCAATGGTAAGTAGTTTCCTATGGAGATTGAATACTAAAACCCATAATCATTCCACAAGCTGCCTTTCTTGCCAAGTAGAATATGATTTGTTTCTTCATACTGCTTCATACTAAAAGGCCAATAGTAAGAAAATATTACAGAACCTTGATTTTGTTATGGAAATAAACACTCTGATATGCTCATTGTAAAACCAATAGGTGTTAAATACTATTCTTTGGTAAATGGCAAGGGATAGGGCTCTGTTATTTATGATTATGGTGCCCATTTTAGCATATTCTGGTTTTTTTCACAGTTGCTGCTTGAAGGTTACCCAACTAATGGTCTCAAGTCCTAGGATTCAGGATTGAAATATAACAATGCTTAATTTTGTACCATGCAGGACTTAAGGATTTGCTTAACTTTCATAACACGTCCTTAATAGTGATAAGGGATCTGTCCTGTTTGGCTTTGCCGAAATGTCACACGTCAAAAAAATTGTTATATTTTTGAGCCTTTCTTCAAAAAAATGGCAAGCACAACATTTTTTTACGCGCGTCATTTTTTTTGATGTTGTGGCCATTTTTTGTCTCGTGACGAATTGTACTGCAAAACAAACTTATCAATACCTGCCGAATTAATTTGTCCGAATAGCTTTTAGAGTTTAGCCCTGATACAATCCATATCCAGTATGACAAAAAGCTGATTTTTGTGATCTTTGCACTATTAGTAGTAATGCTATTAGCTAAATCCATGTCATTCCTAATGCATTTTGTACATCTATATACTGATATTTAGCTTCAGTCAGGTAATCAACTTTTATCTTTCTGGCCAACAAATTTTTATGGTCAAGGGACCAAGTAAAATGGAAAATATGAAATTCCAGTGTTAGCATAGCATGCCAAATTGTTTTGCATTTGACTTAATTAATTTTTTGGTTGCTTTTCCTCTTTTTCTTATTCACCAGAAAACTAACTGTACATGACAATAATTATCTTCTTTTTTCTAATCTACAGAGTCCCTTGAAGGGAATTTGTGTGCTTTGAACATGAGTTTAATTAGATTGGACTGAACCAGGTCAGAGTAACCCCCTGCAGCTTAGCCACACTGGCATCTAAACAATAAAATGAATATATACTAATATATTGTGTGTTAATGCTCTAATGCTCAATTTCTCTTTTTAATTTTAATTAATGTATTCTATCAATCACTGGAAAGTCAGCAGTTGCAATTATTATTTCTTTATCATAAAGCTTGCAAAAGTCAGAAATTGTTCTTTTATTTAATGCAGCTTATCTTCTTAAGAGTCTAAATTCAGTTTGTAAAGCTATTAGTTATTTTCTTTCTATCAGTATAATGTCCCCTTTGCTGTTGTATATAAAAAGGATTGTTCCATGATATATAATATAGCATTATTAAATTATAAATCAAATAAAATATGTGGACCAATAGAAATAATGCAGCTATTTACAAAATACAGTATAACAATAATGCATCTATACATATTTTGCTTCAGAATATTTATTAAAAATTCACAGTGATATATATATATATATATATATATATATATGTTTGCAATATATTTGCTTTTGCAGATCTACATAATTGTATCTGGTTTGTTATCACTGTGTTTTATTAATAAATATTCTGAAGCAAAATATGTATAGATGCGTTATAGATATATTTACCAACAGTGTCTGCACGTATGCAGATATCTAATTCTCAAACCAAGGGTATTAATATTAAGTTGGTCCACTCTATGTTGCTTTTACAAGCTTCTATTCCTACAAGAAAGCTTTCTACTAAATATTAAAATATTAGTGGTATTTGCTTCCGTTTAGCCACAAGAGCATTACTGAGCTTGGGAAATGATGCTGGTGGGTTAGGCCTGACAAGCAGTAGGCTTTCCAATTTTTCCTACAGGTGTTCATCTGGGGCAAATGGGCATTATTAACTCCTTGGCAATAAAACACACTCTGTAAGAATAATTTGTGTACTCATAGGGGCCCATTTACTTACTCACGAACCGGCCGAATGCGTCTGATTGCGTTTTTTTTGTAATGATCGGTATTTGGCGATTGTTTCGGAAAATTATCGCGCCTTTTTCGTAGCCATTCCGAAAGTTGCGCAAAATGTTGCGATTTTTTCGTAGCGTTCGGATTCATTCAAGCTTCAGTATGGTGACTTTTCTTGGGCCAGGTTTGAGCTGCAGGGTGCCATTGAGTCCTATGGGAGGCTTCCAAAATCATGCTAAGTCTGAAAGTTTCGGCCGCTGCTTACGAGTGCTCAATACGAAAAAGTCGCGACAAGATACGAGCGAATCGTAATGGCTACGAAAAACTCGCGTTTTTTCGCGAAAACTGTATTGGTAACAAAAAGGTCGCGACAATTTCTGAAAAGTCGTAAAGGCGCCGAAAAAAATCGCAAAAAATACGAAAAAGTCGCAAAATGTTCGTTTTCCAATCGGAATTTTTCCAATTCGGATTCGAATTCGTGTCTTAGTAAATCAGCCCCATAGTTTAGAATGTAGCAGCTGAGACAATAAAGATTTCATAGAATCTGGCTGGAGAAGCAAAAAGCATTAGTAAAAATATATATTTAGATAAATGCAAGCCTTACATGCAAGTAATTACATTTTTGTAACCTTGTATTGTCTGATTTTCTCCTTTCTTACTAAATTTAGCTAAAACATAGAGAGGGGGAAAACAAAGCAAAGGCACAAACCTATGAATGAATTTTGTTAGATTTACAACTTAGGTGATGTTAAAAACCTGATGTAAAATGGTAAGATCAGGAGTATGAGTTACTGACTGTGCGTCCCTTACAGTGTATACATATTTAGCAAATATTCAAGGTAATAGTCAATATTAAATACTTGCAGGGAATAAACAACCTGTGTGAGCTGTATCTCATAACAAGTTATGGGCATATAATCATAATAACTAATAACTTTGTTGGAAGGCAACTCTCTATGAAAACTTTTTGTTTACCAGTGAATGCCAGGGCTTGCAAAAAGATGTCAAAAAGGTGAGACACACATAAAAATAACACATAGCACGTTGGTTTAGGTTAAAAATTCCAATTACCTATCCAACCACGCTAACAAATTCTTGGCAGCACCAATCAGATCAACAACAGAGGTAAGAAAGTCATTTGGCAATCGCCTGGAGGCTCTTCCATCATAATGTCCACTCCTCCTTCTACCCGTTATAAAATTCTGCAGGTTTTTGGCAGAGGCATTAAGCTTATGTGAGAGAGTCCTCAGGTTTTCAGTCTCCAGACCATAGTTCTGAAAATGATCAAATAAAGAGGTTAAAGGCTAAACTACAAAGACAGATATTACAATATGTTCTGTACAACATTACAATATGTTTTGTTTAACTAAAATTTTTAACGTTTTCCAGAAAATAAAATATACCCATTGTGACAATGGGCGGTATGACAAAAAAGTAATTTAAATGATTGAGTGACTGTCAGGAAAGAGGTAAATTTTTATCATTATCATTCTTACTTAAAGGACCACAGCTATTTAAAAAAATGCCACATGTGCCTTGAGCTCCTTTAAACTCTGCCCAACTAATTGGGCCATTGGTGCATTCATCTGAGTTGAAACCTGTCTGGAAATTTATAGTAATAGGTTAGGTTACTAGTTAGGTTGCAGCTCACCTGTGAAGGTAGGGGAAACAAGGGCCTTGTGTTTGGCTACAGGAGTACATGAGAAGGAGACCAGCAGCACTTAACTTTTAGAGTAAAGAATATGTTGTTGTTCCAAAGCATCCATGGCCGAAGTAGACCTCTGCAGCTAAACTTGTCTAGTTTGTCTTAGTGAATGAATGTTTCCTTAAAAGTGCAGTTTTTGGAAAAAAAATTGAAAATACAGTACATCTAGCTTTAGTTACAAATACTTTTTGTAGAATTGATTTTTTTTGTGTGTGTAATGTTAGGTTTATTTACAAACATAAGTGCAGTGCACAATTTTGGCTGCTAAATGTTTTGTAGTCAGAATTCCATGTTTTTCTAGAGTAATAGCAGCTGTACTCATTGTGTCAAAACACACCCAACTGAATTGAGTTCAAGTTACATCTAGCATTTGTGCATGGGTGTTGCATCCCTCAGTGTTTCATCTACCTCTACTAGCTATAACAGGGTGCATCATGGACACATTGGCAACCTGTGGAAGTTCCGGAGTGTGTTTGGATTTAATAACCATAATAAAGTGCACCAGTATGAGCTCTCTATTGTGTCCAGTTTTGGGTGTGTTTGTAAAAGACCGGTATTGTTTTTCATGTATAGAAAACCATACATTTTTACAAACACTAAATTTACTCAACTGGTAAAATGAACTGGTTGGTTGACTCAAGGACCTTTATACCTAAACAAAGGCTTGAATTACATTCAATTTTAAACAGCATGTATAGTGAGAGATTAAGAATCAGTAGAGACCAGAGAAAATAATGAGAATTAGAAACTGAGACTGAGGCTGTGGTTCCTGACCATAGCAGGCACAATGCAATTTACATTTCAGGTTGGAGACAGAATGGCAAAGAGTTCAGTCAATATGATGGAATAATTCTGATTGCAGATTAAACGAACGTTATAGAAATGATGCCAACCAGATTTCTTAGTACTTCAGGTAAGGTGGTAATAAACATATGTCTGTCTCATGTAAGCACTTTATATGGAAGGAGGCTGATTCCGCTTGCTGCAAGGTGAAATCTTGCAGATGATATTGTAGTATGAAGAACATAATCAATTGATGTCCTGTCACAGGAGATTTGTCACTTAATTACTGAATATTGCAGTGTATTTCACAGATCCGCTCCACTTATCTTCACTCATTATATTCTCCTACCTAAAATCTGTGCTTTAGTTCAATAAGCAACTATATTACCCTTAATTATCTTCTCATAAATGTCAATAAAGGCCAATCATAGCAACACCACAGCATATTTACTGATCTTCAGGCGTATGTAATGTAGAATTATCCAGCAGTTATTCAGCACATTCTCAGCCAATCAGTTTAAGTTAACAAATGTTTGACAGTAGTCCTGTATGTTGCTTGCAGCTAAGAATGCAAGTACAAGTGCAAAATTGCATCAATTGAAACACTGGTCAAAAAGGTACTTGTAGCTATGTGCTCTCCTATATCCATGTGCCTTGTGCTAAATTCCCTCTTGCTCTGCTTTGCAAAAGATGTAAGGTGCAAATTACTTCATCCCATGTGGAAGCCCTGGAAATAACACTTGCCTTGATAAGGTATTAGCTCTAGTGTTGTTGTTTTGGTGCAGCTAAAACACCAAGTAAATATAGGGGACTGGTAAAATGGCTACCCATTTTCTCATGCAGCTCTGGGGTCTTAGTGTTAGAAGGGAAATATGCTCCCCTTTCTGGGTGAAAGTATGATGTTTGTAGTTGAGACGGTCCCTAAGCTCAGTAACTGAAAGCAGCACAGAACTTGTGCAGGGAATCAACAGAAAAGAAGATGGGGAGTTACTGGGCACAGATCTTCCCTGCTAAAGGGCTGTGGTTGCTTTGGGCTGGTACAGAAGCCCAAAACATAATGTACATCATTTTTGCCCTACTTCTTTAGTTCTCCTTCAAGAACCACTGGTGCCCATTTTACTGTCTCAGCCCAAGTGATATATGTGAGAGCCCAAACCTGAGGATAGAGAGTCTCACACAAAAAGATTCCAATTGATATTTTACAAAGTGATATGTTAATAAAAACCATAGATGAAATTAGTGTGTTATCAATAGTGTTAATCTGCTCTTTAATTGAATTGACATGGGCCTCCAACTCTATTCTTTTTTCTGTAAGCTTTGCTCATTAAATTATTGTGAGACCTCTGTTTGTTAAAAGTATATACAGTATGATGGCAGATGATACAGAGCATTTCACCATCATCACTGCAACTGTGTTTATGCATGGATGAGATATGATATCTAAAAGCAATGGAACTCTTTTAAGAAGGAATTCTTACTAATTCCTATTGATTGTTTCTGGAAGGATTCTTTGGCGTTTACAGGCACAATTCTTGCAGTTATTATTTGTACATAATCCCATCTGAGCTACATTTAAATTGTCTCAGTTTAAGAGTTGGCAGATTATAGTGAGACAAGCCTTTCTGGAATCCGCTGATCCCTGCACTTGGCATATTCATATAGTTACATAGTTACACATAGTTACATAGGGTTGAAAAAAGACCAGAGTCCATCAAGTTCAACCCATCCAAGTAAACCGAGCACACACAACCCACACCTACCAATCTATACACTCACATACATAAACTATATATACAACCACTAATACTAACTGTAGATATTAGTATCACAATAGCCTTGGATATTCTGATTGTTCAAGAACTCATCTAGGCCCCTCTTAAAGGCATTAACAGAATCTGCCATTACCACATCACTAGGAAGGGCATTCCACAACCTCACTGCCCTCACCGTGAAAAACCACCTACGCTGTTTCAAATGGAAGCTCCGTTCCTCTAATCTAAAGGGGTGACCTCTGGTGCGTTGATTGTTTTTATGGGAAAAAAGAACATCCCCCAACTGCCTATAATCCCCTCTAATGTACTTGTACAGAGTAATCATGTCCCCTCGCAAGCGCCTCTTTTCCAGAGAAAACAACCCCAACCTCGACAGTCTAACCTCATAGTTTAAATCTTCCATCCCCTTAACCAGTTTAGTTGCACGTCTCTGCACTCTCTCCAGCTCATTAATATCCTTCTTAAGGACTGGAGCCCAAAACTGCACTGCATACTCAAGGTGAGGCCTTACAGGAGACCTATAAAGTGGCAAAATTATGTTCTCATCCCTTGAGTCAATGCCCTTTTTTATACAAGACAGCACTTTATTTGCTTTAGTAGCCACAGAATGACACTGCCTGGAATTAGACAACTTGTTATCAACAAAAACCCCTAGATCCTTCTCCATTAAGGAAACCCCCAACACACTACCATTCAGTAGATAGTTTGCGTTTATATTATTTCTACCAAAATGCATAACTTTGCACTTATCAACATTGAACCTCATTTTCCAGTTTGCTGCCCAGTTTTCCAATTTTGTCAAATCGCTCTGCAAAGCAGCAACATCCTGCATGGAACTTATAGTTTTGCACAATTTTGTGTCATCAGCAAAAATAATATGGGTCATTAATGTAGTGATCGACATAAAGCAATGATTGCTCCAAATCAAACTGATTATTGCAGTGATCCCCAACCAGTGGCTCGTGAGAAACATGTTGCTCGCCAACCCCTTGGATGTTGCTCCCAGTGATCTCAAATTTCTGGATAGGAGGCAAGCTTTGATTGCATAAAAACCCAGTGTAATTGCCAAACAGAGCCTTCTATAGGCTGCCAGTCAGCACAGGGGCTATTAAATAGCCAATTATACCTCTCATTGGCACCTCCAGGAACATTTTTCATGCTTGTGTTGCTCTCCAAGATGTTTTAATTTGAACGTGGCTTACAGGTTGGGGACCCCTGGATTAATGGCTGGTTTACTTTTTATTTTATTTTTGCTGCATTGCTTACTATTTGTATCATTTTGAGATTTTTTTTTCTTTTTTCTTTTTAGGTATTGAGATATATACTAATTCCTTTATTCTGCTTTCTGCTCTGTAGTGTCTCCACTATGTTGTGGGGCCTCCTCTGTTACACAGACTGTCAGCTTTGATGAACCTGCCTTCTGTCACAACTCAGCTGAAAAACAAAGAAAAGTAAAAATAAAGGCTGGGTACAAGCAGCTGTGTAACTTCCATACAGCAGACCATGCATGGGCAGAGGAAAAGGGGGACAGGGGTGCCTGGATCACATGGTATGCAGTATTATAGCCCCCATCCCCTTATGCAGCTTAACTTTGCCTACTGTTGCAAACAAGCAAGCAGACAGGCAGCCAAGCAGATGCGTGGGGTGGGGATGGCTAAGGAAGGACTGCAAAGGTGTGTAACGGCCTCCATGCAAACACAGAGACAATACTTATAATGCCAGCTGGATAATGCCAATCCAGACTAATCAAATTAGATGTTCCATTTATCCACTCTCTTTGTAATCTATCTTTTAAACTGTTTCAGTATAAAAAGTATGTTGCCAATATTTTTTTGAGTTGAGTTGAGGCACTGCCTGTGTATACTGTATTAAATGATGAATAATGAAGCAACAGTAGATCACAATTAACTGCAACAATGACTAGTTTACTGCTCCCATCTTAATAGAATGCAATTACATTTGTCTGGCAAGAACTACTGTGTATAATACCATGCTGGCACAAATTGTGATTTGGATTGTATTCCATAATTGTATCCCTACATATTGCCTTTAAATGCTTTTCTACCAAAGATGTCAAAATAACTGGTCTATAGTTATTTGGCCAAGAATAAGATCCTTTATGAAAAATGACTCAGCTCCTTTATTACCTGTGAGCCACGTTCATATGTAAAAAGAGTTGGAGAGCAACACAAGCATGAAAAATGTTCCTGGGCTTACACATAGGGTCTCTTATTGGCTATTTGGTAGCCCCTATGTGGACTGGCAGCCTACATGATGCTCTGTTTGGCAGTGCATCTGAATTTTATGCAACCAAAACTTGCCCAAAAGCCAGGAATTCAAAAATTAGTACCTGCTTTGAGGCAACTGGGAGCAACATCCAAGGGACTCGTGAGCAACGAGCCACTGGTTGGGGATCACTGCCCTAGGGTGACTGCCAGGGCTGGAACTAGGGGTAGGCCTAGGGTGCTGCAGCTAGGGGGTGCAAGTAAAAGAAAAATTGTCCGTTCCTGCCTGGCCTGTCTTGCACTAAGTTCTGTGAAGTGATCTAGAGTGTCCAGAGGCAGGAGAAAGTGGTGGGATGGGGGTTGCAGCTGGTGGAAGGGAGGTTGCTGAGGTAGAAGGGAGGTTGTCCCGGCAGGTGGGTGGGTAGTAGGGAGGGGGAGAGTGGGAGCCAGGACTAGAGGTACTACTGTACCTTTATTGATTTTCAATTGTTAGAGTCTTGTTTGAACGTTCTCTTGAGTTAGCTAGTCACTTAAACTTATTGAATTAGGTCTGGTCAAAAAGAAGCATTTAGTAATTGGGTTTTTAGTGGTATAAACTAAAGAAGAAATAGATTTAAACCATCCTGATAATAGCAAATGTAGTCAGTTGTGAGAAATTCTGCAATGCACAATTATTGCTGTTGTTGATAGTATGCTATTTCCCATATATAAGCTTAAAGTTCCATATATTCCACTATATCACATAAACATTTACTGTTTCCCTGAACTGTATACCTGGGTTGCAGCTAAACAGAATTCCAAATTGAGAGAGTGGCTTTCAAAGAAGCAGATCGATACTGTGAAGGCAAAAGAGCACTGGCTTCTAACTGATTGATGTGGTAAGGTAAAACCGTCAGACCCCAGCAGAGCAGATCAAACCTATTCAAACATAACCACAGCAAGCCCATGTTTATTTCAGGTAAATCCATTAAAGAAACACATGCATTTTGTGGCTGCTGTTTAGTAAAAACAGCATGTGCTTTTTTAAAAAAAACCCAAATGCTCCAACTGCAGTCACCATCAGATGAAAGATCATGTTGTGGCATTTTCACAATAAAGGGAAAAGTTTTCCCGTTAATGTAAGAGTTGGGCCAATCAATTTTTCACTTCCCACCTCCTGATCTGGAGCAGCAGCGGTTCCCTTACCTTGTATATAATATCCTGATGCAATTTTCAGCATTTTTTTGCTCATTTTCTGACAAATTGGTGTAAACAGGAATGTACAATTTTGACAGTTTAGACTGCCTTTAAATTGCATGAAGTAAGATATTCATGTAGTGGGTCAGACTAATATAATCTACTAGAACATTATATATAGGGAGAGTAGAAGTTTTTAACATTAATGCAGGTCTGAGAATCTCACTTCAGTGCACAGACACCTATGGCTACCTCCTTGAATATAGTTACATAGGGTTGAAAAAAGACCAGAGTCCATCAAGTTCAACCCTTTCAAGTAAACCCAGCACACACAAACCTATACTGACCTACTGTATCTATACACTCATATACATACAGTAAACCATATATACCAACATCTATACTAACTGTAGATATTAGTATCACAATAGCGTTGGATACAATGCTTGTTCAAAACTCATCCAATATAGCACTGCCTGTGTTCAGAAAGTTAAAAGCGGCAGTGGATGCAGACCACAAAAGGGCCTTGTACCTGCTATGACAAGTGGTAAGGCTAGGGTTGGCCTGCACCCACCGATACTGCCAATAATGTTAGCGCACAGTGCAGAGCACAGCCACAACGAGATACCAGATAATATATATATATAAGTCCTCCAAAAGGTGCGCTCTGTATAGCCGTTTGGTTCCCTTCCCAGATCTTCACGATATGCGGCTGTTTTACTTAGGTTTTGTAGCAGGGAGGAGAGACGAGCACTGCAGGCATAAATTAATGACATGCGCATACAAGAAACTTACCTTGTAAGTAGATTACTGAATGCATGTGGTTGCTGGCCGAATTGTATTACACTATTGTGCCTTTAATTTTACCTGAAGATTATCTCTGGGAAGAGAACCAAATGGCTATACAGAGTGCACCTTTTGGAGGACTTGTATATATATATTTTTTAGTAGACTAGTGGATCCACGATATTGGGTGCTGCTTTAGGATTATTTCCATAGCGCAGTGGTTTATTTTATTGTGTGTAATTTAGATACCAGATAATACTTCCTGAATGAACACTAAAGGAGTATGCTCTTTAATCTCTTAGGGCAAAGATGAGTAATCATGGCGACTTTTCTGCCATACGGTACTACACAAGCCACTATGACTAATTGTGGGCAGATTGCGCTGCATGGATTAGTCACCTGCAACTGTCTTCACCCTTAGTGCTCTTGCACTTCTACCCCAGGTCTAAGTGGCCTAAGGGTACAGATTTATCAACATTCGAGTTTTTTTTTTTTTCACGATTTCATTTTTTATTGCGCTAAAAAAACTCAAATTTGAGTCATTGTTCGAAAACTCGAATGTCTGGTATGTCTGCAAAAGAACCCGAAATAAATAAGCCCATAAGTGTCGACTTCTTGTCGTGTGCCAATATATTCCACAGCATTGTATAATAGGAGAAGGTGAAAGGGGGCCAAAATGCACAGAACAGAAAAAACACATTAATTACCTTTAACTGAAAGAACAGTTTCAGTTGTAGCAGGCTTTACAAACCGCATTTTACTCACTATTTATTTCTGTGATTTATAGTCAAGTTTGTAAGATGTAATTAAATGTCCTGTGTAAGTTTTACATCTAGCTTTTTATTTTGAGGCTGTATTAATAAAGTTTGTCAGAAGTTTCTGATTCTTATTGACAATAAATGCAAGCTGTTTTGTCAAAGCATGTAAGCAGTGCTTATGTGATGGCACTAAAAATCATATCTCAATGGAAATATAAAGTATTTATCCTACACTGAACGATATTGAGATGAGTACAATTGCAGTTATTACCAGCATTTAGTACCTGTTACGCAAATAAAGATTCCACCTGAAATACTATAAGCCTTTTAGTATAGTTATATTACTCACATCACAAAAGTGGTGTTTAATCAGTTGAATCATATGCAGAGTTTTAGGAGTGTAGTACATTTCTTATATGATTCTAGGCTGAGCTAACGTGAAGTAAATTGTATGCCAGTAGATCTGACAAGACATCGTATATCTACAGAATATACAAAAATCCATAAAATAATACCATTTATATAGTGGGAACAAACCAGGATGGGTGCCATATGGGTGGAGGTCCCTGTACACACAAGGCTTCCTATTTGATGATATATTGGATGCATTGTTAATTGTTTGAGCTAGGAAGCTTTTGCCCCACAGTCAAAAAATGATTAGCACTAATACATTAGGGCTTCCGCCCAACTAAATTTTAGGGAGCAGTATGACCTGTCTCTCTATTTACAGTGGAATGAGCTGCCATTCTTTTCTCCCTTTTAAACACTTCACTTGCACTTTGCTTCAAGATAAAAAGTACTGTTGGAGTCAAGGGTACTTTACATCAGAGAGAATACATTGATATAAGCTTCACTAGTTTCTGCTTGTTCCATTAACCCTTAACTCTTCAATCAATGTGCTGACTTTACAAAAGATAAAAAAGAAAATGTGTATTATCTTTCCTAGTAAATAAAACTGCAACATATACATGTTATTATTAGTAGTATAATCAATTTTATATTATTTTCCTGGGTGCTGTGGTAATTGCCATGTTTCTAATTAAGTTCACCCTCTGCAGCTTTCACCTGGCAGCCATTTTTCCTTTGATATCTTCAGCGACATTTACAGCAAACAGCAGAATAAAGAATGCAGGCTTACATAGGCAGAACAGAATTGTGACCTGTAACAGTTAAACTGAGCTCAGGAGAAGAGGTTAGGTTAAGAAACATTTCTTCCTCAGAGTGCACAGCTAGAGCGAAGTGTCTATGGAAACCAACAGTGCCATCTCTTTATTGGCTGATACACTGGATGGTGTGCTTGGTAACCTGAGTTGAAAAGAACTGAGCATGCTCAGTAGCTAATAGCCAAAGTCAGTTCTCAAGGTAGGGGGCCAAGTGGGTTAGAGGAGGAGAAAGAATCCTAATGAATAAGGGGATGCTTCAGCCTTACTATTAACCATTAAACAACAGGAGTGGCAGGTGTTTTCCAAGAGGCTGTTCACTGATCACATTTTGGTGCGGAGTTTGACAACAACATTTATGGCCTTTGCAAGCATTCAAAACTTAAAATCCTCCATTTCCTACAGTTCAATGCAGCTTATTGAATAGTTTCATTTTCTTGCTGTACATTGTAGTTTACACTGAAAATCATAGTGGTGGAAGCCTACAAAAGGACAGGAAGGTTGTGCATCCATATTAACAGCCCATATGTATGCAAATGCTATTGTTCTTGACCTTTGCCCGTTTTTATGGTTTCCTCTGCCTGGAGTATGACTTCATTTCAATTAATTGCCATTGGCCTAGGCTTGTTTCCTGTTTGTTGGACTTGCTTGGCACTGCTGAACAAAAAAGAATACTATTCAATCAACTTGTAAGCAAAACGTGACTTTATTCCATGAATTTTAGCATGACACAATTCACACCAATTACCATCCCTCCCTGGCACTGCTGCCACTCTAACACATTTCCTAGCCCTGTATCCAGCCTCAGGTACTGTCATAATTTTTCTCAGTTTTTGTGATTGGCAGGAGACACCTTTCTCCTCTTCTATGCTCACCCTGTTGCCTGACAATTATCCATACAACATGTATACATTATCCATACAATCCATTTAATGACCTTGTAGTTTTGTCATAAAAACCTGAGCGCACAGTCCACTTTGACAAATTTCATGCTGTTATAACTTTATGAAGAAATTACATGATTGTGTGGTATTTCTCTCAAGAGAGGTTAGTAATTCGAGAAGAGAAGCCCAAGAAACATTAAGTGATAAATAATTCATTTTAGAAATTAACAATTTAGTGAGAAACTTGAGAAACTATTTCTTGATTTCTCATGTGGGAGAAAATTGAGAACAAAGTAGGATGTTTTTGGATTTTGTATAACTCTGCCCTAAAGTGTGAGAGACTCAGCATGAAGGTCAGTTAGGGTGAAATTTGGGGATAACATCTAATTGGAAGCCTAACTTAAAGGTTAATCGGGGGAGATTTGTGATGAAGGCTTGTCTGCTACCCTAGATGTTCTTGAAACTTCAGCTAAATGGCTGATGATATATCAATGTTTTACATTCTCTATAATTTTGTTTTAAATTAATTAGTGTTTCTGTTCCCATAAGGCACAGTAAAGACATCAAGGCATGGTACAAATGCATTACACTCAAGAACCATGCTTTAGTTTCTGAGCTACACTAAAATGCAAGCTGCTAATTATATAAATGGGAAGTTTACAGTATCCTGATTCAAAACTTAATTGGATCTTATTGCAATTTTTGTTCAACATGTATTTTCCTTTATTATTTCAGAAATCAATCTCCTGCTGATTAACTAGTTCACTTTTCAATCCTCCTGGTTAAATACACTTAATGATTCATCTACGCTAAGTAGTATAGCTAAATACGAATGAATCAATATTCCATTCGCTGACGCCTTCCCGTGCTCTCGCATTCGTCTTTCCTCATTTCCTACCTGTGTTTATGTATAGCAGCGGTGAGCTGGCAAAAAGAAAAGGTTATTGAAATATATCTTACGGAAGTGTGTTTATGTTTAGAATCAAAATAAAGCGTATAAGTTGCACATTCAACTCCAGCTTGAATCCAGTTGTTTTCAGCTAGTCGTATCGGTTCTTGCTGTGAGCTATACAAGCATGTTTTTCTTTATACAATGCAGAGTTGTTTATGTCACATGAACAGTATGTGAATACTTGCATGGTGCAAGAATAAAAATGGCATACATTATACCAGAAAAGAAGCAGTGGTGCAGTACTTAGAAGCCAGTGCAAATTTTGCTCTCCCTTCAACCACTAAAAGCACCTTACAACAGTCATAGTTATCACTATGACAAATAAAAGTTTGCATAATCAATGGCCTTATTTATCAGTTTTCGAGTTTGTGAATTTGAGTTTGTTTATCTAAATCAAATAAACTTTAATGTCGAATGCTTGCTTATTTATTAATGTGATAAACTCACAAACTTGAAAATCTCAAATTGAAAATATGGCTTGACTTTGCCTAGGATAACTCCCATTGACTTCTATAGAAAGTCACAAGGTTTTAGAATGAGAATTTCTACATTCAAGTTTTTGGGGTTTTTGTACTTAAACCAGACATCTGAGTTTGTGAACCATAATTCGAATTCGACTGTTCATTTGCTGCAACTTTTTTTATACAAAATACATTGGAATCTATGGGCGTTTTTCTGCATCGCTTTGCATGGTTTTTTTGCAGCGACTATTTTCATGCAAAATACATTGGAGCCCATGAGGGTTTGTTGCTGCATTTTTTGCTGCAAAAGTGGTTTTGAGAAAATGTCCGCTGATGGTGATAAGCTAAATTCTGCAGCAAATCCTGGCAAAAAATGTGCTTATCACTAGTAACCATTTGTATGACCACGATCCGAATTTTCACACAATTTACGCACATCACAAATTATCATGGTTGCTCTGAATTTTTTCCAATCGTACTTTTAACAATCTGAAAATCGTACTTTGATAAATCTGCCCCTAAGTGTCTCATAATGCTACATAAAAAGTAAAAAACAAAAGTTGCTTTCCAGACCCCCATAGCCTAACATTTGCTGTCCCTTCTGATGACAGCCCTAAGAATATAGGCTATTGTAACTAATTAATTAAAATAAACTAGACAAGAATATGGTCTAAAGTTGCTACAGGAAATTCTGAGCTGGGTTTGCATAGGCTGGTGGGTAGTGATTCTATCCCTTTTCGCTTTTCCAAAAAAACTGCGCAACTTTCCCGCTGCAAAATTTTGCTGCCGATGGCAAAATGTGGAATTATGCTGCGAATCCATGGCTGCCGATAAAATTCACTCATTACTACTGGTGGGCTATGATTGCACTGTATCTATAAATTGTTCTACAGGGCAATAACATCCTCCCTCCATTAGGTCCATTTAGTAAACTATAAACCACAATACAGTACACATAATACAACAATAATAAGAATTTACAGATAAGAGTTTACAAATGTGTAATCACATCTCTAGTTTTGTATGCTTTGGTGCAAATAATATCACATCAGCTATTTCACAAAGTTTCCAAATGACTGGCACCAAAATGATCATCTTGCAAAGCTAAAACTGACGCCAATACCTATTGCCACCTAGAAAGTGAAATACTTATATTGATATTAAATAGCATTGAAAAATTGTAGTAGTTGACTTATTATGTCAGTTTTTAACATGACCACTGTTCATTAATGATGCTAATTGGGAAAGCATGACATTAGTAAACTGATAGGTAATACAAAGATTACAATAACTGAAAATATGTTAGTTGACCACTACACATACATTAATAAATAAATAATAATTACTATATTAAGTATTAAATACATTTTTGTGTAAAAAAAAAATCAGCCAGATTTACTATTTGTAGCAATGAGAAAACCTTGTTGGATTTGTGGATTTGCAACTTCAGGTACAAATAAACGGAGTGGATTTCAGGGCCGAAACCTGTGTGTATGCATTTCTGCTACAAAATCCAGTTTGTTTGTCAGCTCCCTGCGCTGATGCAGTGGCTCCAGATATGAGTGGAGGGGCTGTTTCTTGGCCCGCACTTATACAAAGCGAAATTTCACATTTTGCTTTTCACGAAACTGCTGCAAAACGTTTCACGAAACTGCTGCTGAGAAAAATGTTCATTAACTTCAATGCATTTGGAGTGGGAAAAGGCTGTTAAAGCCTATGCAGTAAATAGATATGAATCCATGTGGCCAAAACACACAGTCACCCACAGCAGGACCAAAGGCCAGCTTATATTATGCTCCTCAGAGGAAAAATACTATACAGCAACACTACATTAAGAGAACAACAACATCTGCAAAGAATTAGTCTTTAAATACCTGTTTGCCAATTGTAAGCTACAGCTTCTAGTCTTTATGTATCATCGGGTGCTAGAAATATAATATTTGCCATTTACAGATGTTAAACTATTTTTGCAAATTATTTGTATATTTTCTGTCTGCAGACTTTGGCAGTGAAAAAGCAAAAATGTATAATCATAGTTGTTATTATTATCTCACTCATTTAGTGAAAAAAGACTTGGCTGATTTGTTGCAGGAGTACTGAAGCGGAAAGGTTACCACTAATCATGCTTCAAACACCTGCTTTGCAATTAATCACGAAGAACCCATCCAAATTCCCACAGCCCTTAATCAGCTCCGCATCACCTGATAGCTATCATTTTGGAGAATATCTGAATTTCCATATGACATTACCAGTAGAACATAGGTTGCTGAGTGGAGTTTGTACTGTTTTATTGAAGTTTAATAAACCTCTGAGTCAGCCAAAAGGCTTTATTAAGTAGCACTTTAATAGTTGCTGAATGATAGCTTGCAGTATCTTCCCAGTAGCTCACAGACTTTTCTCTTTCACTTGCTCCCAGAGAGTTAGTAATTTATTGAGTAAGGTAGGTAATGGTGGAGTTATTTAGCAATTTTTGAATTTGTGAAGTTTAGAGGGTTTTATTTAAATCAAAGAAACTCAAAATTTTACCTAACTCGAATGTTATCTTATTTATTAAAAAATCCAAATATAACAACCTCAATTAATTAATTGGAATTAAGCTGTGAAAAAAACAACTCACATGCATTTCAAAGTTTCTTTCAAGTTTGTATTTTTCTCATCATTTTCAATGGGTCTACCAACTCAAAAAATTCAGTCTAGGCCAACTCCCGCTGACTTCTACATAAACTCGGAAGCAGCGCTGGATTTCTACATGGGGCGCCCCGAGGCCGCCCCCATTCGGTGCCCCCCTATCCCCCCCGCGCTGCGCGAACGCGCATGCTCCTGCGCCAAAGTTCAAACTCCCATACAGAGAAGTGGGGAAAGGTCCCCATTGCTCCGTATGGGAGCAAAATTGCAAAATTTGCGTGTTGCGGGGTGGCATGTCGCCCCTATGTTTATGCCGCCCTAGGCCCACAGCCACTGTGTCAGCCGGGTGCAGATACATGGAGTGGATTTCAGTACAGAAACCTGTGAGTTTGCATTTTGGCACCAAAATCCAGATTGTCTGTCTGCACCTGCACTGATGCAGTGGCTCCAGACACAGAACAAAAGATATGAGAGAAGGGGCTGTGTCTTGGCCTGCACTTATAGGCTGAGAAAAATCCCTGTATCCAGGAATAGACAGTCTAGCACTGAAAGTATTAAACAGTTTACATATAAAATCAAACATCTTCACTCTGCTGCTCCCTATTTGATTCCAAACTACAACTACCAGAATCCTTCAGCAGTCTGTGGGCAGTACTTCAACAAACACCGGAAAGCCACAGGTTACCAGCCCATGGAACAGATAATAATTGAATCCATTACCTGAAATGTTCTCTGGCAGTACTGCAATAATTAAATTCATTTGCTGAAAGCAACCCTGGTGATTTTTCTCTTTTCAACTTACGTTTTATTGAAGTTTAAACATGAAAATAAAAGGAACAATTAGCAAGTGATTTAACACTTACATTTAAATGCAATTGCATTATACAGGATAATCATATCCAGTTCTGCATATACAGTACTGCAAGAAAGAGTGAATCCACGTAATACATTCAACCAGCATTAAACAAACAGTACAAAGAATGAGCATCCTGCATATACAGTGACTAGACCCTAATAATCTGTAACATCTTTACACTTGGCACTTGATGGGGTCCTATACCTGTATAAGGTTTATATATATTATGTCAAAAGACATAAACATTGTGCATTTTATAGTTTGAGTGCATTGTTTATGTAATAAAGTCTTAAAACTGAAGAATATTAAATTGTAGAATGCAAACTTTTGCTGTTATTCTTTTTTTCATTCTTTTCATTTCCTCATATTTCTGTAGTTATTGAATAAGTTATATGTATATATTATTGATTTTAAAAGTAGTATTTGTCCTTTTCTATTATTTGGTGGCTTTGGCATTTAAAACAATGTAACACAAGCAGCAGACTGACAGACCTGCCTTGCTGGAGGAGACTGAGCTTTGCAACATTGTATAAAAAGTAAAACCATGAGGAAATTTTTAATACATTCATATTCTAAAGTTACTTAGAATAATGTTTTCTTTTATTAGGCAAAAAAATGATTTACTGGGTTGACATGTCGTTTAATAGTGTTTAAGGTGTAGTGCTGAACTACCCCTTTGCATTTCCTCTTGTTCTATAAATATTCAAAGCCATATCATGATGTGATTATTCTGTAACCATTATACTACTGTACTGTCATGCTGTGTCTTCTATATAATGATTTTATTGTTTATTGCTGTATGAATTTTTTTTTGTCTCCCTTTGGACACTTCTAATTCTGTTTTAGCCTGTCTGCTTTAAAGGATCACTGTCTAACCATTTACAGAACAATTCTGCAAGCTTTTGGGATAGCAAGGCCATGACAACAGCTTACTGCACTAAACTTCTTTCTAAAGAATCATTTTTGGAATTCCACAAAGTTTCCAACTTTTTTTATGTGTGTTTTGTTTATTTCCATGCAAATATTGTTACTGACTGTGTAGAATGTAATAGTATGGAACCAAAACTAATATCTGGATTCATTACAGATATAATATTCAGTTGTAATAAGTATTGTGGCTTGTATATATAGAGAAATCACAGCAGCTGCAGAAAAACAACTGTACAGCACATACAGTAAGGCAATGTCAGTTACCAACATCAATGTAACCATTTACATGAATATAAGCTCCTGCCAAAATAAAAATATAATCTAAAAACAAAGCAAATCAATTCATTTGCATTGCTTTTCATAGAATGACTCATTTGTGGCATGCTTGGTTTAAGATCAAAATAATTATATCTTATAAATGATATGTCTGCACACAGCTGCACATCAATTTGTAAAAGCTGACAACTGAATTACCTTGATGCTCCTACTCTGTAATTCTCAGGTCAAAACTGCTTGCTTTCCATTTGTTCAACGTTTTCCCATCATTCTAATGGTATAGTGTGCAGAAAATTGGAATTCCGTCTCTTCTTTCAGTTTGATAAAATGAACTCTGCACGAGGCAGCTTCCCTTGCTTCTAAGCATCAGTCACTCCTACTGAGCCAACCACAGTAATATATTCAAAGTTTTGATCCTTTGCTGTCAACATTGCACTAAAAAGAATGTTATTTGCACTACAGGCTTCTACACTATATTTACCTCTCTGTCGTTAGACATGTTTCATTCTTCTCACTCGTTAACTTAAGGCATCACCTTGATTTGTTTATTTAATATCTTTACACTGCATTAAATCAAAACTTGTGTATATAAAAAGGTTCCCTAGAGTATGAATTTTTGCTTCCTCCTTTCATCCCTTCAGTCATCAGATTCCACTTTAAAATGACTAGGCCTCTTCTTTATTACACTGAGAATTCCTCATACATTTATATAGTTACATAGTTAAGATGGGTTGAAAATGACAAAAGTCCATCAAGTTCGACCCATCCAAGTGAACCCAGGACACCCACTTAGACCCATACAGACCTATCTATACACTCACATATATAAACCATATATACAACCACTAGTACTAACTGTAGATATTAGTATCACAATAGCCTTGGATATTCTGATTGTTCAAGAACTCACCCAAGCCCCTCTTAAAGGCATTAACAGAATCTGCCATTACCACATCTCTAGGAAGGGCATTCCCCAACCTCACTGCCCTCACCGTGAAAAACCACCTATGCTGCTTCAAATGGAAGCTCTGTTCCTCTAATCTATAGGGGTGACCTCTGGTGCGCTGATCATTTTTATAGGAAAAAAGAACAGCATGAATGCTCCTTCAGTAAAATAAATGCTCCCCTTTCCTGCAAGGGAGTGGCAAACCCATTTGATTTCATGAGCAAATGTTTCTGGTATATCTTATCTTTTTGGTCTGTTAAAATGTGTTTAAAATCAACGAATATTTGCTCTCATAAACTGTAAGCCCAGGCGGAAATTCTGCATAAGTCATATAGCAATCTTTTTGGCGGGTGACCAGTTGTTTGGATGATGGCATCAAGAAAATTTGGCAACTACAACTACAAGTATATCCTCTTCCCCCCTCCCTCTCACTGCTTCCCATATGCATTTGCTCTCTACCACTGTTCCCTGAACCTTCATGTTCTCTTTCCCCTCCCACCACTCCCTTCATGATGTCCATGTGATCAACCCATGCTCCCCTCACCCAGTGTTCCTTCCCCTCCACCCCACTCATTACCCAATATCTGTTTTATCTCCTCCTACATCCAGCACCTTTATATTTTCATCGGTGTCACCGACTGTTCCTTTAATGCCTCCCTTCCTCTACTCATTTCCCAACCTGTGTAGTCTGTTCCCCACATCCCAAACCTCTATGGTTTCTTCCACTTAAGGGAAATAGACCTTGTCTGCTGCCCATCCTGTCCAGTAAGGAGTTAGTCTGCATGCAGTTTCCATTCCCTGAAAATCTTGGGTATTCTTGTACATTGTACAAGAGAAAAGTGATGCATCTAACAAAAAAGAAAAGAACAAAAGAAAGTAAAAAATGATATCAGTATCATTTAAAGATATGTATTAAGTACAGGGTATGCTGGTGTACGGTGCAAATGCCTTCAAATACATAATGCACGCTCTCTATAACTCCTACTCAGCTCAACCACAATTGCCTCCAGCTGCATGCACGCAGAATTTGATCTTCACATGTCAAAGCTTTCTGTAAGTTCTGTCAGTCATTTCAATGTCATCACTATGCGCAATGAGTTAATTGGCTGTTTGATATCACCATAGAAACAGAACTGCATGGGGACTCTTTGAGTGCGTTATGAAGGGGCTGCAGGCATTCCTCATTTGAAAAGAGCTGTCTTACTTTTGAAAGAAGCTGTCTTTCATTTAAAAAGTCCTGTTCCACATCTGAAGATGGCATAGCAAGAAAAAAGACACAATGCAAATGTATTATCTATGTTAGTTATTAATCCCAAACTTTTGGGATTGAAAATGACTGCCACTTTTAGAGTGTACAGCACTTATACCACTTACTAAATGAAAGCCGTGGCTAGATATATTTAGATTAAGTATGTACTGTATTTTTTCATAGGGTATATACATAAATATGACATGGCAATATGTTCCTACTGACAATATAACGTCATTGGTTTTCTACCTAAAGTCTTACTAGGAATTTATGTTTACCATGTCTGCAGCTATAAGCCCATGATTGTAATATAGCTGCTTAAATATTGTTACAGTTGGAACTACTGACTGCTTGGCTGAGAGTGAATCTTGTGGCTTGCAAAGTATCAAAATTACAGGCATGAAGACATGTCACATAGCCCAAAGATGTAAACTGGGATTTTACAGCCACATCTCACAGCACTATCCTGACAACTGTGACACTTCACATTGGTTGAACACTATAAGCATTAGTTTTTCTGGCATACCATCTGGCCGTGTGTGTCTTTCTAATATAAAAATAGCATTTCAGTGCCTGAAATGTATGCAGTCTACATTGACTTGCAGACGTTAATGTGGGTGATTGCTTTGAACATTAATAAAGTTTGCTTAATCTGGATTTTGTTTTTATTATAGTAGAATCATGTTCTAATATACTGTGTATATATATATATATATATATATATATATATATATATATATATATATATATGAGAATGGAAACCACTGGCACTCGCGTTTAAAACACATAAACTGCCTGGGTGCAGCCACAAAAAACAGGAAACAAAATAGAAAATAACGAAGCCGCTCTCACAGGACTTAGGTAAAAAATAAAGATTCCTTTAATGTGATGGTGGACTAACGTTTCGGCTGAACACCTCAGCCTTTCTCAAAGTGTAAATACAGAGTGCAAACAAACCATAAATACCACAATTAGCGGGAAACTACAGACAAAAAATGTGTGGGCGTGACGTCACACTACACACCAATACAAATTGGTGCAAACTGGAGGCTGCACCACTCTAGGGCCAACACATACTTGAATAAATCCCACTGCAATGTCCATATTTTATTGCCAAAAGCACATGAACTGTACTTTTCTATAATTACTGCCTGCCTCAAGTAGGTGTTAATTTTTGCACAGACAAATGCGATATTTAGCGCGTCTAAGTGTTTGTGAATCATGCATTAGTGTTATTTCGGCGCGCAAATTAACGCATGCGGTAGCGCGTAAATTAACGCATGCTATATGCAACTTAACACATGCATTAATACTTTAGCGAATCGCGCAATTTTTTTCTCGTCAATTTTAACGCAAAAAAGCGTGCGATAAAACTATATATATTGATAATGGGTGAGTGCAGAGGACCTCATGTTGTTGTCTATATATGGATATACATATATAATGTATATATATATGTGTGTGTATTCTACCCTAAATACAGCAGAGGTGTGCTAACCTTCTAACTTTTGAAGAATTTGAAAAAGCTATAGTGGTTGCTCTAGAAAAAACAGATAGTGTCAGCTAACCTTTGTTATGGAAGGCAGAGGGCATAACACTTCTTCAGTCTTCATTTCTTCAACCAAACAAGGGGCATGACTCTAACATCTGGCTACCATGGAAAACCAATTTACAGAAATGTTGACTTGTATTTTCCTATTAAAGTTTTATGAATGAAAAAGCCAAAACAGCTACAGAGCCACCTAGCTCAAATATGCAGATTGTAGGCTGACTGAATACAATGAATTCCTTTACTTTTGGGGTTTAAGAACCATGTTTTTAGTGCATATTATACAAAGAATGCAGACTAGGTAGAGCAAATTTTGAGTTGGAAGGCACCATAATCCAATGTAATGCTCTCCCCTAGCAAACAGTTTTAGGAATACAGTATATCTTCAATTGGTTCAAATACTTTCTTCCAGAAGGCAAAAAAGTGAGGGTATAATGGGTGGAAACCATGTTTCAGAAGCATATATTTAGTGGGCACTCTTCAATTGTTATGTAAAATAAGATCTGTTACCAAACAGAAAAAGAAAGGCAAATAAAGCAAAGGACATTTTTCTGCTCTTATACAGTTTGTTTCTGTTTCTAGAGATTGTGGCTTTCCCAAGGGGTTTAAGTAGGGTAAGTAGTTTAGGGTTACTGTTTTAGGGTTTAGGATTAATGGTTAGGCGTTGATGTTAATCTGATTTGGCAGTCATTTATATGTATCATATACCTATAGAAGTGAAGAAATGTAACACAAAATATGCAACCATATTACTGTATATTGCTATATACTGCTATGTAGAGGACTGAAGAAAGAATAAACAAAACAATAAAACACCCATTCTGTTATTTTACTTAACAAGTACCATGAGCTTAATAATGGAAAAACATGGTACAGAATTCTATAACCATATATCATAGATTAAGTAGTACATAGACAGAATGAAGGATTATAAATACTAAAAATACAATAATCAATAGTCAATAAGGTGCTGTGGATGGGATCTAATAAACAGTGATAAATCTTAATACACCTTAAAAGATAATTCAGTTACACTGGCCATTGCTGACAAACCCATAAAATCTGCTGCAAGAATAATTAAAGTGCTTCCCGAGTCTGGTAATTCAGACTCAATGTACTTTTCACAATTATTTGTTACAAAAACTTGTTATTTTAAATATATTTTCCTCCAACAGTGTTAAATTGAAAGCTAGGTAGAAAAAAGGTAGGCATTGTATTTGGCTTATAAAAGTAGCCTTATAAGTATGCCTTATAGCCTTATAGTGTGATGCAGTTTATTTGGTTTGATCTTATGTATAGCATTGCCTGCATGTTACATTAAGTGCCCCGTTATGTCACACAGGTAGCTATTACTTTAAGTGCCTGACACATGGGGTGCTTAATCGCCCAGCAGGAAATGTCACCCATGAATAATTATTTGACAGGGTAACTTCCTATCATTATGGGACCTATGTATTAAACTGCAACTTTTTTCAGCAATGCAAGAAATTCACAGCAAAAACAAAGAAATCTCAAAAATTCAATTAGAATCAGGTGAATTTATACAGAAGTAAATGGCAATGTTTGACTTGATTTCTCAAGTTGTTTTAAAAGTGCATTTTTTTTAAAAATAAATGGAACAATGCAATGCTTGTTGCAATCCAATTTTTTCTGCTACAAAACACAGACCAGTTCTTCCTATTTCAGTTTTTTGTAAATCAAGCTCTACCCATGCTGGGTGCAGATCGTCTCACTTATATCTACTATATTCCCTTTAGTTTTTTTCCTCGTACAGTTTCATTGCACCCAATTATACCCTTCAAAATCTATGCCCAATACTTATCTGTCCCAACTCTATTGCTTATGATAATTATCTCAAATTTTTTGGCTTATGAATTTAAATAAATATGCAATAATTGAGAGGAAAAAAAAATACCATTAAGTTTGATGATTGGATTTTTATCTCACCTTTAAAAAGAATAAATATGCCTATAAGTATAACTGTTATCTATAGACCAATATTTAGATACCTACTTTAGAGTTTTCTAATAAATAAATATACATAAGCTCCCTTGTTTATACTTTGAAATGCTGTATTCTCTTGTTTGTGGGTGTAGGGTCTGCCTATGCGCTGGCATTACTCAGGGGGCCATTTACTAATGGTCAATTTTTTTAGCAGTAAAAGTCGCCATAAAAGTTTAGATTTACTTGCTTTCAGTGCAAGAATTCGCAAAAAGTTTCGCAACTTTTCTGTGACTTTTTTCCACAACTACTTTCTCAGTTCAGACTTTTTAGTAAATGTCAGACATTGGTGGCAATGATAAGCAAATTTTTTCGCCAGGCATGGATTTGCAGCGACATTCGGCATATTGCCAAATTTCGCAGCAACATATTTGTGGTCAAAAAAGGCATGGCCACATCAAAAAAAGTTGCATGGTACCCGCACTTCATGAATTTTTCATCATTTTGGTAGTTTCCAGATGCCACTGTTTGAAATACTAGTCTGAATTACTACTGACTTGCCCCCAGGTAAATCAGACATTAATTCTGTTATTACAGCTGTGTGCCAGAAGTGACACCATTCCTACATAGATACAGGGTTACCTGCAAGAAATTTTGGAAGCAAATGCTAATTTGAGTCCACTTTGATGCATTGCAAGTTGCAATATATGCAACTAAAGATGACCTGCAATTAGACTGGAAAATTTGAGAAAAATCTGCATAGAGGGTAAAGCACATGGTGAGTTGTGTCTAACAATTGCACTTTGAACCATGTGCAGTGTTCATTAATAAACCTTACTGTCTGTGAAAAGCATGGGCATTTCAGGGCTCAGTGTCACTCAGTGCCGCCCTTAGCCCCCAGTCAGTGCCAATGTTGATGCATCATTGTGGGTTGAGAGGGGGGCGCATCGCTACTGGAGAGAGCTCAATAGCACTTTCTGCACTAGAAGAGCCAAAATATGATTTAAAGAAAAAATAAGCCTTATTTCTCAACTTGCCTAATGGCAGGCGTTTCCCTTGGGAAAAGAGCATCTAGGTCTCTCTTCTATGCATTTTACCACCATAGACTACTACAGGTTAGCTAATTTGGCCACTTCTAAAACAGCCAGCATATTGTTGGTCTGTGCATGGAGCCACAACGATTGCCACAGAGATCAATTTCTGATCAGGACGCAATAAATATCAATTGGGCAGGCTAGAAATTCCTGTCAGGCAAGAACTGCATTCAGCCCTAAATGCAACCCTCTCTCTACGAGTCTTTAGTACTCACATAAAAAATGAGGCAATGTTAATTTGTGTTAATTTGACATTTTTTTCAGTAATCTGTGACCTTGTTACAAGATAAGATAATTATAAAAAAGTTTTCCAAGTCTAGGTGGTGTCATTTCTGGTGTTCGAAGAGAGAGTGACATGTATGCCCAATTTTTTAGACATAACTGCGCTGCACCTATTGACACAGGGTGCTGAGAGAGACTTGGAGCCACCGAAAGGTCTGGAGGTGGCGGTAGCTCCAGGGCTCCTGATCAATAGGTGCGACTGTTCTTATTCAGAGTGCAAGGAGCACCTCCAATGAGAGGGGTTTTACTCTCTACTGACTGTGGGGAGACCTGTGTTACTGCAACTCTGCTTGTGGACACAACTATCCCCTTACATGTTAAAAAATTCTTAAATCTTTGTCATTTTACTTTGGTAGGGGTTGACAGTGCTTACAAATATTGCATTTATAAGAGACAAGTATATTCTCTTTGCTAAATATATAACACTCTATAACACTACCAAAAGCTGATAAATATGCATTTTGCTGTCATGTTTGCTCTCTGATGCTTCCCTGTTTAAGAAGGTGTTGGGACTTTAACTCATTTTTTAAATGTTATTCAGAACTTGCAACATGCGTTTCAAATCTACAAGATTAAAATTCCTTCTAAATCATGAATAAAGATGATTCACCAGAAGACGAGGGAATTTCAGAGAGGTGACTTGTGTTGCCCCCAAGAATATTGCTATATTGCATTTAAGTGAGTGGATTATTCTTTATAATTTCTAGAGGGCTAGTAGTGCAATCTTCCACTCTAAAAAACTTTTTAACTTTTACATACACAGAAATGTTATGTTAATACTCAGGAGCATATATGTCAAGTTTTAAATAAAGCACTCATTAATTATATACTTAAGGGTAAGTTACCTGAAAATTGAAAAGGGCATATTTTAAATATTCCAAACTTGCTGTATCTGTAAAGGTCAGGGTATCTGCTGCATGACTTGAAGCCTAGTTTTGTCATTTCTAAGAATGCAAACATAATTTGCAGAAGTTAATTGAGTCATCACTGTTTTCTTCTTAAACGGTTAACATCTGCTGCTCCAAACCAACAACAACAAATTACACATTTCAAGACACTTATAACCAATCTATGCGATCAAGGGTTTTCTTCTCCGTCAAAAGAAGTCTTAGGAGGACTATAAATGACACACAGTAAAGCCTCATTGATTATTTAGAACAGAACTGACCAAGTGGAGCTTGGACAGAAATGGCTCACCAAGGCAGTTTTACGACCCACAGCCTGCTCAATATCTCCACAGAACTGATTCAAATGGCATCATCACTTTGATATAACCTAGCCCTCAGACTATTTTAATTTCCTGTCCACTAAAAGTTGGACAACACTGGTTCAGAATCTGGTGGAACTGTTACATCAAAGTAAAAAGGATGAGCTAAACTATTGAGACTTTAGAGAAATACAAAAGGGAAATTACATCAGAGGGAAAGGAAATGATCAGTGTTCTCAGGGCATAGTCTAAAAAGTATGTGTTGCAAATGGGCATTTGCCAAAGACCGTGTATACCTTGGTATTCAGACAATCTCTATGACTTGCTGGTCAGTGCAACACAGGTAACCAGACTGAAGAAAAAATATTATGACGTACAAAGAAAATTTATCAAATAAGGTTTAAAAAATTAAACAGGTATTTTAGGACCCTGCTTGCAAGATTCCATAAACGATTCACTGGCACGTGTCTAACTGTTCATTTCTTTTAACCTAAATTGGCAGGGGCAGTGAGCAAAGCAATTTAGAGTGCAAATGAATTGTGGCTGCAAGGGGGTGAAGCAGGTGACACAAGTGTGCAGGGCCTGACTCAAATGCATCTGATCCACCATGCACGTGCATTATGTCGCATTTTGAACACAGTAGTGCGGAAGTCTGCCTGGCAGCATTCATGTTCATTGGCACAAAGGAAACCCTGGAGCTACCACCTGGTTATGAGGTGGCAGTAGCTTTAGGGTTTCCCTGCATCAATTGGAGCAGCAGCGCTTGTTCAGAACAGAAGGCAGGAAGGAACGGAGCACAACAATACGGAATTACAAGGAGCGCATTTTGACATAGGTACTTTTAATGAAAGCGGTTTAATGTGCAACTGAACTGCCTTTCTAACACATAAAAAAATAACTAGCCAATGGTACTAGACCCCATGCTATGCTCATATACCTCTGCCACTTGCTGGAGACTGTGAGGAGGATGGTCCTGTTTAGAAGACTACTGGAAAGATTTGTGGACCCTTCTTGAACCACTGCTTTGGAGAAACCAAAGATATTCTTACTAGATGATCCATTTTTGGAACATAAAACCTGTGTTCAGAGGACAGCAAATGTTAAATGGTTAAATGCTTGAATGCCCGCAACTGGAAAAAAAATCACCTCCAACTTTCATAGAACTTAAGACTGTTTTTGCCAGAATATGTTGTGTCCCTGTCTCTATGCTTCAGATCATATGCTTACCTGCCTACCATAGCTAATTTCCCCAAGGGATTACGAGTACAGGCAGACAGCATGTCACAATGCACAAAAGTAAATTTAGTATTATGCAGGAAATATCATGTGGCATGTAGTTATTATCTGAGATTCAACCCCCCCGGGCTCAAGTTCTAATCAAATATTCTCAGTCTCATCTTTCACTGCCTAGAGATGCAATAAGTAATTTACAAAACTGAATGAGAAGTACATCAAAGTAAACAAAATATACACACATACATGTTGGGTGACTTGAAGATACTGAACTGAAATATTTGTATTAGAAGTAAACCTAAAAGCACTGCAACAAATACAAACAGTTTACTACTATGAGGCAGAAGTAAGGTTGGATCTAGGAAGTCTGGCATTCTGACTTTGATGGAATCCAAATCCAGCAAAATCAATATTTATTACTGTCTGAGCCTTCAAGATTGTCTATCCCAGAGCAGCCACAAAAAAAAGTGGACTGAATCAATATCGATACCCTGAATCCACTTTCCTATAAGCAAGAACACATTTACACATAGTGGGATCAATTTAATCACAAACTAATTAAGGTGCCCAATTGTTTGTGAAAAGATCCCAGACCCATAGGAAAGCCATGCGTACAAAAGTTGAACATACAAAGTCTTTGCAGATGTGGTTGCATGGAACTGAACTCAGAACTCCAATACAGCAGCAATGTTAACCACTAAACCATTGTGCAGCCCATGTGACTAGTGATGAACAAAACTGCCTTGTTTTACTTCCCACAAAAAAAATTAATGAAATAGCTGTATAAATTCACAAAACTGCAAAATGTTGCCTATATTTTGCCAAACTCAATTGCTGTTTTTTCTGGCACCAAATGCATTGGAGTCAAAAATGATATGGTGCATAGTCATAGTGATTGCATCTTTCAATTCTTTTATTGTATATATTATTGTATATTATCTCATTTACTTTGCTGCCCTTAGTAAAAAAGCTGTAGAGTGCAAAGAGAGTACATTATTGTCAGGGGTCAAGTCAGAAGCATGTCATCAACAAAGTGTTCAGGATATTACAGATGACATGCCTTATAGGCAATTGGTTGCATCTAAATATAGTAGAACAGTCTACCCATATTGGCATTTCATGTTTTGCCCTGGAACCTCAGCACTCCCTATGCTGACAAGCAGTTACCCAGAAAGTGTGAACACTTTTGATAAAATGTATATGGTGCAAGGAAGTCTGCCATCTGACTCCAGTACAGGAGCCTTGCTATAGTAGTTGCAGGAGATGCTACTGCATTTGTTGCACACAATAAAGAGAACTGGGCTAAAAGATATAACTGCAAATAAGGGTGTTGTTTAAGACGGTGGGAGATTACTGAGGGCATGGGGTTTGGGCAGGTTAAATGTGGACCCTGCAAAACATTTTGCACAAAGGTCACTGGCACTCTAGCTGCACTCTTGTCCCAATGTAAAGCCATATTCCCACTAGCATATACCACTAGCTGTGTAGCAGTTATATTACTGCTGCAAACAGCCACATTTTTTGTAGAAATTTTTTAAGGAAAGTCAAAGCCAGATTTGGGAATTTTGTTTGGATTACACTTGAAAATTCCTAAATCTTGATATGTTGTAGCAGTCAGAGGACAAAATAACTGAGCCCTCAGTGAATAAGTATGCTCTTTATATAGTATCTTGCCCTTTAAAAAGCTTTTTAAATTGCAGTGCATGTCTTTTGCCAACAGAAGAGCCATTTTTCTCAACTCATATTTCTGGAATTTGGACTGATCAGATTCAAGTCAAAATATGTCTCATTTCCGATTCACTGCATATGAAGGAGATGGGCATCTTGGTAGGTCACGGCAAAGTATACTTGGATGCATTTATCATATCAGTGGGAAGATGACAGCTCATCTAGACATCCCCGTACCGATCCTCACTGTTACAGAAATGACTGGTTTAGGCCAAATTGTGCTACAATATTTCATTAATGCCAGAAATTGTTTATTTCCAATGTTTCTGACACATTTGCACAAAAAGAAGTAATCCTATGTAACATTCTATGTAACTCTGTAGTGCTGGTAACCAAACAGATATCAGATAATGTACCTTCTACTTTAATTAAAAGGATACAAGGATATCCACTGTTTCTGTGTGAGCATGTGAATGCACCTCTCTGTAAGTGTGTGTTTCTTAAGGAGCCACATACCTTAAGATATAGGGCCTCATTTACAGATGCCCCAGGCTTAGTGCTTGTGTCTGCAGCATAGCTGTGGTCTGACCTGCCACTGAACACAAGGCAGCTCTTAGCACCCTGCAAGATGGCAGACACCTACATGCCTTCTCCCTCCTGCCCACCTTGTGAATACAGTACTGCTGAACACATGAGGTGCTGTATCCTTCGAAGAAAGCAAGGTCCTTGAGCTCTATTTTGGAATGCAAGGACCTGATCCTTTGGGTGCTGATGGAAGGACAGGGTAGTAAATGAGTCCTTAATTGTAATATGGGGAACTACTTGGGTGGCCAAACATTGTGATTCAGATTACCCTGTTTTGAGGAGAAGGGACATGTTTCTCCATTTTATTGACATCCTGAGTTAACCTTGTACTTTTGGTGGTGGTGGTGGCTATGTTTTTCTACAATAAAATAATAAAGTTGAGGATTATTTAATCTTTTAGTTATTCACTGATTTTTATTAGTTATTCACTGATTCAGATTCAGTGAGGGAAGCATCGCGTAACAGACTGCAGTATTTCTGTGCTCTGAGTTCTTCTGTATGTTTTGTCTTACAACAAACAGACCGCTAGCTCCATGGTAGAGAAAAACAGAAGCAGAAAGTTATTTGCTTTTCTTTGGTGACTCTATAGCTCCATTCAGTTGATGTGGCTAAGTATTCTCTGGAACTACAGGCAACAGTGAGACAAAAAGTATAAATCATACAGAAAGCTGCATGCAGCCCCCAAATTCAAATATTACAAGTCAGTTGTCAATTTATGTAGTACCAAAATAAAGGGCCATACTGGCTTGTATCCTTAACATTTGACAATACAGTATTCCATGCACATTAGATTAATGCCAGAAGTGTTTTACCTGTACATCTGTGCCAATTATTATAATTAATGTATATCTATATATCCAAAACCATCCAAGTTGAAAGAGCAATACCTATGAGAGAACAGCAATTGTTCAACCAATCATATATACCCTATAACCTTTACACACCATGCAGGAAATCCATACAGGGTTGTGTATTATTATACCTTCAGTTTAAACCTTTAGGTTTATATTATTGCCTATACAGGGAGATGCCATGCATTTATGTTGGTGGAGCTATTCCCCTGTACTAAGCACAATTCTGGTAAAACATTTGAGGGTATAGTGGTCCCATAAAGGTATACTGTGATGTGGAACATTTTTAATAATAGGATCACAGAAGGAAATCACAGAAGGCAATGTATTTCCTAGAAGTTTTGGGGACTTTCCCCTATGTAATAAACTTTGCCCAGGAGCAGTAACTCATAGCAACCAATCAGCAGGTAGAATATTTTGGTCACCTGTTTAAAAGCCAGCATCTTATTGGTTGCTATGGGTTATTGCTCTTGGGCAAACATAGTGCCTTTTATTACATAACCTCCTATTAGTACCAATCAAATATTCTTTCCTATATTATGTTGCTGTTCAGCAGGGTGTGTATAATGAAGAGTGAATGGGTATGCAGTATTTATTATAGAAAGGTTCTAAGAAATCAGATGTCTCCATTATTTAGGCTTTTGTGTTACGATGAATGCAGGAGTAGTTATTATCACTATTCCAATCATGGCAGCGTCAAAGTGGGTCATGCTTTTTTACACAGGCACTTGTCCCCCATAATGCTTGTCAGAAAATGCTTTTACGATATCAACTATTTATAAAGAAATTACACTTAGGGGCAGAATTATCAAAATATGAGTTTAGGGCTTAATACAAAACTCACCCATGTTCTATCCATTCTTATTGGATTTTAGAAGCGTATTTATCAATGGTTAGAACTCACCATTGCATAAATACGCTTCTAAAAACTCACCATTGGATAAATATGTGGGTGCTTTTTATTGAACTCTATACTCACATTTTGACAAATCTGCCCCTTATACATATTATGGTTTTAGGCTTGCTTTTCTAAATTGGCAGTGTGGATTATGGATACCTTTGTCAAGAGAAACCAGGATGAAAGATTGGGGGTACGTTGGTTGATGAGAACGGGGAAAAAGCAGAAATTTTGAACTCTTATTTTTCATCTGTCTATACATCTGAGGAGCCAGATAATGAAGGCTTCCCTTTTAATATACCCAGTACTAGTAATCTAGCTACTGACGCGTGGGTCACTCAGGAGGAAATTCAAAAGAGACTTGAACATGTAAAGGTAAACAAAGGTCCAGGACTGGATGGGATTCATCCCAGGGTATTAAATGAGCTGAGCGCTGTGATTGCCAAGCCTCTTCACATAATTTTTCAGGATTCGTGGAGGTTTGGCATGGTGCCGAGAGACTGGCGGATTGCTAATGTGGTGCCGTTATTTAAAAAGGGATCTCGTTCTCAGCCTGAAAACTATAGGCCTGTTAGTCTGACATCAGTAGTAGGAAAGCTTCTGGAAGGGGTAATAAGGGATAGGATAGTTGAATACATTGCAGTTCACAATACTATTAGTTTGTGCCAGCATGGTTTTATGCGTAACAGATCTTGCCAGACTAATTTAGTTGCCTTTTATGAGGAGGTGAGCAGGAACCTTGATGCTGGAATGGCAGTTGATGTCATCTACTTAGATTTTGCTAAAGCGTTTGATACAGTACCTCACAGAAGGTTAATGATCAAATTGAGGAGTATTGGCCTAGAACATAATATTTGTAATTGGATAGAGAACTGGCTGAAGGATAGAGTACAAAGAGTGGTGGTAAATGGAACATTTTCTAATTGGGCCAGTGTGGTTAGTGGAGTACCGCAGGGGTCAGTCCTTGGTCCTTTGCTTTTTAATTTGTTTATTAATGACCTGGAGGTGGGCATAGAGAGTACTGTTTCTATTTTTGCTGATGACACTAAATTGTGCAAAACTATAAGTTCCATGCAGGATGCTGCCGCTTTGCAGAGCAATTTGACAAAATTGGAAAACTGGGCAGCAAACTGGAAAATGAGGTTCAATGTTGACAAGTGCAAAGTTATGCACTTTGGTAGAAATAATATAAATGCAAACTATCTACTGAATGGTAGTGTGTTGGGGGCATCCTTAATGGAGAAGGATCTAGGGGTTTTTGTAGATCACAAGTTGTCCAATTCCAGGCAGTGTCATTCTGTGGCTACTACAGCAAATAAAGTGCTGTCTTGTATAAAAAAGGGCATTGACTCAAGGGATGAGAACATATTTTTGCCTCTTTATAGGTCCCTGGTAAGGCCTCACCTTGAGTATGCAGTGCAGTTTTGGGCTCCAGTCCTTAAGAAGGATATTAATGAGCTGGAGAGAGTGCAGAGACGTGCAACTAAACTGGTAAAGGGGATGGAAGATTTAAACTATGAGGTTAGACTGTCGAGGTTGGGGTTGTTTTCTCTGGAAAAGAGGCGCTTGCGAGGGGACATGATTACTCTGTACAAGTACATTAGAGGGGATTATAGGCAGTTGGGGGATGTTCTTTTTTCCCATAAAAACAATCAGCGCACCAGAGGTCACCCCTTTAGATTAGAGGAACAGAGCTTCCATTTGAAGCAGCATAGGTGGTTTTTCACGGTGAGGGCAGTGAGGTTGTGGAATGCCCTTCCTAGTGATGTGGTAATGGCAGACTCTGTTAATGCCTTTAAGAGGGGCCTGGATGAGTTTTTGAACAAGCAGAATATCCAGGGCTATTGTGATACTAATATCTACAGTTAGTATTACTGGTTGTATATATATAGTTTATGTATGTGAGTGTATAGATTGGTTAGTATAGGTTGTGTGCTGGGTTTACTCGTATGGGTTGAACTTGATGGACAATGGTCTTTTTTCAACCCTATGTAACTATGTAACTATGAATGACATCATTTTTGGGTTTTTGGGCACTGCTGTATTACACCCAAGTGAAAATGACATGGAGGAAAGAGAACTTCAAGAACCTCCAAGATATGTCACAGTAAATGTGATGTGGAGCTACCACTTAACAAATACCTGACCAAGCTAGAGGAATAACAGGAGCAGATTAAAATAAAGGTATAAGTACTTTCTAACCCAGATTTAGGGGGTGATTTATCAACATTTGAATTCAATTTTTTTCCTTTTTTAGTCAAAACTCCCACATTTGGATTATGGTTTCCAAAACTCGAATGTCCACTATTTAGTAAGCGTGATAAATCTGAAAAACCCAAAACGTTGGCATCTAGAAGCTTGCGAGTTCATATAGAAGTCAATATGAGTTGTCCTAGTCAAAATTTATGCGGTGTCTTAATTTGAGTTTTTAAAAAAAAATGTGTTTGTGGACCCATTGAAAATGATGCATTCCACTTTTTCTCAAGGTTTAATTCCATTGAGTTTTTTTGTATTCAAATGTTTTAATAAATAAGCAAACTTTGGAGGCAGGGGTTTAATATGCTTCTTTTTTTTTATTCAATAAGGTTGAATTGTTAGAACAGCAGCCATAGCAGGAGTGTCATTCTGTAGACACACCTACTAATTACCTATTGGCTCCTGCCTCAAACATGTGACAGAGCTGCTGGCCACCCTAATAGAAAGATGTTCTGAGTCCCTTCTTGTTAAACAAGGATCAGAGCTTATCATTGTTAAACTTTAGTGTAAACTGGTTGAAAATACAAGCATTTTTCTAGAGGAAAAAATAGCCCTCTACGCGGATGATGTCCTTCTGTTCCTTGCAGATCACGGGGACTCCCTTACCAACGCCATCAACTTAGCAGACAGCCTTGGAGCATTTAGTGGTCTGAAAATAAACAAAACTAAATCAACCCTCTTTTCTCTTGAGGGCCCCCAAGTGCGAGATGATATACAGGGACTGAAATGGGTCACGGAATTCAGATACCTAGGTATCATAATATCACAAGACCCTACTGTGTATATTGCAAAAAACATCGACCCAATTATACACAAATTTAAAGAAATTAGCGGGCTTTGGGAAGGTCTCCCTCTGTCCATATGGGGTAGAGTAAATCTATTTAAAATGGTATACTTACCCAAATTCCTATATGCCCTACATCATGCTCCTGTATGGCTTCCCCCACAACTATTCAAGCGCATTGACTCAATCCTTTTCCCTTTCATCTGGGCGCACAAAGCTCCCAGGATTAATAGACGTACATTAATGGCCCCGCAAGACAATGGGGGTTTGGCCCTTCCTCACCTACAATATTACTACTATGCCTCACAACTATGGTTCTTGCACAGTTGGTTTAGCCAAGAGATGGACAATCCCCTCACAGTACTACTGGCTTCGTGCACGGAGTCTATGGAAGCCCTGAGAAACGCCCCCTATAGAAAGGCTAAAGACACCCTAGGACTTCCCCCAGTTATTAAAGTCCCACAAAAAATTTGGGCAATCACTAAGACCCTATTCCCCAAACTTATGCATCTGCCATCTCCCCGTTCCCCACTGTGGAGGAACTCCAACTTCAAACACCTACTACTTCTCCCCGATTTTCAATACTGGCCTAAACTTGGAGTCCGCCACCTGCAAGATCTCCTAATAGAAGGTATATTCCCATCCTTTGACCAACTAAAAGGGAAACTAGATCAGGCAAACTTGGAAATATATAGGTCGATGACGACAAGTGGGCAGAAGTAACAGATGATCTATACAGCTTTCTGATATCCACCAAGGACAAGATGGTCCAATTTAAAATAATACACAGAACATATATCACCCCAATGCGCTTAAAGGTTATGGGGAAGAACCAACATGCCTCTTGCCCGAAATGCCAAATGACAGAAGCCGGGTTCTTTCATTTAATTTGGACCTGCCCCACAATATTTAAATATTGGACAGATGTAACTAACTACTTAAATGAACAAATCCCCTTTCCAGGTATCTTGTCCCCAGAGGTATGTCTCCTGGGACTTATAGAAGACTTAGTCCCTCTGAATAAAACTAAAACGCTACTCAGATCACTATACTTCTACGCAAAAAAGGTAATTACAATGAAGTGGATGAGCCCCCACCCCCCCGACCTCCACCAATGGGTACAACTGGTCCACTCTAGACTCCCACTTATTAGGCTGACATATCTGGCTAGGGGCTGCCCAAATAAGTTCGAGAATGTATGGTCTCCCTGGTTAGACGCACACTCTAGCGAGAATCTCAGGATATAACACCAGGATGTCTGGTAATAAAGTTCCTCCCTAACTTTGACTCTGCAACTAGATCAGGCAATGTCCACTGTATCCAACCGTCCTTGCTATTGCATACTTGTATACGGTCATGGCATTATACACTGTATATGTAAATGTGCTTTTATGTTATGTTTGTAAAGAAAATGAAAATAAAAACCTTTTAAAAAAAAGAAAATACAAGCATTTTTAATTAAACCAGCAAAAAGGGGAAAATGTTGTTTTCAAAGTGTTTACTACAATATCCCTTTAAAGTTTTTTACAGAGTAAATGATAGTGCCCCTTTAATACATGACTCAAACTTCATCTTCATTTTAAGTGTTAATTTATTAGGCACAAGAGCAATCTGCCTAACAGCATTTGTACTCCATAACCATGATAAGCCAATTTCTAGTGTTTGTATAACACCACAGAATCCTTTACCAAGGCTCAAACTCAATGTGTAATTTATTAGTGAGAATTGACAATGTGATGACTATGAAAAGAGCCTCTAGCTTCCAGTCTCTCAGGGTTTCAGTTCTTGGTTGTAAATGATTTATTTTGTGCAATGGTCATGAATTTCTTTAGTCCAAAATAACAACGCCAGAGCAGAAACAGATGGCTGTAAATGAAAAATGAGTGCACAGAAATCCCTGAAAGTAGAGCTTTTGTTTTAGTAAATTAACCTTTTCAGCAGCAGGTCTGGCAATTCAGAATTGCAGTAGTGTTAGAAACTAAGGCTGTATGAGATGCCAATCCTTCTTCCTGCAGAATAGCAGGCTTTCATTAAAATTGGCCCTTTACTTTGGGAATCGCTGCTTTGCTAGAAATAGTATCCAAATGAAGCTTTCTAGTTACTCATCCCAACACTTTCCATTGCCTTAGGGTGCCCAGGTACTAGATAAGAATAGCGAGGGACTTACTTTCAGTGCAATTCTCAGCCATTGGTATTATGTGATCAGTGGTATTCCTTCAAGTGGAGTTCCATTTGGCTTTCCTTTTCATATAATTTGAAAGCAATGGAAAGGTATTTCATTTCTAGTGTCCCAACTTACTACAGTATGTGCATCAACTGCTTTTATGATTGTAGCATTGTCCATGGATACTTTGTCTTCTTCTGGTCTATACCTTATTAACATTGGACACAAACATCACCAGTGGTGTTGCCCATAACAACCAATCAATCTTTGCATTTGTTTTCTAACTTGTAGGTAACTGTTCATATCTAATTGCAGATTGGTTGCTATGGGCAACATCACCTGTGATGTTTGTCTCCAATGTTAATAAATACACCCCATGTACTGTGTGTTTTTTTCACTTGCACATAATTAGTAATTACCTTGTAATCTATAACATTTCCAAATCTTGTCAAGGGCAAGATTTTTTGTATACCTACACCCCTATTGGGCACAGATTATATATAACAACATTCAAAGGATATAACTGGTCATTGTTCATGTATTGTATTAGTACTGTAAAGTTTATTCTATATAGATATGCAGATGCTTTACAATTAATACATTTAAAAAATGTGGTTATAATATTTAGCAAACCTAGGACTGTATTTGTAGTGTGTTTATACACAATAACAATTTTCAGTCCCACTACCCTCATCTATAAATAGGATATTATCAGGAATATATCAAACATCAATTCTACGGAAAGAGACTGGGAACAATTCGATTGTGTTTCTGCTAGAGTTTTGCTAGAGAACTAAATTACTGGCACTGGCAGATCTGATGGTTTATGGTCAAAGATGGTCGTTCTTTTTTATACAAATTACTACTTTGGGAGTGGTATAGCTGTCATGTGAAACCCACCTGACCCAACCCTCTATACATCATACACCACAAACTAATTAGCCTTCATTAAATAGAACTGAACTAAAGAAAAAAACCCTGACACCAAAGAGCAAGGCTTGAGGAAAGAGTATGAAAGGCCATAATCCTCATCATCCCCTCATGGAGAGTTCCATATCCATGGAAACAGTAAATAAAGGCTTTATTGAGACAGTACATTTTGGCCTAAAATGGATGCTACATGACATTGGGCTGTTGTACTCCATCCCACATAGAGAAATAATATGTTTAAAAAAACACTGTTCCTTTCCTACCTGCCAAATATCTTCCAGTTGGATCATATGGCTACCCATTGTTTTGAATGTAAAGCACATACCCTGATGGCAAGAGACAGAAAGCACTCTACGTCTAAGAGAAGAGGTGGGCTGAGACTCAGAATATAAGGGTAAAAGAGGATGGTATATTTAGTTGCACAGGGGTGTTGCCCTTGGACGCCAGTACAGCAGCTGAAATAGCTGAGTATTTTCTCTGTTATCTGGAACGTTACAACTTCCTATTTGTACAAGAACAAATTGGATCCCAGTAGGGTTGCTTTTTCAGGAAGCTAATATTATTTACCACAGTGTTTGCAGCTCATATTTAGCCTACTACAGCGAAATTACATGTCACTAATACAGTACTATAAATAGACTTCCATACACAGCTTCCTATAAAAAGAATAACCACAGATCTATGACTTGTCCTTTAAGACCTTGACTTCTTCCTTTTTAGCTTTGATTCATTGTGCTACATTAATTTGACAATCTTATTGTGAGAACAAGACCTTTGCATAAATGTCATCTTATGGGCAGCCATATTTCTTGTACTATAAAAGGTGCGTTATCATGATATGGTGAGACAGCAACAGGGAATCCATGGAACTAAATATTCTGCTTTATTATTTGTCTATCTTCAAGTCTGTAGCACTCATTTATTTATTTCAATTCTAAAAACTACTCTATTTAGCTCTACTCTAAAACTGGTTCTCTCTTCATCTATGTTGCTAACAACAAGACATCAGCTGGTAGCATTTATTGGTCATTTGTTTGTAAACATACAGTTGGTTGCTGTGGGTCACTAGATGTGTAAACTTAGCAACAAGTTGGGCACCAGCTGATGAAAATGTGACTAGCTTTATCACTTTGTACATACTTGACTATTACAGTTTAGCAAGAACTTTTGTTGAACACCAAGATTTTCCCTGTTTAGGGAAGCCACCTGTTAATGACTCTGGTACACCAACCTACTCTTCTGTGAACCACTCCAGGTCCAGGTGGCTGGAACTTACCACACATAAATGGTGCGCTATACAGTGCACTAATATGTTATCTCTGAGATGCTTACAAACAATGGCGAATGCACAAACTTGACTTCATTAATGCTCTAAAACTTGATGTGCTTGGCTGTTACATTGGTTTAAGTCTAAAGTATGTGTGGGAGTTCCATCGATCTTCGATCCTAGACATTAGATGCACTGTTTATAAACAATGTTACACAGCTACTCTATTTACAACTGTTTCTGTGTATGTACAGTATATAGTTTTTTTCTGTTTTACACTGGCATTTGCTTTTTTTCTATTCTAATGCATGGTTCCACATGTTTGTTTGCAGCGTTTTTTTGGTACCATTCACACTTGGGGGAGGTTATTTAGGAGTCTGTATTGGTTACAGTCTGGTTTGTTACTCTTGAGAAAGACCACAGTTAAGGGGTATATTTATCGTGCTGTGTAAAAAGTGGAATAAAGCATTACCGGTGATGTTGCCCAGGGCAACCAATCAGCAATTAGATTTAAACAGAACACCAAAGCAAATCATCTGATTGGCTGCTATGAGCAACATCACTGGTATGTTTTACTCAACTTTTTACACAGCATGATAAATATGCCCCCGGTGTTCAAAACATTGGATGCAGTACTATGCTTTTATATACATATATATATTTTAGTCCCACATACCTTCTGCATATTGTAAATGTATTGTAATATTTAAAAACAGTTTCTTCTGAGTTATGTTATACAAGCCATGAAATGTCTAAATAAAATGGTTTCCTTTGCCAGGACGACCTTCCCTAAATGACTCTTAATACTGCATTAGATGGCAGAAGAGACAATCAGCTGTACAGAGAATACAGGTTTTGTGGGACATTTACACACAGTAACAAGAATAATCACCCAATTGCTTTCTTTATTGTCATTTGAAAGCCTCATTTTTGCAGCCATCTGGCACATGTGCATTAAGAAAAAATTAGATATTTTATGGAGCAAATTTAACAAGCTTTTTTTTAACTAAAGCTTGTTTGAAATTAACCATCTACACAATATAATCCCCCAGAAAACAGGTTTGCAGTTTGTTCTGACAAAACGGATCCTTTCACTGAAAATAACCCCAAGATAATGCACACTGTACATGTTATATTTAGCAGGAAAAAGAGAGATAAAAGGCTGTTCTTACTAAAGCACACAGCAGATCAACGGCTTCCAAGATCAGTTCCTGGTGACCAATTCGTGTGACACCCAGTTCCTCTAGCTCCTGATGCGTGATGTGTAACAACTGCTCTCCATTGATCTTTTCCCTCTCAAAGTTTTTGATGTACTGCTGTAGGCAATCATCCAGCCCTGATAAGGAGAATCCAGAAAAGAAACATTATGCTAAGATCAATAAACACCTGGTACAGAAAAAAAAGTTCTTCTCTATAAAAGGGAGAGGAAAACAACAGTTCTTCTATAAAGCATGCTGCGACAGAGCAGATATTTGTATAACCATTTAGGGCTGTGACAAACGGAGAGATTAGTCGCCGCGCAACAAATCTCCCTTGTGGGCGGCAGCCAACTAATCTCCCCAAAATGTAAATCAGCGGTGGGATGGCATACGCGGCGCCGAAATCACTGAAGTTTCTTCTCAAGGCAACTTCTGCGACTTAGGAAAATCACGGCCCCGCATATGCCATCCCACCGGCGATTTACATTCTAGTCAGTGGGATGGTATTTCAGGGAGATTGGTTGCGCAGGCGACTAATCTCCCCGTGTGTCACAGCCCTTAAGCAGATTTCTAATACTGAAGCTACAGAGCTCTGTCAGGAGGCTGACTCATAGTCTAACTAACTGAGCATGTTCACTTGGTCTGGGTGTCTGTGCAGGAGTAAGGCATTATGGGAACTTTCTTTACACAGCTCAGCGTTTTTTTCTTCCTGTTTGGCTTCTGATCTTCTGAACAGGAGAAATATGGGGAGACTTAAGGGCACTATTGAGACAACTGAAGGTATGCCTGCAGCTTGAGATTAACTCTTTACTAGCCTCTCCTTCTCCTTTAACACCCTTTGAATTGCAAGGTTTTTTCAAATAGGGCCCTCTGATTCTTTTGTTACTTTGTAAACACTTGTTTGATAAATTATTGTAAGATCCCTGTTTATTAGCAATAAGCTGTGTGATTTGTTGGCGCAATACAAGTATGGGATCCCTTATCCGGAATCAGCTATCCAGAAAGTTCTGAATTACGGAAAGGCCCTCTTTCATAGACTCCATTATAAGCAAATCATTCCAATTTTTAAAAATGATTTCCTTTTTCTCTTTAATTATAAAACAGTACCTTGTGCTTGATAATTAATCCTTATTTGAGGCAATACAATCCTATAGGGTTTATTTGATGTTTACATGATTTTTTAAGTATGGAGATCCAAATTATGGAAAGACCCCTTCTCTGGAAAACCACAGGCCCTAAGCATTCTGGATAACAGGTCCCATACCTGTACTGGCATAGAATTGTTTCCTTCACCCCACTAAGCACTCTTATCTCAATCTCTCCGCTAATTAGTAATGTTAAGGTTCCAAATTCAACATTTACATAAATTGTGAATTTTTGATAGGATTGGTGGTCTGATTAATCTGTTATAGATATAGCTAGAATCTCAGCTGAAAATTTTTAATCCGTTTTTGCTTACTTTAAATTAAACGTTGCGGTCACTTGTATGTGATAAATATTTATTTCAATTAATTTTTATAGCATTGAATTTATTTTTGAAACACATTTATGGTAATTTAGTCAGAAAAGTGAATATTAAAGAGTTCTCAAACAGAGCACAAAACGTGTTCTGGCACCAACTTGATTCTTTTTATGGATTTATGCATGATTTTAAATAGGAAAATTGGAAGTGGAATTTAACAACCTGTTTGCCATTCACAGGCCGTGTTCCACTATTGAAAACTTGCCAGTAGTTAGGACAAATTGACTTTAAAGGGGAAACATGAGTACACAGTTTTTCCAGTAATAAATAAAGCAAATAAAATGTGGTCCCCTCATGATGCAGAAACAGAGCCCCCATTTGACAGCCAGGACTAAATAATGCCTGGGCCCTTGTTACAACGCCAATATCCTCTCAACAGATGCTGGTTTCACTTTGGGCTAAAAATGAATCCTATCTATAAAAATGTCCCTTTTATTGGAGCTCCCTATAGATCAGTTCTCTGTCCGTGTTTGAAATGAAGGGTGGGAATGTCCTAATGGTCCTCGCAAGAAGCACAGCAGGAAGGAGATCACAGCCTAGCACTCACACAAGCAAAGACAGGCTTCAGTTCCCTATCAGGTCAGCCTAGCTGCTGATTGGTTCCTACAGTGCAGTGTACTGAGGGCCGCCGGCTCCCCTGCACATCCAGAGAATTCAGCCAGCAGGAAGTGGAAGAGATGGACGGGACTAGTGGGGTTTTTTTGGAATTTCTCAATAAATCAGTCTGAAACACAACTTTTTATTTAGAGGAGTATAATTCACTGGTACATTCTTAATGTTTATATGATGTGTCTCCTTTAAAAACATCTCTGTGTCCCCCAAACAGATACATCCATATCCACCCAGATGCAAACCCTTTGATAAACAAGTGTTGATAAATAAGTGCTGTAATACTGTTTTAAAAATGTTGAGCTTTATTAGCTTTTGTGATCCACAAAATACTTATTATCAGAATCCTGAAATATACTGTATAATACAGCTAAATAGTACCGGCTGTGAGAAGTTGATGTTATGCTGATTTGTATGACTTGATACAGCATTTTTTTTTTGTAAGTTCGCGGCTAGCATTGAAAATTTTAGGATAACCCTGCGCCAGCACAGATGGTTAAATCATTAGCAGTGGTGGATCTGTCAAGACCAACTGTGCTACTGATCAATCCGCCTGTACTGGAGGAAGAAAATCCTCAAAGCTTCCACTGGTAGCTGAGCTTAGGGACCAAATCTAAAACACTATGAGGCAGACAACTGTCAGCTTGATATGTATGCATAATTTGTACAATATGACAGAGAAATTCTTATGCAGTGAAACTAGGAATCCCTGGGTTATTCACTAGCCAGAGAAAATAAGTAATTAATAAAGGGGATAGATGACTCAACAAACCATGGAAAACATCATTAAAAGACCAGCATGTCGGACTTCAATTCTTATAGGGCTCATTTACTAAAACTTGAGGCAAGTGCTAATGACTAATAAACACAAAATCATACCCATCAGCATGCATTGTACATTGCATTTGTACCCAGTCCAGCTGCAGAGCTGAAGTTCAATGTGTTCAATGTGTGCCTTAGCGTGCACTTTGTAAATGAAACCCAAGTAAGGCACATCCAACGGGACAATCACACCTTGCCCACGTTAACAAGCCATTCATAGTCAGGTGCACATCTTTGCACTGCAGATATATGGCGCAAAAATGTTGTGTTTTGCTCTTGTTTTATGCCCTTTATGCCAATTTTCATAACTGAATCCTTATTCATTAATTTTTAAGGTGTATTTTGAGTCCTGTGTATTTGTGGAATGATACATTATTGAACACATGTACAGAACTCAAGGGCTTTGATATCTACTAGTACTTAAAATCAGCCGTAACCTTGAGTTTTGAGGTCACGCAGAGCAGACATAGTTCCCTCGTGTCTTCTCTCAAAAGAACGTGTATCGTAGTTACTGTAATTCAGATTTGAATATCTTCTGCACTAATAGAAAACATGAATTTTCTTGCCTGACTCCTAGTTAAATTATGATAAAATATGTGTAGTTCTGTTTCTTTTGATTTTTTTTTTTAAAGTGCTTTAAAACTGCTGCCCTGAATTGATAGAAAATTCAATATATAATATCAAAAGTCCAAGGTTTCCGTATGATTTAGATGTAAATTGCCTATATATGTTGTTGAATTTAGCACCCTGACCTGGTCAGTAAAAGTGCAAATTGCATAGCAATGTTTAGCAATCTGACAAAAATCAATCAAAGTATACGCTATCCAATTCTCAATACTAAAAAAAACACACATTAAAGCCTAGAACTAGTTCAAAGTCTAGAACTCAGTGCATAATGGACTTTTATTTGGTTGTACCATCCGGTTCTTGCTCAGTGTAGATTTAAAATTTAAAGGACAAGCAATATGATACGTGACAATAGCACTGACATACAAAAGAAGACAAAGGTCCAAATAGATTGATGATGTGAACATACTTTAGTCCTATATAATAACTCTTGGGGGGGGAGCATTTGCTTATGTTTGATTTTTTTTCCACAGTTCATACTTTTTTGCACAAAAATACAATGTTCGTCATAGAAACAAAACATGATTTTTTTTGCATTGTATTATGTGATAAAACTGCAAAAAATAAGCAATCTAAAAGCTGTTGAGATCCTGTAGAAGGCAATGGCAGGTGTCCTTTTTACAACTGAAAGATCTTTATTGGCTTCATGGTTTTAGAGGTTTTTTGATGGTTTCATTTGTGAGACAACATGAAAAAGTCACAGTTTTCACATTTTTTCCACATCTTTTTGGTGTTTGTGCTTTTTCAGTTCAGATCTTTTAATATTTGGCTTCATGGGTTAAACTCTAACATTATGAAAATCTGAATGTTGATAAATCTGCCCCTTACAAGTTTAAACGTTTAAAAACCATGCATTTGTGAAAGAAAATGTCAAATCAATGGAAGGAGGGGGATGTTGTGGTTAAGCACTAGCTGGACCACTATTAGATTATGTCTTGTCTTCATGTTCAGATTCATTAGCCATTAGTAGCAGGCAGAATGACAAAATGCACTGTATGACTACTCTTATCTAGAATATTTTATGTTTATAATACCGGGTGTATTTTAAATATGTTTCTGAGGTATCATTTAACATATCTAGGCAGTAGCATGTGGTTCTATACTGTATATATATAAAATATCAGTAAGAATATAGATATCTAGATCTAGATATCTGTGAAATGCAACGATAACAGAGATACAACTATATTTCTGAATACCACTAGGAGGTGTAAAAGTAAACTGGGCTTATACTGTTCACATTAGGACAATTTCGTGAAATATGCGCACCATTTATGAGACAGTACAATTGCATCTAGTTGCAACTGGGATTTGATAAACAGCCTTCTTTACGTCTGTACTGTAGCTGCAATTCCCTAGATTGCTGATGCCTAACTAGAAAATGCTAGAAGGTTACTGGAAAAATGGAAATTGCATGTATGTATTCTTGTCATTTGAGTGGTAAGGAAACTTTATGGGGCTAAACAATTTGATTTCTGCTTCACTGCTTTCCAAATCAATATACACTCTATTTACTGACACATCTAGCAAGTTATATGGACCTATGCTATAAATATTGATTATCTAAAACCGACAACAATGCTAACTTTTTTTTGAGAAATATATATAGACAGCTTTAGTTGCCAGTGTTTCCATATATAAAATGTGATACCCCTTTTCTTTCATATTGTGTCTAAATTACCCACAAAGACCATTACTATAGAAATCTCTACTGTTTGCACATGGAATTATCTCTAGTACTATATAAACAGTATGTCACATCCACATCTTTACAAGTAGCAGATAATGATTGCGGACAAATTTAATAAATAGCATTGTAAGATAAACTAAACACATTAACTAAAGTCACCTTAACATATATGTTTCTTTATCTTTATTTAGTTATCTTTATTTCACTTACTCTAGTACCATTCAATTTTATTCTTGCAATACAAACTAAAGCTATGAGTTATTGTTGTTTCTGTCATTTCCATGGTAGTTCTATCATTGCATCCCCCGCCAATGATGTCAGGCTGTAGCCCTCTTGTTAAGCCACATCACCAAGAACTGTTGCAAGTGGATTATCACACAAAACTATAACCGTCAGGGGGGCTTTGGTACGGTAAAGGAGAATTAAAGGAGAAGGAAAGGTATAATCAGTGGGAGATGCCAAAATGTTAGGCACCCCCCACCAGTTATTGGAATCACTTAACTGATACCCTGGGCCGGAGCTTCTGTTAGCAGCAAACTGCACCTGCCCAGGGTGCCTATGAGCGAGTGTCTCCTCTTCGTGAGAAGCGTTACAAGAAGAGTTCGAAAAATATGGTAGAAGGGAAAGCATACAGGGAATATTATTAGGGGCAGATTTATCATGTGGCATAAAAAACAGAGACAAAATTCACCACACATTGGCAGGTTTAGTAAAAACAGCATCATTTTTTTATTTTTTCTTAGAGTGACTTCCACTCTAAGCGCATGTTGATGCAACTACTTTTACATGGTTGTGGGTTTTTTTATGAGGGAAATTCTTAGTCTTATTAATTGTACTTGTGTTGTACTGTGTTGTAAATTGCCCTTTATGAAAACCTTTACTTTTAATATTGATACTATAATAAAAAAAATAAACAGAGTGCATCCAATAGACATCCTCCTTATCTTACATTAAATTCAGTACTACTACCTGAAATAAACCTTCACATGCATACTGAAACAAGAGATACAATCTAATTTAGAGAAGTTGAATGATCTCCCTTAAACATGCCTTAAAGGAACAGTAACACCAAAAAATAAAAGTGTATAAAACTAACTAAAATATAATGTGTTGCTGCCCTGCACTGGTAAAAGTTGTGTGTTTACTTCAAAAAGTCTACTATAATTTATATAAATAAGCTGCTGTGTAGCCATGGGGGCAGCCATTCAAAGGAGAAAAGGCACAGGCACATAGCAGATAACAGATAAAACACTATTGTATTCTACAGAACTTATCTGTTATCTGCTATGTAACCTGTGCCTTTTCTCCTTTTTTCCAGCTTGAATGGCTGCCCCCATGGCTACACAGCAGCTTTTTATATAAATTATAGTAGGGTTACTGTAGCAAACACACCAATTTTACCAGTGCAGGGCAACAGTGCATTATATTTTTATTACTTTAAAGCTATTTTATTTTTTGGTGTTACTTTTCCTTTAACACTTGATGCTTTTCAGGCTAATTGCCCTCAAGGCATAACAACAATTTTATAAGACAATCAAGAGGTTAATTTGATCAAGTTATAGCTGGAGAACAATCTCTATAACTATTACCTCTGGCTAGCATCAGCTCTGCATTAATTATGTACAATGGAACGTATTTGCACTTGGTGTTTGATCTCATCATTTTCTGAGATGGTTATAAAACCCAAGCAGTTTATTATCACAGCAGCTAATAAAGAAATTGGTGTCTCACACAGAATTACATCTGCAGCATCTGTCTGTAAGAATTATATTATTATGGAGTTTCAAAGTTAAAAAGCCAAAGAGAAATGATTTCACTTATAGAAATGTGTTTGTTTTATTTCTCAGATCTTGAAGAAGGGCACAAATAGAACACCCAGATTTTAATGGATTCCTGTGAGAAGTCAAAAAGTGGATGGTCAACTGATTAGATATTGGCACAAGATTTCAAAAACATGAAATCATGTTTACTTAGCTTGGTTTTCATTATATCCTTATAAACGCTGCTTAGTGATGTCATCAGTTATAATTGTGCTTGTGATGTCATTTCTGTCACATGAAACTTGCGTATTATAATAAATAATGTACCCATTGTAAAAGAGGATATTGGAAATCACCTTGGAGTTGCATGACCTGTATAAAAAGCACCTTGGCTTGGGCTTTGTGAGCTGTCACAGCTTCTATGGTATGTTTGTGTTGTACTCACAGCTACATTAATGTAAAATATCCTTTTGCAAGTGATGGCAGATTATCAGATACGCTGTTCCATTTAAGATAAGGATGTGTTTTTAAGCTACCGAGATGATCATCATTCTCTGTATGGTAAGCTCATATCTTACCCTGTTTGCTTGTTTCAGTCTTTACATGAATGTGCAGCCATATTTGTCCATGTGTTAGTCCATACATGGGAAATATAAAGATGTGGGCAATGTGGAAAATAAGATAGATGGTGTGTAGCTTCTATGCAGATGCAGCTGCAAATGTCAGGAAGTATGTTTCAATATGTTTATGGTATGTAAATGTACAGATCATTTTGGGTGATGTCACCCAAGCCACTAGTCCAAAACATTGTCTTTTGAGTTTATAAACCTTATTTGGTAGTTTTATGAATGGCTTTAATTAGCAAGCATTATTGTCTGCTGCACTAAACTTTCTATAGACCAACAAACTCAAAAAAAAACTAGTAGAATTAGAATTTAACTTAGCCAACAATTATTTGTTCATTTTAAGCATGAGCAAACACTGTTTCAGGTCAGATACTAAACCAATTATTTGTCTTTACTCGCAGTAATGATGGCCATGCTCAGTGTGCTAAAGAACCCAAACTGCCAAGAAAGTGGTTAAGCAAAATTAGAAACAGATGGGAAACCAAATGGCAAATCATATGTGATATCTTTGTCATTTGGATCTACAGATGGAGCAAAGTTTTATGATGCATATCACTCACACAGTGCATATAAACCACATAAGTCCATACTTCAGGTGACTACCTTTAGGGATACTGTCAGGATATTGAAAATCTTGGAGTGTCATCCCCAAAACCCGATCAGATAAAAATGCAAATTTTAAAGGCTTCTAAGCTACACTCCACTGCCTTTCTTCTCTATGAGAATGTGAAGCTTTCTGTAGCCCCGAAAAATACTGTCATTTGAAAAGTGCCATCTCCAGTCCTGTGGATGGCACTAAAGATTTTTTCTTTCAGTATCCCTTTAATAGAATGAAAAATAACTTATCCACTCTTATTGGTCAATTTGACACCTTAGCTGTTGGAGATCTGACTTCCTGCACCTTAGAATTTAAGCTTTCCGGTTACTGTTGGATCTATGTCATGTTTCGCATGACAACACACAGGGCAGAAAAATCTAATATCCCGTCAGGCAAGGGGTTGATACTCTAACACATGGATCCCCAACCTTTATAATTGGTGAGCCAGGCTGAGATGTAAAAAGTGTTGGTGAGCGACACAAGCATGAAAAAATGCTTGTGTCGCTCACCAACAAATGTCATTGGCTATTGGGTAGCCCCATGTGGACTGCTAGACTGCAGGAGGCTCTGCTTGGAGTAAACCTGTGTCTCTGTGCTTCCAAAACTTGTCTCTAATCCATAAATTTAAAAATGGGCACCTGCTTTGAGGCCACTGGAGCAACATCCAAGGGGCTGGCAAGCAACATGTTGCTCGCGAGCCTCTGGTTGGGGATCAGCGCACTTGCAGCAGAGCAGTTAACAAAGGCAGCAAAAGTTAGTTGGAAAATTAAAGCAAAAATCTGAATGTTCTTGATAACTGCAATAGTTCCATTCTCACACATAGGTTAATAAATGACTCCCTTAAAATGGTTTCCTATCAAATGTGCTTTTGAAACAATGTTGATAAAATCGGCTGTACACTTTGTAATCCTGTTAAAAGACTTTATACAGAAGTAAAACATGCACGCCATGCTACTTTACTACCAGTGCAAATCTGAGAACGGTGTCAGACTTTCCTTTTTTCCTTACAGGAACAAAAAAAGTCTTTCAAGAATTTTGCTCTGTATTCAGCTACAAATGAAAAGGGGAAAAAGTTGCCTTGGAAATGAGCATGAAATGGATTAGCTGCTTACAAAGATTTAATGTAAGTGGACACTACCAACTCGGAAATAGGTTAAATTATCAGTATAGCTGGCACTAATTCAATTACACTATGGGTCCATAACACATTCAAGGAAAGCAATTATTTGCTGGAGAAGATAAAGCTGCGTATCCTAAGCAAAGAGCTTAAGTCTTTTAGGTGTTCTTTAACTTTTTCTGACTCTGCAACAAGGTTTCATTTCACAAAATTACAGTGGAACACGAAGGAGAAAAATAAGACAGGGTTCTGCTCTTTAATACTATTTTCTTGCGTTCATCATAACTAAGTATTCAGAAAGGATTATACAGAAGAACTATATAAGGATGCAGATCATTTTCTTTTACTGCAAAATTTGCTATGTTGTGGTGAATAGTCAAGCTGTTGCCATATTCCCCCATTGCCTGGAGCACTGGGGACAGTAAAATAGTCATATTGCATAAGGTGGTTGGGACAATATTCCTTTTTATTTTTTACAGTTGTACACAAGTTATTACACCAGCCCACACCTCACATCTGGGAGTAGCTGTTGAGGAAATGTTAGGTAGGGGGCAGTATATTTATTTCAAATTAAGTTCTTATATCCTCCTTCTGGAGACTCATGTGAATTAAGCAAGTCTATGTTACTTAACCTTGGAAGAGTGGCTTCTGTCTTTCTGGCTCTTATTGAAGCTGTTGGAAACCGTTGATTGTTTTTATCCCATATTACTGGGCCCGACCCACTTTGCATTTAGCGTTAAAGTCATTATTACCTTCATATTATCTTAGTTCCTGTATGACTAGTTCAATGGCTTCAGGATATTATCAAGATTGGTGATACAAGAGATGGGAAATGATTCTCATCTGAACCTGTCATAACACTTATAGCTCTTACAATTGCTATCGTCCCTTGGTAATCTGGGCGTAATTGGACCCATTTTCATTAGCTACCCTTTCATTAGATACCCACAGATATATTTCAGCCAATTCTGAGGATGAAATCTCAAAGGATTCAATTTCACAGTTTCTTCTCATTTTCACCATCTTTCATGAAATGCTGCAGAAGAAACTTCCATAACACTGGCAAAGCGTAGCTCTCAAATGATATTTTTAGCTATTTAACATATACTTCACTATCTACAGTATTATCATGTACAAACATCCAAGTTACAAAATAGCAAGGTCATGTATGGAATATTTATATCAGCCATAATTACAACAAAATTACCCCAGCACTAGACTAATTTCTAGCTTAATTTCTGTGTCGGGCACCAAATATGTCTAAATACTACATTACCATACTACAATGTTTAGTTCCTAGTCATAGCTTTCAACAGGGGTGACTACCACATCAATACCCACCATGCATCTCACTTGAGAAGGCCTTTCAGGAGATCATAGCACTTAATCAAATCAGTTTTTGTAATTGATATGCAATGTGAATATGAATATAAAAATCATAGTAATTAATGTGGTACCAGGGCACATTAATTCTCCCTTGTTCGATAAAGGCTATAATTCTACAATACATTTGATTCCATTGAATCCGACATAATATAATATATATTTTATCCTTAGAAGGCCACTGGAATCAACACATATGTTTTTGCCTTACATGTAAGCAATGTGAATGGTGTTATTGTTACTGGTTTAAAGGACAACTATACCCCCCAAAAATGTAGGTTTTATTGCATAAAACATCCCATATGTAAAATCCTGCTTCATCTAAATAAACCATTTTCATAAAAATATACAATTTTACTAGTATGTGCAATTGGTAATCCTAAATAGAAAATTGGCACTTTAAATACTAAGTGCACACAAACAAAGCAAAGGCACACATACATGTTAGGTCACATCAGCCAATGAATGGACAAAATTCTGTCTTTACAGTATATACCACTGTTGTAAAGGTATACTGTAGTTTTTCCTTCAACAACACAGAGAGCATTAGGGGGTGCCCTGAAACATAAAGCACTGAATAATGAGAAGTTTTAATAAAGTAGTCATAATAGGGGTTTCAAGCCCTGTAACCTCTTGTTATCCCTTTGATTAGGACTGATATTTTTCCCTATACTAGAAATGGTGACCTGCAATCTGAAGTTGTAATAGGAGTTGTGAAGGTTTACCCCAGGCTGCTAAAAAGTGGTTCCTTCACATTACTGTAATAACACTTTATGGCATCACATAAAAACAGCAATTTTTATTTCTAGTTACTGTCACTTTGGATTTTACTAGGTATACTCTCTATCAGCACTTCAAACATGTGTAAACAAAGGGTTAAAACCTGAACTGGTTGACTGAACAGTAGCAAAACCATGTAAGTCATGCAGATACATTAGCATATATTTAATGCTGCCTACCTATCATACGGATACTGGGATTTCTCCACCTTAATCCCTTTGCAGAGCGATGTCTTACTGATCAGTCAGAAACAGCTGCGGTGAGATTTTATGGAGGGGCAAAAGATTTTCTTAAATCTCAGCAGATTTTGTATGTATATATATATATATATTTATATATATATTATACATTTTTACAAGGTACAGACAACTCTTAGGACATATGCCCTTATCCTCTCACACATCTATGCATTCTTGAATTAAAGATAAAGTAAGACATCCTAGCAACACAGAACATGCCAATTACCATCCATTCCCTGACATTCTGAGAAACACACATGCTTCAATCGTTAGATTTCTGTTTAAAGGGAGGTGTAGGGAGTTTCTTTGGGCTCCGATGTCTCTTTTATCTGAGCTTTTGCTAAAAGGCTTCAGAGACTCCTCTTTCTGTTCCTTAGCAACAGTTCCTCTTTAGAAGAATACGTGGACTTTCGAGTTGAAGTGAAGACATTTAAACCATGCAGGCCATTAACTCAATAAATAGATCAAAAACATACTTTTAATTGTATACATAGTTGTAATATATTCTGCGATTAAGACAGGCAGAGTAGGGCCAGCATGCATTAGCACTATACAGTAGTATATATATACGTATATTAACAGCTTGCTTTAGCTTAACGGTATTATAACATTTATATTAGCTATTTAGTTTTGAAGTAGAAGCAAGCTCATTTAAATTAACAGTTTACCTTATTGTAAATGATTATAAATGTTATAAAAATATTGCAAAAACTATTCGTTGCAACATGATAATGCATAGAGCCACACAGTTAAAGGACTAGCAGATTTATTTGACAAAATATAAAACAAAGGGTAAGAAGAAAGACTTGACAAACTGGAATTGTTTTGAAAAAAAGGAACCTTAGGAGTAGACATGTGTCGAAATACACATGGCCAGCAAGTTAGCTAGAATGTTATACAGTAGCTGACAAGAGAGGTACAAAGGTACTCAGGTACTCAGGTACTCAATCAGCTACTAAGAAAAGAATGGAGAAGTGGTGGGAAGGTATTTTCTCTGTAGGTATTCACATTAGTCACAATAAACATGGTGAACACAGAAGTGTGAAAGTTGTATTAAAATCTGTAGGGACTGATGCAGGGGCCAATCAGATTGTCAGGATAGAGACAGAATGGAAATTCTGGAGCTTTATTCTGCATGAACTTAAAGATATTTTAAAACAGCAGAACTTTTTAAACTTTTTTAGAAGCAGCTATTTTTCATATCAAGATGTCCCAAAGATGTCAAGCCAAAATGTAATAGAAAATCTTGGGTTTTGGAAATTCCAATACAAGTTGTGAGGGTAAACTGCTTGTCAACAAAACATTACTTCTTTTACCATACAAAACAGGTAACACTATTAGATAGTCTAGTTAAGGTAGCTTAATAGAGTACCAGTACCAGAATTTACAGGTTTAATGATAACAACAGCCAAGGCAATAATTCCCAGAAAATGGAAAACTACAGAAATACCTACAATACAAGAATGGATACAATTACTGAATGACACTAAAATAATGGAAGAAGCAATTGCCTATAAACTAGGCAACGCATTCAATCATTTCAAAAATTGGAGAGCATGGTCTGAATATCTAAACCAAAAAAAATCCAATACTCAGTGAGATATCTCCAAATTGCACCTCTAAACATGAAACTATAATATACAATAGTAAATATTGATCGACAACTAATTAACCATGTCTCTGAAATGTTTATCGTATTCTGATTTTCTTTTCTTCGAAATAAATATATGCATATCTAGTTAACAACAGGTATCAGATAAAATGTAACAGTATAATATATCAGTGACAATATATGTTATGCTATGTTAATACTTACCTTTTCACCCCTACCCCTTTCCTTTCTGTATCCCTCTATCTTTTGAAAAACAAATAAAAAGATATTTGAAAAAAAAAGAATTTCCGGTTTATAGAAAAAATTTTTACAGCTCACGTAAACCAGTCATACTGGCTGATATATTAGATAGCTTCAAGAAAGGTTGGATGGCTTTTTAGCAAGTGAGGGAATACAGGGTTATGGGAGATAGCTCTTAGTACTAGTTGATTCAAGGACTGGTCGGATTGCCATCTTGGAGTCAGGAAGGAATTTTTTCCCCTCTGCAGCAAATTAGAGAGGCTTCAGATGGGGTTTTTTGCCTTCCTCTGGATCAGCTAGCAGTTAGGCAGGTTATATATAGGCATTATGGTTGAACTTGACGGACATGTGTCTTTTTTCAACCTAACTTACTATGCTACTATGTTATGTCCACAACTGCAAGTGGAATTTCAAGCAAAATCACCATGTTTTTCCTTCACAATGCACAGTTTTTTCCCCCGAATTCCTACATCATTGCAGTCACAAACTGGCATGTCTGTTGACGCAAGGTTTATCTAGCATTATTTTCAATATTCATCATGTGGATGATGTCTGTGCCCGAATCTTTTGACCCCTATTGACACTGGGCACAAAAGGAACCCTCAACTTACCGCTTCGTCATGAGGTGGGGGTAGCTCCAGGGTTCCCCCTGCATCAATAGGCGCAGTGGTTTTATGTGAAACTGACTGTGGGGAAATTGCAGGGACTGTAACTGAGCTTGCTTAGCCCTTCTGTGCTGTAACAGGAGTGTCCTTTAACACAAAAACAATTTTAATTATTTCTAAATAATAACTTTCAAAGTCACTTTCAAGCCAATAGTTAAATTATAATTGTTCCTCCTCAGAAATATAACATTAGTGGGAATTAAGTGGTAGGAGGGTAAGATGTTTGGAATACAGGACAACCACCCCACTGCAATATTCCATCCTTATTGCATGGCGCTACGTGGGTTGCCCCTTACTATGGCTATTAAGAAAAGGCCCAAATAATAGCCTCATTTCAGTACAGCAAGGTAGTCAAGAGAACCACTTCTATTGAATGCACCACCACAAGAAAAAAATAGATCCTCTTTACTATTTTTTGTTCTTTTGAATTGTTTACCTTACTGTTTTGTAGCTCAACAGCTAAGATTTAGAATGCTAGAGAAGAATCATTGTTAAGGCAAAAATGTTAATATTTTATGTTCAGATCTTTTCAGGACCTTTTCAGTCAGCAGGCAGGCAGGCAGGCAGTGAAACTATCATGGGAGAGTGGGGCCCACCAGGATTTATCTTGGTATCTCTGTGGGCCAATACAATCTTGTTACAAATAAGTGGTGGGCATGTCCTGCCCACGATTCCCCAGAAGCACAGTAGGATATGGGTAGGCAATTACAGCCTTACCCTATACTACAGTTCCTGTCAGCTCCACCAAGTGCTAGTTGTCTGCCCACAGGTTAGGGATGGGCTGCCATTCTACATTGCTGACAGCTATTCTGAACAACCGAGGAAAGTAGCCAGCAGTAGTGAAATTACAGTGTAAAGCTAGCAAGGTTGTTGTGTATCGCACAGTAGGAAAGATCATTCTAGGATGTTTAGACTCCAGAACATGGTGTAAATATTTATTTTTTTACTAAGGTAAATGTCAAAGAAAATATTTATTTTTATTGCAGAATTCCATTTCAAAAAGGTATTAAGCAATAGTGCCCCATTCATTTCAACACATGCCCCTGTGGAAAATCCTAGAATTGTTAATACAATAAAGGTTACTCGGCACTTCCAAAGGGCAAAGCCATTTAATGCTTTGAAGCCTAGAGAGGCAAACAGAAGCACATTCCATTTAACAAGAAGGTACTATAAGGGTTATTTCCAGCTGTTCTTGAAGAACATCTGTACTGGGCCATTAGATTTCTGGCTATATCACAGAGATCTGTTATTTTGTTGGGTTATAAGCACTGAGATGAGGTCTCTTGAGGTAACAAGTGTAAAATGAAATCTTTATCATATCTAGTATACTGTTTTTTTTAACAAGCTGCTATTTTTAAGACAGCCCGCTGGCTTTTAATGTTTAAACAGGTAATAGAAAGGTAACACTTAGAAATGTAGTTTCTCAGCATCCCCTGCCAGGAAGGGGATGTGAGAGCTGCAGTTCTGGGGCTGCTTATTACGTTTAAAGAAATATATTTTAAATAATCTACACAAGGTATATAAATAAGGTGGCAAAAAAAAATCTGAAACAAAAATCCGCAATCCAAAAGCTGTCAAAATCATGTAGAATTCCATGGCAGGTGTCCTTTTCACAGCCGGGAGATCTTTATTTGCTTCATAGTTTTAGAGTTTTGTTTTTTTGTGGAACAATCCATAGTTTTTGTGTTTTTTATGTGTCTTTTTTTGGTCCATGCTTTTCCAATTTGGATTTTTAATAAATGACTAGACCTTCCTGGTTTTAGAGAAAATTTGTTTAGTTGTGGTTTCAAAAATCTCAAAAACCAAGAAAATAAGAATGTTGATAAATGGGCCTCACTGCTGTAACCCAGGGCAAAGAATCATTTTTTGGTTGGTATAGGTTACTTACCAGCTGCCCCATGTTAGTAAATGTACCCAAATCAGTTTCTCTACTAGGTCCTTATCCTTTGAGAGGTACCTCTTCATAATGGGGGTAATTTACAGAAGTGGTGATATAATGGTACAATAAAATTGGATATAGATTTGTAGAGATATTTTTCATATTAAAAACCATTTCTTTAAATTAATGTCTATTGGAAGTTTCCAAAATTAATAAAAGCGAATGGGAAATGGAGGATACATAAAGCAGTAGAAAAGGAAAGAAGAAAAACAAGGAAATTGAGAGCGGAAAAGAAAGCTAAATAGGAAAAGATACAAAGGGGAGAGCGAGCTATGAAGGAATGTAGAGAGGTAATTGAGGGTTGTTAAGAAAGGGGAAAGGAAATCAAAGTAAAGGAAAGAACACAAACGAAAGGTAAACAGGAATGAAGAATAAGAAACAGTATATGTGGGAAGTGATGAAAAGATTTGAGAAGCAAAATAGTAGAATGTGCTGGAAAACAGCAGGGAATTAAGAGAAAAGCAGAGACCATAAAACGACAAAGCAGATGTTGTATAGGGTGTTGCACATTTATGTATAACATATTCAAAAACGCCCTGCAAACATGGTACAATGCAATTAAAATATAAAGTAGAAAACTTTTTTACATAGCCCATACAATTCTCAACATTTCTGGTGTATGTGATTTCCCCTTTAAGAAGCTAACTTTTGTGATATGTGCAAAGCATATGTGCCCATGGTTTGGTAAATGTGTTTGGGTGCACCAAAAATATAATTGTTGTAAAAACTATTTTTTATACAATATATTTTAATTGCATTGTATCATGGGTGCTTGATCTTTTTTAACATTTTATATTTTATACCACATATGATTGCGGTTGTTTGACCCAGTACACCAAGACTATTGTTTTTAGAGGCTACTTTGTCTGTCCTGTTGGTAGTAGCACTACTGAAACTGCTGGAACTACTTCTTCCTTTATATAATATTAATAAATGACAGGAGGAAGAGCAATGCAGTGTCAGCTGGTTCCTAATCCTAAAACTGCAGTAACTGTGTAGTTTTCCCCTAAGCAGACAAAAAATTGACAGCTCTATAGTTCCTGATAACTTGCCATTGTACCTATCCCCACAGCCAATTTTTGTATACAGTACTTTGGGCTGTGAGTACCCATTGTCTATGTAAATAATGTGCTTGGGATAGTCTAACAAAATGCTTCAGTGTATGCAAAGGTGTTAAGTTTTCTTATAGTGCCCTAAGCCTGTCCCTGTTTGCAGCAATATTTCCTGTAGCAAAACCGCTAATCCTATTCCAATAGTATTGTGAGTATTGCCAAACTTTCAACAGAAAGAGTGTGGGAAGGACTCAATATCCAAGTCACCTTTGAGAAAGAGTACTAGCAGTAACCGCCTGCCTTAGGGTTGGCAACAATAGAATATAGGTGATGTAGGCACAACTTGGCACAGAGGACAGGGAGACTGGGTCATGTTTTCCAGTAAGTTACGGATTGCTAAATTCACATGCTGAACCTGGTGAGGGAAAAAAGGGCTGTGTAAGCTTCCTCTGAATCATGTGGAATCTACACTCCCTTATGTGCAGATATGACCTTTAACTCTCTTTTCTGTTTCTGACTCCCTTGCATCTTGTATATGAAATCAGAACAGTGTTATACATGTCAGCATCTGAATACCATGGTTAGGAGTTCCTCAGTCGGCAAATGGCTGGCTGCTAAATAGTATTTCTTTATAACAACCTGGGGCTTTTTTATATTTTATAAGGTAAAAACCTGGGCCGAACAGAAGCACAAAGCTTCATGCATGTCTTAGGACTTCATTGTTATTGAAATGGTATGTCTGACCTGGGGCTCTTAAACTGTTGGTAAACTACATTTTGCAATACTGTAGTTTAATAAAAGGTAAACTCCCTGTTTGTATACATTTGAGTACATTGCCTCTGAGATTCAGAATGTGCTCATATCTGTATTCTAGGAACAGCTGAATGACTGCCAACTAGACTTGCCTTATATCCTCATACAGTTCAGAACAGCAACTTTACATTTTTCAAAGTAGAACAAATGGGAATAGTTTACACTCTATAAGGAGGAGTGCAGGGAATTTCAAAGAGTTAATTTCAGCCCAGAAACAGCTGAAATACTACTCATTAGACGTGCCTGGTTATTATTGCTTATAGGTGAAACCATAGATGCAGCAGATATTCTTATCATCCCTTACTTTGACTATAACTTATTGTTGCATAATTATTATGTATGATATGTATGCATATATTAAAACCATATGAATGCTACATATGGATAGATAATTTATAGAATAATTTATTATTACATAATGATAATCCCTTGCATATTCGAGGTTGGGGTATTTTAGGATAACTTGGGCAGACATTGCTTGGTTGTAGATTACTCTTTAAACCATTTAACTCCATATTGGAAACCAAGTTTGTCTGTAAGAGAGTCTGATATGTGAAATTATTAAATAAAAGGTGACTTTATCCCCTGACCGGCAGGAACATTTTAAAGCGAACACTCCATGACACCAGAACATTGGAGCCCCATTATATTAATGCAAATCTGCAGTTTCTTTTGATGTGCTCAACTGGAAAAAACTATTCATATCAGATGCTCAGCTACTGAGGTATTAAAAATACATTATTTTCCATTAACTAGACCCAGAAAGCAAAGCTGTAATTACTCTGTATTTGATTTTACTCTATGCTTCTTGAAATCCCAGGGGGCCATTTTACCTGCAAACCTTTTTTTTTCTTTTTCTCTTTTTTCATAGCAGGTATTAAAGAGTACTTGTGTAATACTTTATGTAAAACAGACCTAAAGAGCTAAAGATGAAAAATCTTTTCTAAAATTCTAAATTTCATTAGGGTATAAAAGTCCCTGGAATGGCTAAAGTGTGTTTTTCTGTGGGCATCAACTACCTTTAAAAATCTTTAGTCCCAGTTTCTGACCATGAATATTTTTAAATATAAGCTCCACCCTCTTATATGTCCATCTATGTGGAAGTGTCATATTATTTAACCAAATCAGTGAGAGTAAGATGCCTAATCCTTTAAATAGTCTTCTATAGCTTTCAATAGTGCATTGATGTATTAAAAAAAGTCCTCTTAAATGCTTTCTTTTTCAAATGTTATATTTAAAGTTCGCTATAATTATATTAGAGGAACGTGACTGCAATATATCACTGTTGCAAAGGTAATAATAGTCTCTAAAGTTGGCCTGGGCACAGTGAGTTACCTGACCCCCTTCCCTCCTCCCACATCCTCCAAACTTTCCAGGCCAGCTTTTCTGTTGCTGAAGGAAAGAATATCTACAAAATTATTTTGGAGCTTTTCTAGAGAAATATATTAATATAAAAATATATGGCTGTTGTGGATGTTGAGCAAGTAAGGAAACAAAGGTGGGCATGGCAGAAAAACATTGTGTGGTGCGCTGTGTATGTCGCAGGCCCCTTCCTATCCCTGGATTTCACTTTAGAAATCTGGTAACCTTATTATACAACATTTTAATGTCTTTGGGGAAAAAACAGCTCTGGATCTTTTCCACTCCCACAGCAAGCTTAGGAGATACCTAGGATTCAGGAGATTTTCACATATCCATGACATTCCGGATTTCTGCTAGGCAGGCAATTTAATTTCCACTCACCAATGGACCCATACACATACACACATGGGAATCTATAGAAGGTTTTATCATTAGGTTCTTTCATTATGGGCATCATGAGGGCTGGTTATACTGTAGAAGTCGTCATCTTAAAATATGCAGTAGTGCTAGATTCTATTAATGCTAGATGATATAGCATTTTCAGTCTTTTTTTGTGCCCATAGTTGAGTTGCATTTTTTTTCTAGGGTTGCACACTTTTATAGTAAATGAGCCCCCAGATTCTTTACTGATGACATATTTGCTAGGTAACTTGCATTTTAACAATACCATCAAAAATGTATTAAAGTAGTACAATGGCAATGCTGGGGCAAGAAAGTGTGACAATAAAGCTGGCCATACACGCACCGATAATAACGTACAAAACCTCGTTTCGTACGATATTCGCTGCGTGTATGGCAAGTCGGCGAGTCGACCGATATCGCAGGAGGCTGCTGATATCGGTCGACTCGCCGATCGGGCCAAAAAGATTTTGATCGGGCGCCATAGAAGGCACCTGACCAAAATCTGCCTTCAGCGCTGAATCGGCAGAAGGAGGTAGAAATTCTATTGTTTCTACCTCCTTATCTGCCGTTTCAGCCCTAACGGTTTGTGGCTGATTGTACGATCTGACAAAAAGTGCTCACATATGAAACAAAATGTTTTCTTATACCTCTCTTACTTAATTCTTACTTTCTTTCTTACCTCATTTCTTAATTAATACATAATTAATGAATACATTTGTGAAAAACCAAGAGCAGTGAGGAAATATTGCTAAAGTATATAACCTGCACTGACAGCAAAACTTGACTTTACATAATGGAATAAGTAGTGATGGTCAAAATAATTTGGCAGGCATGAATTAGTGGAATTTCCACGCTTCGCGGTTGGCAAATTGTTTCGCAAAACAGGCGACAAAATTCACGCAGAAAAATTTGGCATATGACAAAAAAATGTTGCCCGCTTCAAAAAAAGCTAGGAATAAGGTCAGGCTTGCTACAATTGACAGCTAGTCAACTAAAACTATATTGCAATAATCTGTTGTTTCCCAGCATTTTACTTCACTATATTTTAAACCACTCTTCTCTTCTCCAACATAACACATCAGCTTGTTTCATACTGTGACCCCACAAAGAGGGAGCAGTTTTCATTGTCGTTCGTGCACAGACTATAAGGATAACAAGAAAATAGAAGATGATGTTTCCTGCCACAGATTGCTGTGTTTCTTACTAAAAACCTTTCTCAATGAAATGTTCATTTTTACATGATCAGTTATTAGCTACCCAAATCAATTTGCATCAGTTCACGTCTCCGTAGCTTTAAAATAGTTTCATTTGTACGGGTTATAAGGATATCATATAATATAATGGCATAGGCAAAATAGATGCACACACCTATTGCATTACTAGGGGACCAGGGGTAAATTTTTGTTTTGGACGCTACCAATAGAAGGCATTCCACTGCTGGTTGTATATATATATATATATATATATATATATATATAGCAATAGGTGCTAAGCCACTCTATATTGTCAAAAATGTGTGAAACTGCTGAAAAATGTACGAAACATGTATTACTAACTAGCTCCCAAAAAACAGATAGCTGTGATTTGGGCAGATAGTCACTGTTAATATATACTTCCCATGAACTTTGTTTGGATAGGTTCCAATTGCTTTGTTGTTAATTGTCTGTAATATGTGCAGCAACAAATCTCCATGTGTGACAATATGCTTAGCTCTTCCTGTCATCATTGGCAGGTCAGTTTTATTTCACCTCTTTATTATTTAGTTTGTCACTGTCAGGAACTCACACAGTGTGTCAGAATCTATAATTCACTGGAACCAAAGAGGAGAAAATGGCCACAACTGAAATTTCTTCTTACGGAGTGCTGTAAAGTATGCAGGAAGCAAAATACATTTGTAGATGGTCATGAAAGCATTTTATTCAAACGTACTATTGAGAATAGGAACTAAAAAGCTGCATTTTAGTCTAAAATAACCAATATTAGAATAGACTCCATATAAGTGTTTTCTATCTTCATCCTGCACACATTTGGCACACAAATACTGAACTGTCTACCTTTGTTGCACTAATGAACTATATACACATAGGTTGTAGGCAACCTACAAACTGTTGTAGGGAAATTAGTCCTGCCCACTGCCTTACAAACTAGGGAGCTTGTAATATCATTTGCACTGACAGTAATCCAAGTTTTTAAAAATCAGCACGTGGTAGGCATTGCAGGGGTATCTGATGTATTGTAATGTAAGGTCAGAGAATTTTGTACCTTTTCATGTATGGTCACATTTAGTCTTCACTCTTGAGGTCACCATTTGTTCATGACAACCCCCTTAGATCATAATACAGATATGTGTATAGTACAGATATGCGAAATTATTTCTTTAACAGATGCTTAGTCATCATCATAAATATATCAAGCACAGCAATAAGTGTCCAGCCCATATCTCAGCCTAACAAATCTTCAAGTTTAACTTCTAGGATTGTCTCTGAAATCAAAAAAGGCTTTCTTTCAAAATCTCATGCTAACTGATCTTGAGGCTGACCCTTCAAGTAAATGTTCTGGACTGCCCTTGGGCTGTCCATCCCACAGTTTGGAAAACACTGACTTAGGTACTGCAACTATTTCCATGCATTACTGAAAAGTAACATTTATATGTGGCTTACTTATTTTGCCAACACACATTTTCTTTACAGAAATAGGGTAGATAAGATCATGTGCCATAATAAAGTCTCAAAACTCAGCTAAAGGAAACTTGTAGCCCAGATAAGAGAGTTTAGTTGAACACTAATTAAAATGAATGTGCTAGAGCAGTGATCCCCAACCAGTGGTTCGTGAGCAACATGTTGCTCCCCAACCCCTTGGATGTTGCTCCCTGTGGCCTCAAAGTAGGTAGTTAGTTTTGAATTTCTGGCAAGGAGGCAAGTTTTAGTTGCATAAAAACCAAGTATAATGCCAAAAAGAGCCTCCTGTAGCTGCCAGTCAACATAGGGGTTATTAAGTAGCCAACAACAGCTTTTACTGGCACCTCTAGAAACCATTTCCATTACTTGTGTTGCTCCCCAATATTTTTTCCACTTAAATCTGGCTCACCAGTATAAAAGGTTGGGGATCCCTGTGCTAGAGCAATACACCTTATATAATAAAAGTTTAAATGCTCCACTCTCATGCCTCAGTGCTTTGCCTTGGCATTGCATAAAGCTGAGGGTGTACCCTCTGACACACTGCATCAGATTCATTCATACTGAGCATCTGCCATGCAATGATAAGCTGGTATGGGCAGGGTTAAGAAAATCAGTGGAAAATCTTTATTACAGAATCAACAGCATTGACCCCAGTTCCATTTTAATAAGAGCTGACACAGGAAATATCAGTCTAATATGATATCAGGTCATCAGAAATGATCACTTTCATTGCTTCATATGGGGGTCCATTTCAAGCAAAAAAAAAAGAATGTATAGGCATTTCCAGTGTCACTTTTTGAAGTGAAAGAGTCCAGGAAGCAAGTGGGCTAAGATTCCGTTACCTCATTATTTATAAGGACCTGTTATCCAGGATGTTTGGGACCTGGGGTTTTCCAGTTAAGGTTCTTTTTGTAATTTGGAACTCTATACCTTAAGTCTACAAAAAAAACTTTTTAAAAATTAAACCCAATAGGATTGTTTTGCCTCCAATAAGGATTAATTACATCTCAGTTGGGATCAAGTACAAGGTACTGTTTTATTATTACAGAGAAAAAGGGAAACCATTTAAAAAAAATTGTGAATCTTTTGTTTAAAATGGAGTCTACGGAAGATGGCCTTCCCATATATCAGAGGTTTCTGGATAACAGATTTCCTGATAACAGATCCCATACCTGTTTTGCAAAAAAAAAAAAAAAAATAGACATACTTTTCCTGGGGCCAAAGGCTTTCTCAGTTCAAACTAAATGCCACCCCAACCTTACTGATGAGCTATTAACACCTTAATTTAAAAGCTATTCAAAAAATTACAAGATCTTTTTCCATCTGTTAGTAAACATAAGAAATAGGGGTCCACAGCACCAGATTTCTAACCCGAGCCCCCCAAGACCATGCCCATTCATCATCACCCCCACCCATGTTTGAGCAAGCATGCATGCGCGAACAGCACCCCCCCTTCCTGCGGAATTCTACACTCACATACGGAGCAGTGGGGAGAGGCCCCCATTGGAGCAAAATTCAGTGCGACGGGGCAGCATGCATGCCACCCCAAAATTTGTGCCGCCTCTCCACAAATCCAGGCCTGGGGGTCCATTGACTTAATAGAACCATAGTGACAATTTAAATGTTACAGCTTCAAAGATACATACTAAGCTATAGGTAGACTACTGTGACAGACACTTTTGGAGAAGTCCACTATTTTGGTTTCAGCCTACAAAAGGAAGCTATTTATATCAAGGGAAATGTCTTTCCTACACTCCTGCTACTGTGGATTTTCTTAGGTTTCAAGGTGACACTGACTATGCAGAAATGCACTGACATTGTAAGGACTGCAAAGCACTGAGAAGCCAATCTGTAAAATAAATCAGATCAGAATCTCTTTAATTATACCCCGTATCACTTGGAGATCAGATGATCAGATTGTTATATGGACCTGCCACTGGATTTAAAAAATATTCTGGAACTCAGTTCTCACGCTGTAATTGGTGCCATTTATTGCCTCCACTCAAAATGAAAGTCTGATTGGAAATGTGTTGGGACTTTCTGTGTCAACAGATGGAAATTTGAGGATGAAGAATGTATAATTTGCCTCTGCATCCCTTGAATATATCTTTATGCTCATATTTCAATGATGTATTTTAACAAATGCTGTCTGTTAATTACTATAGCACTCCAAAACCATCCATAGTAATTTGGCATCCTGCCTTCGTAAATAGATTGGAGTTGCTAGACAGTATTCAAGTTCTGGCAAAAGATCATTCTGGCTTCTGATATTATTTTCATGACAAGTACAAAACGACACTGCTGCACTGATCCTCTTCTGTGTTTTGACATATATTTGTGATCTTTAATAAACAATCATCTTGAAGCTTTAATATGTCATATAATATTTCTTTTACCAATTGATACATTCCATTTCAACAGAAGTGCAACAAATAGAATCAAGCCCAAAATGTAATCAGAGCCTAAATATAAAATAACAAATGGATCTTGATAACTGTGCCAACATACAGATACATAATTGGAAGGCATTTAAGGTATGAATTCCTTTTCTTTTTCTCCCCAAATAGCAAAACAAAGTACTTAATAATTTGAGGTTCATTGTCTGCCAGGCCAAAACTAAACAGTACAGGGTATGTTATTTTTTATCTTGCACCACACAAGATTAGGTTAACAAATTGTGCATCTATTGGCACAACGTGTGTCTATTAGGGAAGGGATAGTACATTAGTTGGATATTGGAAAATAAATGCACTTCTATGGGGTGTGATTCAAGTGGCACAATATCATGCATCTATAAGTGCAACATGCAGTTACTGTCAGGTTAACTCAGGACCAGGGTGTGTTAAGCTTTGTGCCTGGCACCTCAATGGTGCACCTGGCAAATTTGAGCATAATATTAGAATAGATAAATGCAAGTAAGGGCAAACACATTGTGAGTGTGGCATTTTAATGGGCTCAATTCTGTACCCAAGTTTTGTGCCTAGCAATTGTTAATGTTTTGCGAAATGTCCACAAAATGATACCACAAATTATGTGGACACGTCAAAAAAGGCGCAGTCGCATCAAAAATGGGCGCGGTCGTGTAAAAGTTACGTGCTTCAAAAACTTTCACGAATTTTCCGACAAAGCGGGACAGATTCGATCATCACTAATCAGCGCAAATATTTGGAACATTTTCAAAGGCTGTATTCACGCTTTGAACACAAGCCAAACATAGAACAAAATACCATTGTTCATGTGAACATTTGACATTTTTGGCATCTATGTTTTATGTTTCAAATCTACTAGCAACCAGAAAAAATGGAATTTTTAAAGGTCACAGAGTAACACAGCACAGATTATAACAGGAGAGGCAAGACCAGGAACACTCAAGAGAAGAATGATCGCCAGCAAGACAGGTCATTGATTGGGTGTGGAAAAGCAGGTAGGTGTATTGGCAAACTGCAGGCTGCTGCTAGAGAATGCTGCTAGAGAAGAGGCAGATAAATGGCTGACTGTGAGATAACAGGCAGTTAAAGCAGGCTCTTGGAGGGTTTGGTTCTACTGACTGCTACAAGGCACACCGCCTCGGGAACAAGGGCCATAGAAGGAACCAGACAAGGAAGGCCAAAGGGTTATCTCCTGCTTTGCTTTCAAACTGTCTTAGTGCAAGCCAGAAGCATTAGGAAATGTCAGAGATTACTGATGTATGAGATTTTTTTTTGAGATGTCAAATTTTACTAAACATTTTTAGCTTGTACAAATGATGACCATTGAGACCAACTGAGAGAAAGAAGGAAAGAAGAAACAGATGTGTAACAAACTGAAGCCATATGGGTCAAAAGCATCTTGGTGTGACAATAAATAATGAAGATTGCCCCAATAATGAGAGAGAATATGTATAAAAAGTTGTACTTCAACCTTTGAAGGGAAAGACCATTTAGCGTCTGCAGCAGACCTTTACAATGTCCCCAACAGTCTAAAGCTGATAGTATGCAACTAAACAACTGGTGTGGTGCTGCCCTCTTGCAATTTTAGGATTTAGTCATGCAAAATGAATAAGGGAAGGTGGTGTTCAATAAATACAAAACAATTGCACTTTGTTAGTAATACATAGAAGAATAGATGTACTGCAACTATAGCAATATATTAAGAGTCTATTAAGCTTATTTCTTTCCACAGCTGAAGAAATTTGACTTAAGACTAAAAGTTCTGGTATGTCCTGTTCCTTTAGAAGTATTCCATTTCTATAATGGTACATCACAAACACCTTAGAGATCTTAAACCTACCAGCATAGTAACTTCAATAAACAGAATGTTCTAGGAGCTCTAGGGTTACCAATGTTACATACCTCCCAAGTATAATTTTTTTGGTGGAATAGGGACAGTACCAAACTGAGGACTTGTAACAGGGTTCAGTGGATTCAGTTTGAAGTTGATCGGTGAATAAAATGGTTGACTTTTGTAATAAAGAAACTTTTTATTGCGCAGACAAGAAAATGGTAGATGCAGAGAAGGAAATGGTAAATACCCTTCATAAACATGACTAATATGTGCTCCTTATCTTCTAAAGCTATTTAGGAACCCTAAAAGTACTAAGCTTTTCATATGGTGCATCACTACAAGACAACCACAATCCTTGTCTTAAATTGTAACTTAGTCCCACATGTATAATAACTAATCCATCATTCAAAGGTTGTGTAAATTGTGAATTTACAATCTGTGGACGCCATTAAATTTCTAAAGGGCACTGTAGCATAAATTCTTCTGTTCGTTTATACTGTTTCATATGCTTAAAAGCTCTTTTCCCTATATACAAGGTCATTGTAAATTAAGGGAAATCCTTTCTAATTGCTATGAAGTGTTTTTCATTTAAAATAATTAGATCTATCAAAAGATTCACTTAGTTACAGGGTCAAGCTTTATGTTTTCTGCCATAAAAGCAATTGCTAATTGCATTTTCTAGGCTGTATCCAATAAAGCCAGCTAAGTTCTTTCCTTTTCAGTTTTCAGGCAAACTTACATTCCACATAACCCATCAACACACCTGCCAGGTATTTTATCCAATTGCGCACATATGGCCAAGATTATATCATATACATTAATTGTACCTTGGTTCTTTTCAGTTCATCTACAATTTTTATTTGATTCTTTAAGACACATTGAGGTAAAGGGTAACAGAATCAGGAAAGTCATTTTGGCATTTTACTGCCAATATATTTGCCACATTAGTGCCACCTAGAACACTATATTTAGTTTGCAGAAAGCTTTACTATACCTGTGTAAAGAGCCCTAGAAGTTGTCTCTGTTTGTTTAAGATTGCAGCTGCCATTTTAAGTAGCTTCCTGCTGCAGCTCTAGCCATTATAGCTCAGATCACACATTCCTAAGGGTGGGGGGAGGGAATTTTATGAATTCTTATGGGAGGGGGGAGCAGGAGACAGAAGAGAATAGAGAGCTGAGCAGACTCTGGCCCCTGGAATGAAGGATTTTTCTGAGAGAAGAAGTCAGATACCCTAAGAACATGTTTACAAAAAAGGAGATAATAAATCCTGTGTTTCATTTGATAGAGGACCCAGTTCAGCTTTTCTGTGAGTGCTTATGGCTGTATTTACATAGACCTTTCCGATAAAGCTTACTTAGTTTTTTACCTTTCCTTCTCATTTAAAAAAAGTAATAACTCTGTCTGCATGCTCCACCCTGTCCTATTTGGCCTAGTTTGCCAGCAGGTTGCACATGAGCACCATTTTCTGGAATGGCAAGAGTTGACCATATTGCACCGTGTTACAACTAAATGCTTAAATACTGCATTTGGCTGGGGATAGTAAAAGCTGATTGAAACAGTTTGGTAATGGTATTATACAGGCATATCTGTATCTCATATCCATTACAGGGAAGTACCACACATTTACAGTATATCATTATGGGTATTCCTCTGCGCTAAGCAGAAATCAGCAGTAGCATTTTATTGTTTAGTTGTTCTTTTATTTCAAAATGTAAAACATACCCTTATCAAAACTCCTTTATCATGTCACATGTATCAAATGACTTACTGGAACTTATTTATTATAAGAAATAAAATGCCTCCTAATTTAAAAAACAAATCACATTGGAGTTCCATAACCATCATGAAACTTTTAGATGGCTGTGACTTCTTTCATTTTACAACAGGGGTTACATTATTTCCTAAATAGTTCCCAAACACAAACTACACCAGTCTCTTCTGGGCAAATACATTTCAATAATAAATCTCTATTTTTAGTGCCCAAGGTTTTAAATCCATTTATCAACCTGTAGTACATTCTTGTATTCTTTTTTTGTTTGCTTGCTTTCGTTCCAGTAAACGATGCGGGAAATGGTAGAAAAGAGCAGTTACATTACTGTAAAGTATATTATTTTGACATTTATGTTCTGTCTCCAGTTCAGATAAGGTTAACATTGGTTTACTTATCACAAGAAATTGAAATAAAAGTTATTTTTAAAGAAAAAAACTATAGTATGAGAACATAGTTTGTTTATGTGCAAAAAATAACAGTACATGAGTAATAGATGTATTCTAAAGCAAATATAACCATTCATTCCCAAGATAAAGCATTGCAGACAGGAGAGGACACATTGACCTCAGGTTTAGCTAAATGCATATAAAACACAGTTTTTACCAAACAGTGTGCTTTCTCAATCCATTTAATATTAGGTGGGGGATTTAATTAAACTCATTTTTTCTCATTTAGATTGAAAAATATGAATGAACAAAAGATACAGAAAAGTTGCAACTATGACATTTTTAACTTCACACGAAAGTCAGCGTAAAAAAACCCCAAAAACCTCTAAAACCATAAAGCAAAGAAAGATCTTCCAGTTATAAAAAGGACATCTACCACTGACTTCTACATGATCTTGTAGGTTTTAGCTAACAAATTTTTGCATTCAGAATTATCACGGTTATGTCTCATAATAAATCATGAAAAAAATCACATTTCCTTCTGCAACAAATTAGGGTTTTCGGAGACAAATAGCTGACTTGAAAAATTGTGCTTTATTAAATGCCCCCTTAGGTGTGTACTGTTTTACATGGTGTCTGAAAATGCCACTAAAATATCATTCTTTGCTTCTTGTTTACTCAGTTAGCTATTGGATAACCTGATGAGCATTACTGTGCCTTGGGTTTTCACAATACAGAATTACGTGTAACTACAGTAGATTTTCTATGCTATACACTTGATCAATAAAAATTCATGAAGAGTAACAGTTTTAATCAATCCATGGCAGTGCAATATTTTGGAGAGCTGACCTTTGACATCATGAATAATGACGAATATAAAAATCTATATAATGTAGTGCCGTGTCATTTTTTTCCCACAAGAATCTAAAGTGTTCTGTGTCAAGCTGCAATGCTTCACATATAAAGCATAGGAAAGAGATTATAATGCACAGTGATGCACAGTGACACTGCATAGAAGTGTGATTCCACTGCATATATACTGTATTTAAACCCCCAAGTACCATCACTAATAAGTCTTTCTTCCATGGTCTTTGAAGTTGCTTGTAGGGTTTATATATTGTTGCTGTACCTAGATAGGTCTTTGCCTTAGGCAGTAAAATTCTGGAAATAGCAGGTGCTCCGGTCTAAATGGAATTAAAGAAGTGGTAAGCCAGGGGGTAGAGACACACAGACTATTCTCCTACAGAATGACACTTCATCTAAAAGATAAGCAAACATATTCCCAAGCACCATACAATATGAGATTGGAATGTTCCTGAGAGACGTAACTGGTCTATACAATTCCTGGTTGAACAAAACTGCAGCTGTATTTCAAGTTATTCCAAACGGCACCCTTATTGTTCCATTAGCAAAAACTCCTTTATGTATACTAATGGAAGACCAATAGTGCTATCAGTTCTTCTGTGTCCCTTCTAGACAAGTTTCAGAAAATAATGCACTTGTTTGGAAGCCTTTTCAGTCATTAGCAAATTAAACTTATTAACGGTCCTAAACTCTGCTGTCAAAAAATCAAGAAATAGTGGTTTCCATAATGCTTCCAGCAAAATGTAATAGTAGGTCTTTTCCTTGACATAACATCTTTTCCTATAATGCTATTTAAATTGGATGTACACTCTACAATTCGTTTTGTAATTGCAGTTTTACATCTCTGATGACTTTCTTGGACTCATTTAAACTGTGTGTGCTTATGTAAATCACATTGCTGATGGAAAATGAATTCATTTTTATCAGGGCAGTTTATAGAACAAATGGAAAGGATAGAAATCTAATGGAGCCACTTATGTTCATATCAGCTGCTAGCTCTAAATATATTTAAAACTATTATTCTACTAAGTGAATTAGCTTTCTGTTTTCTTTTTGTACATTTGTACAGTAAATGAGTAGAAATATTGTAGGTTTCTGCCAGGTTGCCTTCACATTCAGTGCTAAAAATAAAACACAAAAGGTGTCATTTACAATTCCACTGGCAGTGGCAATAAAAAATCCTGCGCTAGGTACGCAGCACAGTGTTATAGGGTGCAGGTTAGCCTTGTCCTTATCAGCTGCCATAGGGCAGTTAGGGGACTGGCATTCCAACAAGAGCTGTATTCAGCTGTAGGTTTCTGTTCTCCAAAACTGCTGAGGCCTATGACAATTCTACAATAGCCGAAGGCAGTATATAAAGTGCAAACAAGGGGAGCATCAACCCCATTTTTTGCACACTGCCCAGGAGTTAAATGACCCCTAAATGTTTGCCACTCACCATGAACAACATCAGAGGCACTTACATAGCTTTTGTCCTCATCGGACATGATAAAACTACACAGTTGGAAATTTTTAATCATGGCTCTTATTGGCTAACACAGGGGCTCCAACAGTTTGCACCAATGCAGTAAATCTAAGCAGCCAACATAGAAATATTTTTCTAAAGTGAATGATATTAATGAAAGTAAATGTCTGATTGTTGTTGGTTATTGCAGTGAAGCAATTTTGCATGCATATTAGTGAATAAGCCTTTCCATATCCCGAGGAATGTAATTTTTAGAAATAGGCCAACCTCACCTCTCCAGACCAAGTTGCCAGCTTATTGCCCATGTATGGAGCCTGTGTGAAAACCTGATTGATGAATATCTGGCCACATATGAGCAAATTATTTTTTTGTACAGATTAGAAAATCACATCAGGGGAGAACCACAAACACGCAGCATGTGTATGCATGTGTAGGCAAAGATTTGCTAATTTGTTGGCCTTGCCAAATCAGCAGATCTTGTGTATTCCCAATTTTTAGGGTAGCAATGCAAAGTAACAAGGCTGGCAGACCATGCAGCTAATTTCAGATAAAAAACAGTTATATCAATTTGTTGCAGACTATTCATTGCTCTTGCTATTTTTTCTTCCTTTGTGGGGGGACAGATCAATGTGCTGATACAATATTGTCTTACAGTCAAATTCTGTTGTGATTGTTGATACAAAAAAAGAAAAAAGCAGAAGACTAGTGATTTGCAAGCAAAGCAAAGTAAGGGAACAGTTCTCTTAAGGAGAATTACTGCTGTCCTGTCTGCTATTATTGCTGTAGCATGGTATATTATGATCCAGTTGTTTGCCTTGTCTTGGCAAAAGTCACTGCACTTAGGAATAACGTCAGTTCTTTTTTCCTCAGTAACTTAAAACCTGAACCCCAGTGAAAGATTTTTTGCAGGTATTATATTTTTCATTTCAACCTAGTACACATATTTTGTATGATGGCATCATTGTTATCAGCTTATTCTACAACATGTCTTAAAATACAATGTTTATAGTTACAGGTATACTGAATAAAAGTGAACCTGCATTAGATATTAGTTTAGATGACAGAGATGGATTAAACTATGCCAGCGTATGTGTTCCCCTACAGGAGACATATAACTGCATAATGGTACTAATTGTAAGAGATGGGTGGTGAGTGAGGAATGGTTATGAGGCTTAAGTTCAGGAACAAGATAGAAAGGATTGGGAGGGAGAGGGCAAAGAGACAGGGGCAGGCAGGAGTGGGAAGTAGTGGGTTTAGAGACCGGAGCAGGAACAGGACCAGACATGGAGTGATAGCAGAATGAGTTAAGGACAAGCAACAGTGTTTAAACTATCAAGAGCCAATGCTCAGGCCAGAAAGTGATGTAGAAAGAGGGTTTAAATAGAGCAGAGTCAGCTCTGATTGGTAGACCCAATCTGACCAATAAGGTTGCTGAGAAGAGATTGGAAAAACCAGATGAAAGTTAATGAGCAAGCACGCCGGCTGTTCACTTGGCCTAGTGGTTATGGGAAGCAGCCAGAAACATGGAGGTTCCTGGCTTGTATTCCCAGCAGAGCCTTACACTGATAAAATCCCAAATTAATTATCGCATTAATTTTATTTGGGTAAGAGAGAATTTTTCCCTTGGCCCATTACATTCACTTTCATTGTCATAAAATGTAGTATGAATTTTTACTTGAAACTACAGCAAATGTTTATTTTTATCATTCATTTATATAATGCCGACAGAAATTGTTTATCATTCACATTAGTCCTTGCCCCAGTGGTGCAATCTGCAGTCTCTATCTGATTCACACACGTTGAATCATCAGGAACTAATTAACTTGCCTGTATGCTTTTGGAGTATTGGCGGAAACTGGAGTACCTAGAGGAAACCCATACAGACATAGGTAGAACATACAAACTCCTTGCAGATAGTGCTTCGATCATAATTAAATTCTGAACACCAACACTGCAAGGCAGTAGTATTAAACAATGAGCCATTGCATCCCTCCAAACACTGCTATAAAATAAACCGTTTTATCATTCCAAAGTATGTAAAACAATGTTGACATGGATGAAAACTACTGTGCCTTTTCGTCAACTGCAATTGCATTGTACATCCCTATACAATGCACTATGCAAGTTTTGGTGAAGTTATTAGGAGGAGCAGACATTCATAGCAAGGAGTGCCAAGCGGTATATCATGCATGGTACAGAAAGGCCCATTTTGACTTGCTAGGAGCAACAGTGTGCAATGGAAGCTCTGTATTTAATAACAAATTTAGGGCAGGCAGTAGGTACAACTGTATGTGTGTCAAAAACATTTGGTGACAAAGCTATGTAGTGCCAGTTAACATAGAAGCCCCTCAGTAATAGGTGTAATGATTCCGGCACAAAAGAACACTGTTGCCACTAACCATACTAAACATAGTGCATGAATGCCATTGCTCTTTTGCCCTCTAATCTAGCAGACAGCTTGGCATAAAATTGATAAGGTGAGCCAGTACATACCTCTCAGCAATTTTACATTTTATATATTTGTGTGACAAAACTCTTAATAAGAGCATATCGTACTTGATCATTTTACTTTGGAAAAGGCTTTCTTTAGAGACTCTTAGCTTTAAAAGCCAGGCTTTAGAAGAAACAAGAATATATTTTCAGTATTAAGCCTATATTTTTTCCAGTGTATAATTTTTTATCATTTATAGTACAGGTTTCATAATAAGGTTATAAATCCTGGCAATCAGTTGCACTCGATCTTACACACCATAACTAAAGATTTATTGATTTATTCTTCTGAACGGAATACTTAATGTTACAGAGCCATCCGTTAGCTCAGATTCATTTCTGAAGTCAGAAAATCCTAGTAATATGATCATTTGCCATTTTCAGTATTGAGATTTATTCTGTTATATCAGATTTTAGACTTTCTCAGGCTTATGAGAATGTTTTATAAAGAAAAAAAACGTATTTCAATCAAAACATTAGTTTCTAGGTTGTGTAAGCCAGAATGTTGACATAAGGAGTACACCAAAGAATGTATTATGCCTGTTGCATTTTAATGTACAATTTTTGCTTGGCTAAAACACAACTCATTAAATGGAATCTGATTTCCTGAGTCATGCAGATATCCGCGGACAATGCCCTTTGAAGGCTCAGTGGTATTTTAATGATAGGAATATCCTTTTAGTTCTTTGTTTAAATCTTTATGGCCCTTTCAAAATTTCTATCCTGCTGTGCCTTAAAATATGTAGTGAACATGATGACAGAAATGCATTTAATCTCTGACCTTGTATTTTATACGCACACTTGTACATGACTTGAATGTAAAAAAGACAAAGGCAAGTATGAGCTGGATATAGTGATTCCAGGGATGGGTACGGAGGCAGATATATAGAAGGTTTTCTCACACACATTACAAAACAAAAACCGTAGTGTCGTATTAGCCGGTGTCAAAAATAATAAAAAACACAAATACAAGAGTATTGTAGAAATGATACCTATATTGGCTAACAATAAAAATACATTGCAAGCTTTTAGAGCTCCAAGGCTCTTTCGTCACGAAGGGACCTTAGAGCTCCGAAAGCTTGCAATGTATTATTATTGTTAGCCAATATAGGTATCATTTCTATAATACTCTTGTATTTTTGTTTTTTTATTATTTCTCACACACATTCACACACTACACACACTCAAGAGTCTTGCAGATTGAAGGCAGAAGACTGCAACTGCAGTTAACAGCTAGGAATTGTGTATATCACAATCATCAACCATCTCCAAAGCATATGAATTTGTCTTTTTTCTTGTGACACCAAACATATTCACATTTGTAATTGCTCATAACTAAATGCCTACTTTTGGGCGCCTTTGTGGAAAAGGAAAAGTGCCAACTGTTACTATTAACACAATGTCAACAAAATATAATTTCATTACAAAAATGCATGGAAGCAGGTCTGTGGCACAACCGCATCCAAAGCAATACTATTATAGGACCCATTATTCAGAGATTAAAGGGGTTATCTAGGGATTAAATATATTGGAATTCCAGTATTTTTAGTATTTGGCCATTGATTTCCCTGCTCTGGTGGTTTACACCATATATGTGTTTTCTATTATTTTATTGTTTCTACTGTATTCACAAGGGCCTTCCGCATGAAAGCAAAGTGCAGCAAGATATTATGATTGGTATTTTTAAGGTTACGTTCAGCAAAAAGTACCATTTACATAAGGAATGGGCTGTTGTTAAAACATTTTACCTAAGAAACAAACAACCACAAAAAATGGTAAATCAAATGCCCAGATTCAGCACAAACCCAGACCCAGACCCTTAGCTTAAGGAGTGGAAAAACCACCACTAAGAAAGGGGGCCTCCAGGCACACTGAAGATCCACAGGGCCACAAATGGAAGTAAAAATATTCTTTTTTAAAGTTGAATTCAAAAACAAACATCTCCAATGGCCTTACGCGTTTGGTGCCCTACAGCACTTAGTCATGGGTCAAAAACATTTTACCTACTTAACTACAAGATTATTGATATGGCACAAAGGAGTGCAACACATCTGACAGTGATAATAAACTCCAAAATCATATTTTTATTTGAAGGAATTAAATGTTTTAAAGATTATAGAAGCAGAAAATAAAGTTATTAGGTTTACCTTTAAAAATCTGTGGTTTGGCCATATGGTATACACCAAATACATTACGGAGTTTGAACTAAATGAGAGTAAACAACATGAATCATGTGACTGAATTGTGTGTAATAATTTAATGCGTCAAAATGTGTTCTTGTGTCTACGGGAAAAACGATAACCTGGAATAAATAAGACTAACAGTATAAATATATACGTTATATGAAAATCTAAAAGGCAGTTATACGGGCTGATTATCTGATATACCACATGGTTTTGGCTAGATTAAACTTAATATATTATTAAATACATTATTTGCAATAAGTTTACTGAGGCTGTGCAGTTCATTGATTAGGAGGTTAGTGATGGCAGATTTTGTAAAAAGATGTATGTTTGGGTGTAGTGAATGGTAAATCATGGGTGAAATCTGATTTGCTTGGGGTAATCAAGAAGGATTTTCTGAATAGTAGTCTAATTAGCTAATGTTTTATTTGGGTGATATTGTTTCTGATTGCCTATGGAAAGGGGGCTCCTCCAGGAAATAAGACAGTCCATTATTCTTAGAGAGGTTTTAAAAAGGATCCATTGTCGGAACTCTATGCCACTTTCCTATCTAATAAAATACATATGCTGCCTCTGTCTTTCCACATTCCTTTCCTGGATGATGCACTATGGTAATATCCATTAGAAATATGATATCATAATATAATTTTGTTCTGATTACATATCTTTGCTGTAGTTATAAGACATGGCAGAGACCACTGTAACCAATAGATGTAGAAACAGCAGGCCTTAAGCTATGAATCCATGAGGGCACCTTCCAATGCCATTTTGCTCCAACTGTATGTTGTTTTAATTCCCTTTCACTGATTCTACTAATCCAGTGGAGACATTTAAACAGTATTATGTATAGTTAATGAATTCCCTATTGAAAACATACACCCAGAAGGAAAGAATGATTTTTTAAAAGCCTTGGGCAAAAAAATTATAGTACAGTCTGTAGTACAGTAATTTCTCCTATAGTACAGTCATTTCTCCTATAGTACAGTCATTTCTCCCCTCTATTTCCTGAGTTCATACCATCCCATTTTATACTTTGTTTCTTTCTGTTTCATTCTCCCTGCTGATTGTACTTTAAAAAATAAATAATGTAATTTAGAATTAATGGATGACACATAGAGCTTGCAATCTGTTCATTATATTTTAAGCACTGCTAATATATTCAACTCGCTTACAAAACTTCTTCTGCAGTGAATCATCACAAAGCCAAAAGCATTTTCAAGCACCAATTACCTAATGTTATAATGCTGAATGGAGCACAGAAATATGGTCTCATTTCGCTGCTGCTTATGTTTTGTCTGTTGGATAATAAAACTGTCGTATCTATTGTAATCTACCAAATCATCTAGTTATTCCAAATAAGAGATATTCATCTCTGTTTGGCTTTGAAACCATAAGTGTTACATATTATTATGTCAGATGTAGAGAGCTTAAATTAGTTGTTTGTTGCAGTTTACAATATGAGTAATTAGGTACTTAGCAGCTTCACAATCCTGTAGTCAAGAGTCAAACAATGTATTATCATCTAGCTGAAATGAATACCTGTCTTAAAACAGTAACATAAGAGTTGATCCACACAGAGGCTTTGGAAAGAAGACAATCATGAATGTAATATATTCAAGTAGTAGATTTGCAGAGCAGTTTAAATGGATGAGATGGGTTTAGATGAAATTGAGGTTTGAATGCCTCTTTTTTCTGTACTAGAAAATACATTTACAATGTGACTAGGCAGGTCAGAAGCACTATCTAAATTACCTGAAAATGCCCATTTGCAAGACAGATAGTTGTAATACAGAGTGTAAGAGCCATTGGGCCTCACTGGGCCTCAGGCCAAATGTCATGTATTTTGCACATTTCCACCCAGCCCTACTGCCTGTTAATATAAAGAGGCAACACGTTGGCATTACTGAGACATTTAAGCTAGTCAGCAGCAGCAGGGGCAAGGAGAAATGTAGACCTGCACTGAATGCTTAAGGTATTAAGTACGGAGGTATGTTATGACCACGTCATCTGATGGCACAAAGTACAAAGTGCAGCTATGCCCCAAACCCAAGTGCTTTGTATGCAAGCATTAATAGGAAAATGTAATACACAACCAAGCAACAGGTAGCATTTACTGGTCAGCTGTTTTAAAACAAAAGCCTGATTGGTTGCTATAGGTGTATGCTAACTTTTATTACATTACCCCTTTAGATTTCTGATTTTAGGCCCCGTAGTGCTCTAGGATATGATGTGAGGCCCATCTTGGGCTCAACATTTAAGGGGAGACATCTGAGGGGGAACTGTGCAACCTCTTGGATGCTCCTTACTAACAAGGCCTTTTCTAGACCTCCAGATAGGTGCCTGAATTGCACTCTTTTTTGAGGAGCAGGCACTCACTGAGCATATCTTCCGGCAGAATTCTTGGTTCAAAAGTTGCTTTATTGGAGTATGGCCTATGATTAAGTGTTTGTGAACACAAAATACGTAAGGTGGTACTCCAGTAATGTTACTTTTTAACCAAAAATGTGCTGAAGATCTGCTCAGTTAGTGCCTGCTCCTAAAAAATGGTGCAATTCAGGCACCTATCTGTGATATTCCCTTCCCTAGCTGAAGGCTCAGGGTGGTGCACCTGAGCCTATTTTCTCTGTGGTAAGTTGTTGGACATATTTTATATATCTTGCAGGGTTCCTTAATTGGACAATTAACTAAGTCAGAAAACATTTTTACTACTACACATGCTCTTAAATCCTGTTCCCAGGGCTGTTCAAAGCTGAAATTCAGTGCATAAGCCTGTTTCTCCTGAACCAAAACCACATCTTCAGGGAACTTCAGGGAGCTTCCTGAGCAAATCTGTTGTAGAGTTGTTGGTTTTGTGTATAGGTCATGGTAAGTAATTCTGTCACACTGTGGATCCAGCTAAAGATGACAGGTCCAGCAGGTATTTTTCCTGTCTGTGCAGAATTTCAATGCTAGGTGCTTTATAAATGAAATGTTAATATTACAACGTGCTTGCTGCTTTTGTCAAATTTTGTCAAATAAACAAGTGGATGGCTCCATACATGTAAAACAATTTTTATAATCATTGTGAAAAGAAGCATGCAGTGCAGTTTAGTTTTGGAAGTAAAACTGATTTTGCATACTGTGATGCTAAACATATGCAATGAAAGAGATTTTTGCCCAAAATAATCTTTTGTTTTTATACAAAAGAAACAAAATACAATGTTAAATCATTGCGCTGGCAGTGTAGTATCCAGCTGGGACATATTACTCTCAATGGGATCAATGTCTGCCACCAGCTGAGAAATTCTGGATTTAATGTTTAGCAATGAACTGAGTTAAGATGTGTTTCCTGTAAGCATTGCCCTGAAATTTTTAGAATGACTGCATGTGTTTTATACTTTCACCTACATTGGGTATAGCAGTATTTGTAATGTGAAGCCTTTAATCTTAATGATGTACATAAACCTACTGGTTTTAATGCAACTTGAATGTAAATAATGTTACAATACAAGCTGGTGTTGTAGAATTAGGTTCATCAATGTTGGTAATAATGAACTGTGACTTACGCTTATGTACATCCATACTGTTCATTTACTTACCCTTTGCAATGACAGATGCTGCCCCTGGATTAGCTTGAAAAGTGTTTGGGAAGTGTTGAATGTAACTTTTAATGTAACTTATTAAATAAACATGTAATATGGTCATATAAAGCTGTCTTTTCAACTCCTTTAGACGTATTTATGCAAACTTGTTCTCCATCCTCCCTTCTACAGAACTATCTTATACAAACCTGTCATTTTCCCTCCCTTGAACATGTTATTTGCTATGCCCACCATAGGCCTCTCTCAAAAGAGACTGTCATCCTACCATTTACCACCCTACTAGAGAAATGTCACATACAATCCGGTTACCCATAATTCCTGACACCTAATTCTCTTATGCAACCTTGCCTTCCACCTTGCTTGCTACAGATGCGTATTATATAAACCTGTCATCCAAAGATGCAGTACCACATAGATCAGACAGAACTACATATCCAGTTACTGATAATTCTTTGCTGCTATACAGGAATCTAAAAAAATGCACTGTTGATGTTTTAAGATGACAAGTTTGAGAGTAAGAGTTAGTAAAATAAATTCCATACACTGAACTTCTGCTATGAATAAAGAGCCAGAGTATTTTATTAAACTGCTACTTCTCTGATAAACACAGACACAAAGCCTTCCCTATACAAATATATACATAATTTATTGGGTATGATTAGATTAGGGAATTTTAATTGGTTGCTAAGTCTCAAGGTAGGTTGTGCTGTAGCTAGGGATTTAGGGTGAAGACACACGGAGCTACTTAGTAGCAGCAACTTTTTCACAGCTACTAAATGCCAGAAAATACCATAGACAATACTGAGAATTGCCTCAGATGTGTTTTGCAAATAAAATGGATTAATAATGGATACATTAGTTTAATGTATCTCACTCTGAGCAGTCCATAACTTTTACCAGGTTGGTATATTTTTATAAAGTGGAGCCCTTCCGTACCCATAGGGGCCAGGTTAAAAGCAGAATATGCATAGACAAAATCCCACCTATCCCATCTAATCCAGCAGATATTAAGCACTGTCCTACCAGTAAGCGTATTTGGTGTATTTTAGAATATTTGCTTGATCAGAATATTTGTGCACCATTTTTGCATAATAGGCTTCTATGGAAAAGCCTAGTTAGGAGAAAAACATATTTTTGCTTGCCTTTGACTGGAAAAGTTATCCCCAATACTAATTAATTAGAAGAATAACATTTTTCCTAGAAAAACATGAGGGAAAGGTTGAGAAGTTGGGTGTGTAATCATTTCGCTCTCATTACCCCCAGATTTACCAAAACTTCCTGTAATACATCTTTATAATACAACCAATTAAGGTTATACGACTGCATAAAATGTAAAATAAATATGCATCATCTTTGTGATAACCAGACGCAGTCCTTGGATCGTCAAGGTAAATTTCAGGTTTTAAAGCAAGCTATAATAATGTAATCTCCCTTCTCTTCTGTTTTGATAGTGTTTCTTAAACTGGTGCTGTGCTCTGCTTTTCAAATCATTAATCAATGTATTAACCTTTTCAGCTGGCCAAATAAAACGCAAGAACATATTAAATGTACTGATGCAGTTGCAGGCACAAAACAAAGGGCATTTTAGTTAGAATTCGGTGTGGAATTTTTTTTAGAAACATGAAAAAAGGAAAATCAAACCAATGGGTTAACAGCAGTTTAGTGTCTAGCACTAGCAGATTGTGGTAATCCCAGATGCCATCAGCATGTTTCTCAGCAGAAGGATACAGAATTAGTTATTTACTATTATCTCATTAGCCAATATGCTGCTCCGGACCACCTGCTATTGGCATGGCTACTCAGTGAAATGTTTGACAAACTAAGGGGGCGGTATGGCATGTCGGCTGTCAGTATTTGTGCTTCAGCATTGACTTGGAGTTGCTGAGATTGCTGCATAACAAAAGCAAAGGTAAAGCTCCTTGTGTAATGCAGGCTGAAATGAGTAGCTATTGGCTTTCCATGAAGCACATATACTTAGGGGCTGATTTACTAAGACACGAATTCGAATCCGAATTGGAAAAATTCCGATTGGAAAACGAACATTTTGCGACTTTTTCGTATTTTTTTGCGTTTTTTTCTGCGACTTTACGACTTTTCGGAAATTATACCGACTTTTTCGTTACCAATACGATTTGCGCGAAAAAACGCGAGTTTTTCGTAGCCATTCCGAAAGTTGAGCAAAATCTGGCGATTTTTCGAAAAAAACGCAAAATACCGATCATTACGAAAAAACGCAATCGGACGCATTCGGCCCGTTCGTGGGTTAGTAAATGTGCCCCTTAGAGTAAAATGTTCTGGGTTCTTGCTTTTTTGTTCATAACTCAACCACGTAGCCCTATGTCTTCATCGTTACATTAAGTACAGTATGCGTCATCTTAAATGAATCATTTTATGCCCAACCTGAGTCTCTCCAGCACTTGCTTAACATCTACACCCTAGGACTCAACAGCCTAATTCTGGGATTTGAAGTTCCTTAAGAGCTGGCTGGCTGTAATGGGACATGAGTGCTGGAAAGTTACGTATTAATGGCCCCAGCCTAAAGCAGTGATTTGACAGCAGCCTTGGGCTCTGATATTTACTGCTAGAGAAGGCTAGAAATTAGTTTAGGCAGTAAAAAGACAGGCATTGCCTATCTTTGGTACAGATTTTCTAAATTTTAATAACAGTAAGGGGTCAGCTTACTTCAGTTTATTTCGATAAAAAAATCACTCATGAGTTATTGCCTAGTTTAATGCATTTTTAAATGCTCAGTTCAGCAATTCAATAGAAAATGATTGTTCTGAGAACATTACCCCCAAGAAAGTAGCATTTTGCGAGGAACTAGCACTTTACATATTATTATCATTAGAACAATATTATTTATTTGTCAAGAACAACAAAAAAACCCCAAAATAACGTAAAACCTTTTGTGTCATCAGCCATAAATGGGAACGTGGGCATGTACACAAACACAAAAAAAAAAGGTTGCTTAATCCCCACTGTTATGTAAATGTTATAATGTTACTGGGCATGTAAGATCCATGTCATAAAGTTTCATAAGAAACAGTTGATAAATCTGTTAAAAGCCATGGATTATTTCTGAAAACTCCTCTGCCCCCCCCCCCCTATGCATTTCAGTGATTGTGCTGTCAGAATTGCCCACCACATTCCTTGCTTAACTGTGCTGCTGTCAGAATATCTAAAAAACAATCCTGCTGTGTCATTTTGAACGAATTGCAGAGAAAGTGATTCACATTTGAACAGAGGTATTATTCTTGGTCCAAATGGTTGGATCAGACAGTAGTAGGCTGTAACTACATTTGACCCTTGAATTTATATAACATGGTGAATGGGCCTATCATAACCAAGAACAGAAATGCATTATAACAGGTAATAAATTCAATTTGTTTTTGATCATCACAATTGTGTAAAGACGCAGTGTGTATAAGGCTTAAAAGCCAATTTTGAGACTGGTCAGCCACACTTCTGAACCTTGATTGATGCACTTATTCATACCATCTTCACTAAATTATTTTAAGGATCATATTAACATCTGAATAGCATAATATCTACTGAATCCACAGTATTCAGCTTAGTGTCAGCAGTTCTTCATGTACGCAGTAGGCTGCTCCACCTTAGCACTATAGCACAATTTTGACAGTAACTCATATTTTTTATAGACGTCTGCAAATTTTATTTTAAGTTTTAAAAATATATACAAGTGCATTCAAATGCCTTTTTATTACCTTGCTTTTCCTGATTAAATATTTATGTATCATATTGCTAACAGTCAGCTATAACATTGTGTAATTTGGAAACAAGGAGCTCGACCCATAATGGCTATAAACAAGAAATACAGGTATGGGGTCCATTATCCGGAAACCCATTATCCAGAAAACTCCAAATTACAGGAAAGGCCATCTCCCATAGACTCCATTTTAATTAAACAATTCAAGTTTTTCAAACTTTTCTCTGTAAAAATAAAACAGTACCTTGTACTTGACCCCCACTAAGATATAATTAATCTTTATTGGAGGCAAAACCATCCTATTTGGTTTAATTAATGTTTAAATGAATTTTTTTGCAGAGATCCAAATTATGAAAACCCCAGGTCTTGAGCTTTCTGGATAATGGGTCCTATACCTGTATTTATTGTAAGAATTACTGTGAGGATCTGTAACATGTTTAATTTCCAATTTAGCACAGCTGAGTGCTACCTTAGGTATTGTATATATGAATTCCCTGTTCTAAATGTGCTAAATTCTACTAGTATGCAAAATAAAGCAGTATCTAAAGTGTTTATGTTTCGCTGAACAGACAATTAAATACAACAAATAAGACAGGAGCAGCTGTTTGTTGAAGTTTACACTGTAATTATATTAAAGCTCACAGAGCAGGGCAAGAGATGTGGATTCCATAGAGAGTGAAACACAAGGAAAATAAGTAGAAAGAAAACACAACTTAGTAAGAAACACTAAAATGGTGATAGCAGATTATAGTCTCAAAGTCTAGAAGTGATAAGTACAAAGGAAGATAATTGCTCCACTAAGAAACAAAAGGCCTTATATATGACTGGGGAGATAAAGGGTGTAAAGTTGTGTCCCTTAGGGCCCATACACAGGGTACTTTTGCCTATATCATTGGCAGGTAAAAGCTGCAATGCTCCTATGTTAAGGCATCCATTAGTGAAAGCCTTTCTCATGCTTTGCATCCCCTGCCACATATCAGCTTGGCTATAATTGCTTGAACACAAAGGAAAGCAGAATGCGCCCCACTATAGCATGCTGCATAACATAGTCATATTAGATAGTCCTTGTTGCTGGGGCCACTCTTCTTAGTTTTCAAACTTTTAAGAAACTTCCCCTTGTTGAATAAATCATTAGAAATCAAGGCTTATGTACTAAGGCTACCTGTTCATTCTATAACAATCTATAAATTACACTCACAGAGTCTTATACAGTAGATGCTAATAGATCTTTATGATAAATCTTTTAAAAGCCATCTATAGACTTTGTGAGTGCAGTTTGATTTAGATACTGGATACCTGTTTCTGCTGAACTGTACCCAGGCACTGTCGCTGCTTCTTATAGGAGTGTTTGTATTTCTTGTGGATATAAATAAAAGGTTACAGTTTCCCTTAATGTTAAATACCTTAAAAATTGGCATTTTCTGAGGAGTAAAATTAACACCATAGGGTGCATTCACTTATGCTGAGATAGTGTGCAAAGTGCAATTTAAAGTGCAACTATGATGATTTTTTATCACATTGCACCATTTTGTCCCAAAACTCTGGCATCATCGCGGACCCAATGGGCAATTCTCTTGACAAAATTGCACTGTGCCTATCACAGTTAAATGTCTGATTCACCTAAATGAATGCAGCTGAGTGTGCACTCCATTACAAATCGGGCACGGTTGCGCCACATATTTGCTAAGTCTGGCATCACCTATGGTGCTCAACATGCCGGAAGCATGTGCCCTATTCTTTCCCTTAGTGCCCTATTGACACAGGGCACTAAGGGAACCCTGAATCTACCACCTGGTCAGGAGGTGGCAATAGCTATAGGGTTCCCATGCATCAATAGGTGCAGTAGTTCCCAATGCAGAACAGAAGGCAGGAAAGACTGAGTGGTGCTGAGCGCATGTAAACAGAAGTTCAGGAAGCGCATTTTGACACATTTTGATACAATTGACACATTTTGATACCTTTAATCAAAGTGTGTTTTTGTGCAACTGACTGTAGGGAAAAGTGCAAGTTGCCCACTGACATAAATGAGTCCCTATTATTCTGTCAGGCAAAAACAAACACAATATCCGTGCTGATCTATACTATCAGGTTATGTTAATTTATAGACCATATGTAAATGGCTTTCTAAACTATTGACCCCATTAGCAATTGCTGTTCGATGGCTTTTCAAAAAGAATCCTGAATCACCTAGGCATTGGTAGCAGTTTAAAACTTTTTCAACTTGATATCAATTTATCAGCAATCGGCTTTTCTGTCTGCTCTGTCTTTAGTAAATGTGCATGTGCCTACCCACAAACCGCACTATGATCAGTCAGCAGAAAGGCTACAATGTGACACTTGTTTTACTGATGGGCCTTCGATTGCTTTGGAACACAAGACTGCCAGTTTAATAAATTCACATTCTTATAGCAGGGCATAAATTTTACACCGTTGTCACCAGCATAGAGAGGTAAAAGGTTTATAATCGGAAAACCTATCTATTTTACAGCAGGATCATTTAAATACAGTGTGTAAGCAGACTAAATAACTATTAAATGAGCTTAAATCATCTCAGGGTGAGAAGTTCATTCTGAGCATCATTTTGAATGGTAGCAGGCTAAATGATAAGCCATTACAAGGATATATCACCCACCTTACAGCACTACCTTGCCAATAGAATGCAATGGTCATTTCTTTACAATCAAGCAGCAGGGAAGTCAATTCTTCTCCCTACTTTAATGAGGCAATATATACCTATATCCAGTAGTACAAAGTAACCAAAGCTGGCATTCGGCTTATTCCTTTAGCTTATTTTCTTATTGGTTTAAAATAAAGCACTGATGTTTTGTTTTTTGTTTTTTTTAAAAACCACTACTGTTAGATTTTAAGCTCTGTATGAGACCCCTAGCATGTATGTGTGCCCTTGGTTTGTGAGTGAGCACAGTGCTCATAAGAAGATGTTCTAAATAGCAGTGCTTCATATGGGATGATACAGCGGCACCTACTATTAGAAAAGGCTTTATTTATTGTGTGATTTTGGCATAATAAAAAGTTAGGGGCTTTGTGTGCCAGCAGCCTTTTGTTAGAAAAAGCTTTATTTATATACATATGGGATCTAATATCTAGAATGCTTTGAACCTGGGGTTTCTAACGCAATAGCTTTTCTATAACTGGGATCACCACACATTAATTTTGTAAGAAATCTTTTATTATTTCTTTTAACATTAAAATATAAACCCAATAGGATCATTATGCAGCCTATTTTCAAGTATAACATTTTGTGATCTATTATTACAGAAATCAGGGAACAATTGAAAAACATTTGAATAATTTCCTTAAAGTGGACTCTATAGGAGATAGTCTTCCCATAATTCAGAGCTTTCAGACCTGCAATTCCCAGAATACATTGGTGTTAGGTGCAAGACAATTTTGGTACAACCACTTATGGTCTTATTTATCAATTTTCAATTTTGTGAATTTGAGTTCTTTCTTCTAAACTGAATAAACCTGCATATCGAATGCTGACTTATTTATTAATAAGCAATTTGTTCAAATAAAAAACTCAAATACCTCAATTTTTTTGAATTTGCCTGGGACAACTGCCACTGACTTCTATAGAAGCTTGCAAGCTTTTATATGGTGAACTTTTACATTCGAGTTTTTGAGTTTTTTGCACTTAAATACCAGACATTCAAGTTTTTGAGTTATAACTCTAATTTGACAAAAATCAAACTTGAACATTGATACATCTCCCCTTTATTGTATACAGCCTTGCCAAGATGAACAGATTTTTGTACCTAAAGGTTGTGCCTGCAACAGCAAATGAGACTCATTTCCTGAACCACTGCCAGATTGTTAGTGTAAATTAGCAAATTAGCCCTAACTACTAAATTATGCATATAAGGTACAGAAGACAAGGAAAAAGAAAAGACCAACTGTAGTACATTCTTAGAATACCACTGAGAGTACTGCATTACTTGAAATACAACTTAAACAGGGACTATTAATGAAAATCCAGTTTCATATTAGAAATATATACATTCATAAATAGAAAATATAATAGTACATATACTGTACGATCAGGGTGCTATTTTTTTGGAAGTTGGTTGCGAATGCCTTAGGCAAGATAATCCATAAATCGATATAAACAACATAAAATTGTGCTCCAAAAGGTAAAAAGAAGGGACCTACTTTATACCCCTTTCAAATAATAACATGAATAACATTAAATAACACTCTACAGCATCAGATCAAATAAGCACAATTTGTGTGACTGGCAAATAGCAATTTCTTTCCTTTGAACAAAAAGACATAAAGGAAGGAAAACAGACAAGCACAAGCTAAAAAGATTATTGAATCAGGTCTCTAGAGCCCTGCCAACAGAGGAATTATGTTGTCTGGTTGAACAAAATTAGATGATTCTGTATTTTTAAAGCAATATATTAAAGCAGAGAAGCAATATCACACTGGGTAGAATTCTGCTGATAACACAACTGGTATTTTTAGAATTGACTGGAGTTGGAACACTTGTCTTTGCCAAAAATAGACTCAATATCATATCTAACATCAGAATGCTGATTGGCTGCCAGAAATAAGTTGGCACTCATTTCATCCAGTCACTCAACATGCAAGAACATGATGCAATATTTGTCATAAGCCTCTCAGCCTCTGCAGAAACCAAAAAATGATGTATGATTTGTGGTAGATAATGTTCGCGGTCAATCCTGTTAGAATAAAAGACTCTCCCTCCTTAGTATTCTTACACCATGCACTGTGTTACCAATGCAGACTGTCAGCCCACAGATGCTGTTCGTAATTGTCGGCAATGCAGCAACACACCACACCTACTAACCTTCTTCTTATGCAGCAGTCTAGCAGATGTGCAATGTTCACTACACATTCACCAAGCTACTGGGCTTTAATTACAAAAAAGCCTAGGTATAAGGAGACGAGAGTCTCATACTTCTATGGAAACATTAGTACTCTATTACTTTGCTCTGGATAGTAAGTATCTAGGAGTAACACAGAATGAGATGGATAAACAGGGTTGGATTGTCCTGCCAAAGTATCAAAATTTCTCATGGTGAAACTGAGGCAATTCCCACTCCAGTCATTGTTTAGTGGGCTGGTGGGGGGCTGTTTGGGCCTCTGTGTAGTTGAAATGCCAGGGCCTATTTTAAATGCCAGTCCAGACCAGTCCCACTGACCCTCATTTCCACAATAGGTTCCTATAACACCTTTAACATTTAGCACAACGTACAACTAATTGTTGGATCCTGAGATTCTCAGTTTTGCAGTGTATGTAAATATACATGAAAACACTTACAGCCAAAATCAAGGCAGACATCTGGATGCAGACCACTTACTAATGATTTACTATAAGTGTAATTTACTTATGCTCAAGATACAAGTGCTGGAGCAGGTAAGGTGTACAAAATTCAGCAAGTACTTGCACCCAGGACATACCTGCCCACTGCACCAGATTAACAGTCCTATGCAAAGTGAAGAGCTCAGCACTGGCAAATTCAAGACAGCCCTGTCCTTATTGCCTGACATAGGCCTATGGGTGCCAGCTGTTTCAGGTGCACAAGTAAATTCAGAGGCTTTGGGAAAACACCCAGAATTGTAAATACTCTTGGTTTCAAAATAGCCTCTTTTCCTACTTTTCTTTGCCCCATTTTTAATTTAAAGGGCCCAATCACTACTTCTGCAGAATTAGGTCTCTGACAAGAAATTTCAAATCGTTTCTCTGTTATTCTGTTCGAAATTTTGGTTAGACTTGCATAAAAGCATACTGTACCTTGATAGACCACAGCATGCTGGATCTTGTTTTACTGTCAGACAGCAGTGGAAAACTAATAAATATGTTAACAGTGCTTATTATTTACAGTTACAAAACAGATAGTGAATAGAGATGATTGAGTGTAGGAGGGTAATGTTCAGGGCTGGGCACAGAATAAATAGCTCTATGCTGTCAGTAATTGGGAGTGTCACATATATCAGGCAGTAGGAGTAGGCTGGTACCAATGTAGGCTCTTAGCAATGCCAATTCTTGTGAAGGTAAAACAGCAGGGAACAACTTGGGCATCACTCACATAAAAAGGAAAACAAATCTAAAGAACAGTTTAATACATTTAATGGGAAAGCTTGGGATCTGCGGTTTTCTGGATAAGGGATCTATCTGTAATTTGGATCTCCATAACTTAAGTCTACTAAACGATTATTTAAATGTGAAAAAACTCGATAGGATTGTTTTGCTTTTAATCGGGATTAATTATATCTTAGTTGGGATCAAGTACAAGGTATTGTTTTATTATTACAGAGACAAAGGAAACCATTATTTAAAATAAGAATTATCTGCTTATAATGGAGTCTATTGGAGATGGCCTTCCTGTAATTCAGAACTTTCTGGATAATGGGCTTCTGGATAATGGATCCCATACCTGTGCAAGTTCAGACGTGCCTAATACAGGAATTCAAAAGTTCCTGGTGAAAAAATGTGCTATTTTCAATACAAAATCAGATTAAGCATTGACATATAATCATATATTCAAAATATGGGTTGGATAAAAGACTGTGAGCTGTTAATGCAATTAAAATGATATGTAAATAAGAATGGTTTTATGAGAAAATGATACAACCCTGTCTAATTCACATCAGAAATCTTAGAAATACTGTGCATCATGCTATGCTGAAGACCCTTCCATATACAGAAAAAAGGCAGTAGGCAGTGTAGCTTCTAATATTTCAGAGAAAATTAAGAATATATTATTAATAATCAAATTTCTTTCCCATTTCACTTCAATTAGAAAAAAAAGGACCCTACAAAAAAAATCTGCTTTGTGCATCATTTTTCTCCATAAATAAATGCAGATATTATAGGCACAAAACATGCCTTCCCGGCATATTCACCTCAATACGTGTGTTAACCACCATACTACTTGTCCTGTTTGAGGTAATTAAAATGTTCTTCATAGACACTATAGCAACAGTGACCATGATAGCTAAAAAGCTATTTTGTTTTTTCTTTTGTTTAAAATAGCCATGCAAAAAAATGCACAGAATGAACATTTTCTATGATTTGGGGCTCATTAAAAGCTTGCAATACAGGTATTTTGGCAGTAGGGCATTTGCTATTCACACCAAGGGAAATTTCACAGCCTTCTATTTTACATGTATAGGATATGTTATCCATAATGCTTGGGACCTAGGGTTTTCCAAATAAGGGGTCTTTCTGTAATTTGGATCACCATACCTTAAGTCTGCTAAAAAATAAAACATTTAAATATTAAATAAATCCAACAGGATTGTTTTGCCATCAGTATGGATTATAGCTTAGTTACAGTTTTATTTTTTACAGAAGAAAGGGAAATTATTATAAAATGATTGTGAACATTAGAATTATTTGCATAAAATGGACTCTATGGGAGATGGCCCATAAATTGGAGCTTTCTGAATAAAATATTTTTCTAGGATATTTATTTTAGTAGCAATACTTGCTATATGGTGAATTATTGTGAAGATTTTCATTCTCTGTATTCTAGTACCTTATATCTGGCTTCTGGAGTTTCTTATCCATGCTAAGTGCAAAAGGGGTACTGAAATGATCAACCTCTTTCTGTAGATACCAGGTATATCCAAAATGCCACCATCTAACATTCTCAAGGAAAACACAAGAAAAGCTCTGGTAAGAAAAATATGATGAATAAAAGCATCCCTAACTTACAAAAAGTACATTTTTTTAAGGGCTTCACTGATCCACATTTAACCACCCACACAGACAGCGAAGGTCAAATCCTCTGCACAGCGACTCAAACACAGTAGTTAGTCAGTAATATGAAACAAACATGCTCTGGGTTTTGTTGCAAATAAACACATTCTAACTTTCCAGAAGTATAATGAACTCATCTTTTGACATAAGGATACTCATTAAAATGAAAGAAGCTGTTCATTAAACAGGGAAAGTGGGAAAGCAAACATACACTTAAAATACCTGGTAACTCCGTGCAGCAGTTTGTATGATAAAAACATTTTTTGTTGTAATTTCTAAGCTTTACTTGCTCTGCATTGCTACTTTGTATATTTTCATACTGTACTGCATGAACATACAAGGCGTGTATATGAATGCAAGCACAAATGCAAAGTGCAAGATTTCATGTAAAATGCATATGTGCCAATATGCCAGTTAAGCCTGATATAATAAATTGTCTTCAAAATGTATACTACATGGCAACCCTGGAATAAACACCTGCCTTGATGAAGTGTTGCTTTTAGTAACCCTTTGCATGTAACCAACTACACACAGAACTGATTTGCACCTAATAAATGGTATACTAACAATGGTTCTAGCGTGGAGCTGGCACCTGCCAAAATCACAGCATTTGTACCCATACTGACATACTGGCTGCAGCTTGCATACTTTTTACTACTTTAGCACTTTGTTTTTCCGAACTGATCATAAATGAGCCACTGCCCATCATAGGGGACAGAACACAGGCAACATAATGGTTTCCATTTTAGGTTGCACCGGCATCTAAACCTTATTGTAATAATACTCGTGTGAAACTGAATTATTTGATGTAATTACAGCATCATTTTCATGCATAAAATGTTTTAGCTCACTACTGATTTAACAATATTGTCAGCAGCTATGCTTCACTTTCTCTTAGAGTTTTGAGCTTAGTAAAGGGAGGGTCTTGATGCCATAAACTTCCTGTTGGTGGGGTTAAAGACTTAGATGAGGCATGAATGTTTTTTATATCTAGGTCTGCATTTTACAGTAGATCACACCCAGCTGGCACTCTACTGCAACGACTGTATGAAGTACAAGAGTGTGGCCTCCCAACTGTTGGCAGACCAATGGCTCTGCTCCCTTCATCAGTCAGAGAATGCAGGAAACAACTGATTGAGGCCACTTAGTGAACACTGTTGTTCTCGTGGATGGCTCTGATTATAGCGTTCAAGTTTCTTAGCAATTAGGAAGAAATAACAACATTGTATGATTTCTATAAAATGATATCCAGACTGATCTTTGCTAAGACTACATCAAGAGATCAGTCTATACTGCTTAACTGGATTCAGCTATTACAATAATGGACATTTGCAGTTACCAAATGCCTACCCTCCCACATATTTTTTTATCTCCAAGTCCCCATAGTTAACCAAACAAAAAAAATCATAAAGACTTTTATTTAGATTTGTTTTTTTTACAAAAGACCTGCCACTTTTACCTTCAGCTCTATCATGTTTTTACCCCATCTCCATAGAAAAGTTCTGACCAAGCAACAAGTTAATAAGCACACCCTAAGTTGTTTCCTAATAATCAGTATGAAAACCTTAAAGTCAGAATAAATAGATTGAAAATGCAAGCTTACAAGTTTTTCAAATACAATTTGGCTACTCCAGTGGTGGGTCAAATGGGGCTGCTCCAATAATTTGGCCTCCATCCCGTGCAAGGTGTAGTTCTATCTTGCCAGAAATTCTCCAATGGATATGTATCAGAGCCCTGATCAGATAATGCTAGGCTGACATGTAACCATGTAATAGGGCAATAAGCTGCAGACTGTTGTCTGGCTGAGCCAAAGGCCAATATCCTGCCCTCACTATACAACTAAAAAAGAGTTAAACAAATAGGACACCTAGTTCAATAACAAACCCTGAGTTAACTCTCAGGTACAGTTTAATAGCAGAATACCAGGAAGCATGCACTGTATAAGTCATTTATAGGTTATATTAAATTTATGCTTTTCAACATCAGTGTATCCAACCAATTAATGAAAGCCAAAATACAAAGAGTATTTATGCATAGGTTCTGCTGACACCATGTATGCCTGAGGGTTTTTCTGTCCTTAGCAGCAGCAATAAGTGAAATTAATTTTAGACTTTGTAATTTAAATGTAATACTGTAATATAAATCTAAGCACTAATATTGATTTATGAATTTTCAGTTGAAATGGTAATATGTTTATCAAAAGAATATCTTATGGGTCTTTGATTTTCTCAACTAAGATAATAGGAATATTAGAGTTTGGTTTAAGGATATATTATTACAGAAACAGCACTAGAAACTCTCTACAAGTACCGTTTCAATCAGTTTGTATGTGGAGCCCCCTGCACTTTGTCAAGTAAAGGGCATAACACCATGACAAGTTCTGTCTCCTATTGGTAATGCATAATGTGCAATTGTTGCCCTATAAGCAGTTATCATGTGTCTGCCTATGACCAGCACTGGACAATAACCAAATGAGCAATATAGTATGCATAGTGTACACAGACTGCACTGCAATTAGAGAAAATCAATGCTTTCCATCATGACCAGGAAGTCTAGCCACACATTCTTGCCTACGTTCAGCAGTTGAAAGTGGCATTACTCTGACAACTGTAGTTAAGGCCTGCTAAGATATGACTTACATCAAACTTACATCTCATACTTTTTACCAGAGAACAGAAAAATATGCTAAATAATTGTTCTTAGACACATCTTGCCAAGAGTATTGTGTGCACATTGTATGTAATAAAACCTCTAACTAAAAAAGATATTCTTGTGCAAAACGAGATTTTTGAAAAATTATAACTTTGATAACTTTCCTGCTCCAGCTGGACTGTGTCCACCATTAACTCTTCCAGATGAGTGGTTATGGAGTGGTGGGATGGTGGGATCTGGTAGTGGACAGGTTCAAATTGCCTCCCATACCTTTCCTAGCCCAGCTCTGATGATTCTGTTTAGAGACTTCTGTTATGTAAGCACAGGTGAGACAAAGCATGTTGCGTCCCACTTGGGTTCGGCACTTACATGCGCCTGTGTGAGTATGGAAGCATTAGGAAGACTAGGATATGTTTGTTATGCACTTCCCTGCAGTGGAATGCAGAGGAACACAAGCAGGGAAGCGCAGAACAAATGCTCATGAGTAGTGATGGGCGAAATGTTGGCAGGCATGGATTCGCGGAAAAATAGTCGTGGGCGACAATTTGTTTTGCCGAACGACATTTTCGCCGTTTCGCGGATCTTTTGAAAGATTCGCAAATTTTTCGGCAAAGCGAAACGGAACAGATTCGCTCATCACTACTAAACGTGTTCATAACTCTTTCTCTAATACTTTTTGTGTGCCATTTAGCTACCCACCCATAAGGTTTTTTGTCCATTAGAAAATATAGATAGATACCAATTATTTCCAAAGAAAAGTACAATATACATTTTACATAATACAGTATGTGCTTAAAGCTGCACAGAGGAGGAAGGTCGGTATATGATTATGTAGACTCCTAATGGTAGGTTAACTTGAAAAGAAAACTTTAAAGTAGGTCATATGCTTGATTGTTTGCTACAGTTAAAGAGAAGGAATCTATTCTTAACATGAGCGCTCCTCTTTCATTAAGTACAGCATAATTCCTCAACTGTTCCCAGCTGGCAAATTGTCATTCATTTACACAGCACACAAAACCCCTGATCTATAAGAAGCTGCTTTTACGTACATACAAGTGATAGTATCCTTTTTTTCAGATACAGAATTATATATACTTTTTTTGTACTGGTTACAAAATGCAGCAAAGAAAAAAGGAACTTGTCCTCATCCAAAAAAAGGCAGTGCCTTTAGGTATAAAAAGTTCTTTTGTTGAAGGCAAAAGCAAATACCACTCCTGCCCTTTGTGTATAACATGACAGAATTGCAATAGGATGAGAAATAGAGGAACACGGCCTTTTAAAAGCGACATTTATATATTTATTTCAAACATAAAGACTTGCTGTGAAGGAACAAATGAGGGATGAGCATCCAATTTACTTCACCCATCCTAGTTGGCATTTTAACCTTCAGTAGTAAGAACGCACAGCGCTAATAAAAACACACCTACAAGTGCATCAGTGTCTAAGGTCACAAAATTTGGCTCTGCACAGAAGATGTTAGTTTATAATGATCCCAATGAATAATGATTCCACTGTAACCACATACCCTCTGTGAGCCGAGTCAAAATAAAAGGACTCAATGTGTGGCCTGCTGGAAATATTCTTCACTTGTAAAGGGAATTTATACTTAAAGGAGAAGGAAAATCATTTTGACATTTTACTGCCAATAGATTTGCCACATTAGTGCAAGCTAGAATGCTATATATATTCTGCAGAATGCTTTACCATACCTGAGTAAACAGCCCTAGAAGCTCCCTCCTTTGTTTAAGATAGCAGCTGCCATTTTAGCTTGGTCTCAATAGCTTCAGTGCTGCAGCTCTAGCTGCTGGTAGCTCAGATCACACATTCTGATGGGAGGGGGAATGAATTCTTATGAATTCTTATGGGAGGGGGAGCAGGAGAAGGAAGAGAGGAGAGAGCTGCACAGACTCAGCCCAGGAATTAAGGATTTTTCTGATACCAAAGTACATGTGTACTCAAGAGAAGACAAGACATTCTGTTTCTTTTGATAGAGGACTCAGTGCAGTCTTTTGGTGAGTGCTTATGGCTGTATTTACATAGACCTTTCTGATAAAGTTTATTTAATTTTTACCTTTCCTTTTCCTTTAAATGGTAATATCTATATGGCATTCTATCTACAGTATATGGAAACCAATCAGCTGGTCTGTTATTCTAAAGCTAACATTTATCTGGTTGCTTTTGGGTTACTATACCTACATCAGACCAGGGGCATGGCTGTAGACCTGCATAGCAAGAGGACAGAGGACCATCTTCATGGGCTTAATAAAAAATGCAAAAAAAACGCCATAAGGATCTCTTTGCTAAAGTGGGGCTGCGTGCAAAGAAAACATGGCAACTGGTTGTGTTTTTTATCAGCAATTCAGCTACTAATGCAAAAAATTGTGAAGTACAACATGAGCCAGATTTATCAATATAGGCTATACATGTGTGTTTCTTCATGTAATTCTATGTGGCTTTTTTTATATGTTTCCCTGCACAGTAATGTATGAGTTAACAGACCCTATTCCAGGGTTGGACTGGGCTGCTGGAACACGGGGAAAAAACCCGGTGGGCCCCAGCGGCCCAGACCCAACCCTTGCCGGTGCAACCCCGGCCAACCGCTCCTCCCCTGATGCGCAAAACTTATGCACACTCAGGGGATGATGTCGGGTGGTGGACCCTATGGGGGGGGGGGTAAGGAGGCTCAGCGGGGGCCCCCTGCAGGGGGGTAAAGGAGGCTCAGCGGGGGCCCCTGCGGGATGGGGGGGTTAGGGGGTGCAGGGGATGCGGCCTGCGGACACCTGCAGGGCCTCTGGGGCGGCAGCCTAGGTGGGCCTTGCACCCCCAAGTCCGACCCTGCCCTAATTTACCCTATACTTATAGCACCCACAGAACTGCATTGCTGCACAGGGGAATGCATGAAAAACCTGCTGTATTGGTTCACATGAAGAAAGGCCTGTGTTTGAAAGCCCTAATATCCATTTACAGATGTATTTCATTAATTGGGGATTTGCTTGATTCACTGAATCCTAAATAAAGGGTAAGTGAGCCTGACTCTACACTGAGCATAGAGCACTTTTTGGTAAAACAGGTACAACCAGCATATTGAGCTACAGCACAGGTAGATGCGAGTACTTTATCGAATGAGGTACTGACTGGCACAGTTCTGCACCCAGTTTTGGTTCTAGGACTATTCCTTGCAATTGTAAATTAGCCCTATAATCTACAGATTTAATCATGGCTTTGGTGTACATAAAATGTTAATGAAGTGTGCCTTTTTCTTGGCTTTGGTACTGAATTACATGAACTGAAATAAAAATATAATAGAACTTATGTAAATAAAAGACATTGAATTTTTTTTTTGACAACTGGTTTCCCACAGATGTGAATTTCAGGTTCTGCAGTTCTAGAGAACAGGTGTTGGGCGATTCTGGCAGTCAGAGAGGTGCCTGGGCTCTGCTGAAAGGTCTGGAAGGGGCATTGCATTCAGTTTCAGTGGTAGGTCGCCTAATGATCACATTGAATTCCAAATGAGCAACTTGGAGAAGCGGCTATGTGCTGTTAGGGAAAAACATTTCCAAAGCATCTTATAGTTCGAGGTGATTACCCACGCTGCAGAAATAGCTGGCTGTGTTCTGTTAGCAAACAAGAGCAGCAGAAAATTATCTCAGCAACATGAGCACCGTTTAGCATGCTTCTATAGCACTGAAAATATGATTGCATCCTGGCATAAGGTTTTACAATGAATCCACACTGATGCCAAACATTAGCAGTAATTCTCTTCACTGCCTCATGGTTGTACTGCTAAAATCTATATGTATTGCATTCACTGGGGGGTTTGCTTTCTTCTGAATTAATGTACAGAGTATGCCTAACAATGCCCCAGAATACAAACTTGAAAATATATCTTACACCTGAGAAAGGAAATCCAGTTGTGTTGAAACTATAACTCTCAACATCTTCCCGTCATCCTAACTTTGGAGCCATGCTAGGTGTTATAGGTTTTGCAACGTTCCATGCATGTGTACAACTAATACTAAATAATAATCCAATTAGTGTGTATAGGGTGTATTTGGGAATGAATTCTGATCATTGTATTAGAAATATATGTCACCATATCATCAAAAGTCCTGTAGCACTTTAGATTGAAGGCCCTTATGTTGCAGCATTTGTTTGGGCAGCCCACAGCTAATAACAAGCTTTTAAATGAGAAAAGATTTGGTTGTCATTTTACTATAGTTCCAGTAGTATCAGAACAACAAATATTCACTCCAAATCTAACCTTCATTTCAATTCATGATTATCCCCTCTCCACTAATTTTAGCTAACAAAAGGAACAAACCCATAAAATGGGAACATCTTTTGTAACTAAAAACCAATAAATGCAGAAAACTAATACAAGCAGATAAACAAACAACTAAATAAAAACAAACTAAGCTGTTACAAGCCTAGATACTAAGCTGATACTAGGCTTGTACACTGTTGTAAAATGGTGCAAATTTGGTATGATAGCCTAGACCAACCAATTAGACATTTTCAATTATTATTATTTAATATTAGATTTTGTCTGCTTCAGTGGTCAAAGCTGCAGCATGTTGCTATATTAGCAAAAAATAAGACCGCATAGGGTAGGGTAAAAGCATCTTTAGCATGAAACCTAGAGACAAGCCGCATACTTCACTATACTTGACTATATTCATTCTAGATTTGATTTATAAAGACTTAACCTAATATACCACTGTATGGACACACCTTGCAATCAGTAAGCTACTTGTACTGTATATTAAATTGTTTTATCGAGGCAAAACAATCCTAGCGGGTTTATTTAAAAAATATTGTTTAAATTAATTTTTAGTAGTAAACTTGGGGTATGGAGATGCAAATTATGGAAAGATCCCTTATACAGAAACCACCAAGTCCTGAGCATTTTGGATAACGGGTCCTATACCTGTACATGGTTTTTCTGAAACCTGCCTAATAAAAGTCAAAGGCTGCTTTTGAGTCAGAAAACAATACAATATTTATTTTCTTGCTGTAAGTATAACACTATGTGAAGAGAAATGACATATAGAATGCATTCTTTCATGCAGGGCCCCTGAGGGAAAAATTCAAGTCTTCCACAGATGCCAGGGCAATTTAACTCAAGGTCTAACCTGCTTAAAATAGCTGCCGGGCTTCCAAAAAAGTATATATCATTTATTCTGGTTTTTCAGCATTTCACTTTCAGACGCCTTTAGTCAATTTAGTATGAGACGACAGCAACAATAAATGTCCCTTCTGATGTTGTGCCTTGCACATAGACACTTATGGCTAAACCACTGCACTGTGTAACATTATACTAAATCAGTACATGAGAGCAACGCTTTTCTGAAGTTATGCATTTGAGCTTCTGTAATTACGGAAATTGTATGTTAAATTACTGTATTTAACTTATGACTCTACTCCTTTAGATTCTGATATGATTGGTAACCGGTCTTCTCCTTACAGCTTTGCTAAGCATACTGTGCCCCCCAGTTATGCCTTCATGGTACATGAAGTAAGGTGTTCACTGTCAGCACAATGTTTTATAAATTATTAGTGTCAGTTTTTATATATGGAAGAAGACTTAAAAAATGTGACTTTCAGATACAATGTAAATATCTTGTAGCAGATAGTAAAAAGTAAAGAAGACCCAGAGTTCAAGCTTTTATTATAAAAGAGAAGGGAGCATGCCCTATATATTTAATATTTTCTCTAATGTATTTAACCTAAATAGGCAGGAAATGAAGATATACATAACTTACTGCATGTTCAGAATATGCCTTCTTAGCCAAGGCAATTTATGCTGCCCCTGTGGTTCAAACACTGTTTTCTTCCCCAGAGATTGCAGTTTGCTATTTGTTCCATAATTTGTTATATAATGATAAAGCTCACTGGCTGCATCACGCCGAGCACACAACTTCTTGCAGAGGATTGTGGGTAACCTGCTACATGTCTCCGTATGCAGTTTTATCATGCTGAAAAATGCTGGGCAAGTTACAAACAGGAACGGTTTTTATTGTATTTCATTGTCAACATTTCTCCTAGCATAGAAACAATATTTCAGATGCAGGCAAGCTAGAAAGAAGTTAAAAAAAAAAATTAAAAAGAACGAAATTCCCCTAAACCTGCCTGACCATTAGACGTCTAATAAAGGCAGCGAGTAAAGAAGAGAGTGGATTGCCTGGAGCTCCCTGGTGACTCACGCCAGCAATCATATAACCCAGGCAGCCTGCTGCAATCTTCATACCCAACCAGCTTAGTGGAAACCTACAGATAATGGCTTTCTATTTGGCCTGTTTATTTGTGTTCATCTTTCACAGTGTAAACCTATCCTTTGCTTTTTTACCAAAGCTGCAGTCATAATTTTAGCATTGTACAAACAGAGAAATAGAGAGGGAAGGGAAAATATGACAGAGAGAATGGGGAGGGAGAAAACAATCAGTGCAAATGCCAAGCAGACAGTGAATTTTGGTGCCAAATGCATACTTGCATGTTTCTGCACCAAAATCCTCTCTATGTGCCTGCACTTGGGTGACACAATGGCTTTGGGTGCAGGGAAAAAGCCTGATGCCAGGCATTCTCAGTAACCCCGTGTTACATTAGCCTTAAAGAATCACTGTGAATCAGTATGGCTGCTTTGTTTAGTTTGGCCTGAACTGTTTTTTTTTAATGATTGAAAATATAGATATTAAGATGAACAGTATTTCTTTTTAAAGGACAAGGCAACATAAAAAGAAAACAAAATTCTAAGCAGCTTTGCAATATACATTTATTACAAATTTGTAATGATTTTTGAGTTATTTGTATATATAACTGCTATTAGAAGCAGTGTTTGTCTGTCCTTTTCTATTCCCTGCCCCGTTGGCTCTGACTGTTGAAACAATGTAACACAAGGCAGCAGACTAACAGACTTGACTTGCTGGAGGAGACTGACAGTTGAAACATTGTTTAAAAAGCAATAACCAGGAGTTCAGCAAATGCTGCTTTCAGTAGCAATTACACATTTTTAATTATGTCATATTGGAAAACTGCTTAGAATTATATTTTCTTTTATTATGCAAAAAATTATTTTTGGGGTTGACATGCCCTTTAATAGTATCCCTGTTTTCCCTGCATATTATATATCAGTGGCTGCCAGAGTAAGAGCATAATGCACAGCCTATCATGTGCTCTGGGAATTACAGATTTTCACAGCTTGCAAAATGTTTATACCTATTAAATCAAAAAGCTTAAATATTCGAATGGCTGGCACTAGCTTCTCAAAAATATGAGGCTGAAAGACCATAAAAGTGCTTACAACAATACAGATTTGCAGAATTCATTTCAAAATACATTAGGTGAATTCAGCTCAACAAACTTAATTCAATTCTGTTTCCCTATATACTTTAATGGAGTTTTCATGTAATAAACGACGAAAAGAGATGCTTATTAGACATGTGGTAGTTACCTGTATGATTTGAACAGGCAGTAAGTCTATTTAACCATTTTGCTCATGATCTATATATATACAGCAATACTCTCAATGGCAAATAGATTTAGCAACATGTAAAATAAGATGCTGCAATCAGAGCCCAAAACATTTGCAGATATAGGCTTATCAGCAAAATTTACTACCCACCCCCACCCCCTCTTGGATCAAGAGCTCCCTAATGCATAGCCCATTGCGGCCTCTCTTTGCACTTTTCAAACTGCATCCTGCATTGTAAATGACCCATTAAGAGTTATCAGTACAACAGGCCTGCACTGAAAAAATGTGACACTTCTTATACAATATTGTTTATCCTTTACAATTTTATTTATGTTCCACCACAGGGCCCTCCTGATGCTGTTGGCCCAGGCCAAAAACCCTATGTTTTCCTTTAAAACGGGTCCTGACTGTTGTGTGATGACATTAAGCATCTTTGTAAATCATCAACAGATGCAATTACTGCAATTAATGCAATGAATGCCCTTTTGATTTAGCTACTTCAGAGCAATCATTTTCTGTTAGATGATTCCATTTTTGTTTATCTCCTGCATGAGTTGTGCTGGCAGAGAACTGCTGTGCTTATACATTAAAGAAAATGATCTTTGCTTTTCTCAGTTGTAGATATCTACAAACATAACCCGTTTGCACCGTGTGCACTACTGTACATCACAATCAGTGACAGGTCTGGTCATCTGCAGAGAAGAGATAGTGCTGCCATATAATAAACCAGTTTGACTTATTGGTCTTGTCATAAGCGAATGTGGGACTGGGAAGTGCTTTTGTGAAACAGAAGAAATGCATACATGTATGGAAGCAGAATCAATTCCCATCAAGGACAGTGGTTACTTCCCAATAAGGGATCTACATTGCTATTAAATAAATTTTGTGTAATAAATATAAAAACAGGAAATATTTCTGTGAGAAATGAAACCAAATGAGACTATGTAAAGGTATGAAACTAGACAAGTCAGGGTCCCACTGGGCCCTCAACATTTGTGAATTCCCAGTACTTGCATGGAATGCTTTCCCTAATGTAACACACTTTGTAAGTAAATATCCAAGAAGCACTAAGGTTTAATCATACATTGTATCCCTAAAAGGATTCACATTGCTTCATGGAGTCAAATGTTTTCATTTGTCTCCGTGAAGCAATAGGAACTGTAAATTGCAGATATAAGTGACTGCACTATCATCAAAACCTTAAAATCATCATGGCTTAAGGGCACTGTAACTAATCAGCATAGTGCCTGCTATATTTATGCTATGGATACGTATGGATAGTAAAACGAGTCTTTGTGTTCCAGCCATAACAATAAATAAAAGGCTTTTTCATCTTGATTTTGCTGCCACTGTCACAGTGAAAATATCCCTCCTGAGCAAGTATGAAAAGTTAAAATTAGATTATAGTATCTGATTTAGGGGCCTTTCCCTGATATTTGATTTACCTTTTATGCAATCCTTCGCTGTTCTGTTTGATCAGATCTGTTACACTATTTTCATGAATGCATTTTTAGCTGTTTTTGCCAAAGGCATCTATGCTATTTTGGAGAACAAGAGGGCTGACATTTAAGCACAGAGGTTTCAACAAAATTCCAATTCCAAAATCAATTATTTCTAATAATGCCATTAGTACAGTATGCGTACAGCAGTTAGTTTCTAAAAAGCTACCCGCTTGGTTATTGGCTATTAGGCTATAACATAACAAGGGTAAACTTTGCCCCTGGAACTACACAACCACAACGCCTGCCTCTGTTTAACAAAATAAGAAACAAATAAGTAAAAGTATTTATTCACATATAGTATTTGAAGAACATTACAATGCCTTTGGAAATCTGAGGTAGATGCTAAATATCGTAAAAACAAACAAAATATAAAAATATTGATGAGGAATAAATGAAATATATAAAAACAGAAATTATATTCAGGTATGGCACCTGTTATCTAGAATGCTCATGACCTGGGGTTTTCCAGATAAGGGGTTTTCCTTAATTCAGATCTCCATAACTAAGTGTATGAAAAAAAATTATTTAAACATTATTTAAATTGTATCATGCTTTCATAGATACAATCTCTCCTCCCTTTGCCCAATGACACGGGAAATAATTGCTTCCAGCACGAGGAACAATGGGATGATTTCACTGACTCATTATACAGTGAATTTCTTACATGAAAAAATAATCCAGAAAAAACTTCTTAATAGAGGTAAATTCACCTAATAAAGTCAGTGGGCCCAGGTGCTCATAGCTGAAACCTTTAGCTTTAAGGGAAATCATTTCAAATAAATCACTTTATAATGAAAAAGGCTAGCACAGAAAGTGGAAGTGGTTTTTAAGTGGTCCAGTTTTTTGTGCCAGTCTTTTTTAGTATAAAGTGATTCATTATACAATGATCTAATCTCCCTCCAATACAAATGTATTCACCAGTTATACATCACCCCAGCCAAGCTCAAAAAAAGCCAGGCAACCAGAGGCCAAGTGCCTGTAAAGGGGTGAAATTAAAAATGTATTTTAGAAATGTAAATAGTTAAAGCAATATGCAGGTAAGCCAGTAGGGGGAGCAAAGTGCACCTGTAAGCCTACGTAAGGCAGTGCAGAACATTAGTGGCACCAACAAGACTGTGACCATACCTACTGGGGAGGTTGGTACCTAGCTAGCTAGTAAGTGAGTTCATTTAGGTGTATGTCATAGGAGGGCCTATGGGTAAAGCTTGGGCACTGTACATACAGTCACTGAAGAGGAAGCGTATAAAAGTCCCTTGTGAGCAGGGAGCCCCTGGAATGGCTAATGGCACTCTGCCTGTGCATCCATATGGGACAGGGGTCCTGGAGGCTTTGGTGAAAAATGCTGTGTATGGGAAGCAGATTGAGAAAGAGAGAGAATTTTGTAGTTATTGTGCATTATATTATTGTCATTCTTTGTTAGCAACCAGGGCCTACACTTAAGTTTGCCTACCTGCAAGAAGTGGCTGTTAATAAAGAATGTTTGAGTTCACTGAAATCCTGTGAAGATGTCTACTTCTTCCAGCAAAGGCCCTACATATAATGGCAACAGCAGTAAGTGGCAGCCAGTTGCTACCTTAACCAGGGGCGTCCTTCCTCCATCTAGTGTGGAATTGCCCGGCAATACACAGTTTTTTGGGGGAAGTAATGAGGTACATGGCTGACAACCTTTCATTCCGACATGTGTGCTTCCCTGAAATTTGCCTGCTGGGGTTGGTAGAGGATCTACTACCCCTGAATCTAGGCAGATGACTTATGAGGTTAACCCTATACTATGCTATGCTAAGAAGCTAGTAATGTGCTGGATGGGAAACAACAACCATACTGTCACTGAGTGGGCCAACTTAATAAACAAAGCTCTTCCCTCTATTTAACTAACTTATTTCGTCCATAGTTGCCCAGCTAAATTTGAAAAAATATGGAAGCCCATGGCTTAAGATTAACCCAGTGGAGGTCCCAGATTCTTAACATCTACTGTATATGCTCATCGCTATTTACAATATGTACTTCTCTGTGCCCTGTTTATTGGTGATACCGTATGCATCCTTTTGTGAACCATGCTTTGTTTGGTTTGGTTTTGTCATCTCCCCTCTTCCCATAAATGAAAATAAAGACTATAAATTATATTATAGTTAGGATCAAGTATAAGGTACTGTTTTATTATTACAGAGAAAAATGAAATCATTTTTAAAAATCCGAATTATTTGATTAAAATGGAACTTATGGGACATGGCCTTCCTGTAATTCGGAGCTTTCTGGATAACAGGTTTCCAGATAACTGATCCCATACCTGTACAAACAAAGTAATAGAAAAATATAGGTAAGGAAAATCCTGTAGGATATATTTACGCCAACATCAATATTTCAAATGTAAGTGTATTGATATATACTGTTATCTTCCTATTCCCATCCTCTAAAACCTCCATCCTTTTGGACATGGGCCAGATGGTAATGTAGTGTTATGGCAGAAAAATTCTGAAAGGCTTTTATTCTCAATACTAATAGCTCTAAGCACAGCAAGAGAAAAATAAAGTGCTACAGAAATGATATACTGTTCAATCACTCAAATGATAATGCAAGCAGAGATTTGCACTTAGCACAACTATACAAAGATTATGAAGTCATGTAAGAATGAAGTAAGTGTGGAGCCAAATATCTCACATCACATCCAATTTACAAATGCTAATTAAACTCTTGGTGGTGTGATAATTCAAACTACTGGCCTGCAGCCATTGTATTGTGATGCTGATGCAGTGTGTGCTGACGATCCATTGTTATACATTCCAAATATCCATTTAAATTTAATATGAAAGGAATAATATCTATTAAATATTAATGGTAGAAAACTATAAATTGATTTTAATAGGTAAAACTGAACCATGTGTTTTATTCATGTGGTGACTAGTTTATCCCTGTGGATATATGGCGATTTGATTTTTGCACAGTCACTATTATTCACCCAGAATAGACAGCTACTGTACCATAATTTGCTACCTACCAATCCCCATAATTCTAAGCAATACAGAGATAGTGTGAATACTCTTTATAATCCCGCAGTTTAAAAATGTACTCCTCTACCCTATAATCAGATTATATACAGAGGTGCTGCTACTCCCCTCTGCTTGATAATCCCACTTCTGACAAATCTCCCTCCAATAATTTCACATTACCCAAATCTGCCCACCATTATTCCCATCTCGCTCACAATTTACTGCCTATTTTCTTGACATTCCTTACTTTTACATTTTCAGCTATTCTGTTTGTATCTAATACAAAATGTATTCTCCTTCGTCATCCTTCACTACCTACTCATTTTGCTCATCTAGCTCTCTACAAACTACATGCCAGTTTTTTTCTTTTTTTTTTTCTATTTAAACGCTCTCTACCTTTCAATTACCTTCTCTCTTATGTATTATGTTTCTTTGTTCTTTTTTGTATTAGAATCTTTCTTTCACTACTGTTACATTTTCTTCTGATGCATCTCAGCCACTTTTAAATGTTTATATCTCTCAGGGTGCAAAATGCACAAAACCGGGACAATTGTTCACTGCTCAATGGCCGCAGGTGTCTGCACTCCAATATGGAGCAGAGAGACCTGTATCTCCCAAATGATACAGTAGTGCCTGTGTTCTACAACATTATATTTACTTATACACATACTTATTCACCCCCACCCCTTACATGTAATTTCCAGCAGCTGAAGCTGTGGTTTTTGATGGAAATTTTGTTTTATGAGTTCAAACAATGTACAGTCAGTTTTAGAAACCATTTTTAAATTGCAATTCTTATTTAAAGACCTAATACTTCGGATGAGTATTCTCTAGCTGAAGAGAAAGGGGGAAAGAGTTTATATCATGTACATGTATATTGTATGGAGAGGCAGAATGAGCTCTATTTTTATTCTTTACACTATGCACATTTGTTTTAAAGGGGTGGTTCACCTTAAAGTTAACTATTAATATGTTACAGAAACCCTATTCCTAGCAACGTTTTGCTTTCATTATTTTTTTTTAAAGATTTTGAATTATTTGCCTTCTTTTTTTGACACTTTCCAGCTTTCAAATAGGGGGTCACTGACACCGGCAGCCAAAAACTATTGCTTTATGGAGCTACCGTTTTATTGTTATTGTTACTTTGTATTTCTTATCTTCCTATGCCGGCCCTCTCCAATTCATATTGCCATCCCTTATTTAAACCACTGCCTGGTTGCTAAGGTAAATAAGACACTAGCAACAAGATAGCTGCTGAATTTCAAAACTGAAGCACTGCTAAACAAAAAGCAAAATAATGAAATTAAATAATAAAAATGAAGACTGGTTGCAAATTATCTCAAAATAGCAATGTCTACACCATGCTAAAAGTTAATCTAAAGGTAAACTACCCTTTGATAAGCAGTTAATGATGCTGAAGAATATTTGCGTTGGAGAAGTCTAATAACTCCTTTTCTCTGGAGTCTGATTTTGTCCAATTATTCCCTTTTGTACTTTTATAAACATTAGCAACAAAAATTGTAAATGTTATTGGTTTGTGGCACTGTTCTCTTATTAAGGTTAATTAAGGTTTATTTCTTCTTCTTTACACAATGTTTATATAGTCCTGCCCCTTAAAATAATTACATGTACATTTTTAATGTATTCTTTTTAATGGAAAGGCTTTCTCAAGTACAAAGAGATCAGAGTGAACATGTCTTGTTGTATAGCAACATAAGGCGATGCTATGAAATGTGATCATCTTTAGGCCTTTGAAGAAAATTGGGTCATCTCTAATCTTTGTATTTTTAGTATGTGATTTATAAGTCATGTTTGTGGCTGGCAGCTGGTGCATATTCAGCAGACTGCTCAGTGCTACGAGGAATCCAGTTCAAGTCAGCACACAATCTGTTTTGGGACAATCTGCTTTTATTCATTTCAGTGACCATGAATGCACCATTTGTATATGGCAAACTGTATTGATATAGTTCTGTTGCACATGCACAGCACAGAAATCCTTCATATGTGCCCATATCAGTACCCAGTGGGTTCATTTACTAACACTGTGGGGGTTTTTTTCATTAAACCTTAATTACCATAGGAAATTCTATTTGATTAGCAACCTCTTTAGCCAGCTTGCAGTGGCCAAGAATGCTAATAATAAACAGCTGGAAAAACACCCTTAGTCAGTAGATAAAGTGATGAAGACTAAGCGCTTACATTACCATAGGTGGGCAGATGAAATATGTATAAATATATATGCCTAAAACTAGAATTTGTAATGAATCAGATGAAAGTATAGGGCTGGTCAGACTAGGGATGACACAGTTGGCCAGCTTGAATATATTGCAGTATATGGATTAACTTTGCTTGCTCTGTTTAAAGGCGAGGGCATTTTTTTGGTATCTTAATGGAATGGTAACAAAAGTGTATGAAAGTAATTAAAATATAATTTTGTATTGCCCTGCATTAGTAAAAATCATGCATTTGCTTCAGAAACCCTACTATAGTTTATATAAGCAAGCTGCTGTGTAGTGATGGGGGCAGCCATTTAAACTGAAATAGGACTAAATGGCACAGGTTACATAGCATAAACAGATAAGCTCTGTTAAACACTATTGTATTCTACAGAACATATCTGCTATGTAACCTGTGTCTTTTTTACAGCTTGAATGGCTTCCCCTGTGGCTACACAGCAGATTATTTAAATAAACTACAGTAGACTTTCTAAACAAGCACACAACTTTGCCAGTGCAGGGCAACAATACATCATATTTTAATTACTTTACATTTTTTTGTGTTACTGTTCTTTTTATGCACAAAATGTCTTAATGTCCTAAATATACTGATATGGGTGAGTGCAGAGGATCTCTTGTCTTTCTCTAAAGCAAGCAGGAGAGAGAGAGAGATCAGTCAGTGAATTATCACAATAAACCTTTCTCAGGAAATTGTGTGCGGTGGCCTATTGCTTCTACTTCAGTTATTAAAAACATGGATTGGACCATCACTACCATTTCTGTACAATAATAGGCATGTGTGCAAAATACCAGAATACCTTAAATTTTTCGATTTTCGATGGAAATTTTTACATTCTAGTATGTGGGTTATTTGCACTTGATTAATACCAGATATTTGAGTTTTTGAAACATAATTTTAATTTGAGTCCTTTTTAGCACAAAAAAACTTTTATTGTGAAAAAAAATCAAACTCACACATTTCTAAATCTTCTCCTAGGTGTCCAACTCATTAAGACTTTACATGGGTCATTTATGTAACTAGAAGGCAGCGTGCACTCCTCATTGCTCTAGTATTTGTTTTCAATCTAATTGACACTAAATGACCTTGTATTATGTCAACTATAGATTTGATGAGTATCAAAGAGTCACAGCTGTACTAGTACTAGTTACATATAGTTACATAGGGTTGAGTCCATCAAGTTCAACCCTTCCAAGTGAACCCAGCACACACAAACCTATACTGATCTATCTATACGCTCACACACATAAACTATATATACCAACATCAATACTAACTGTAGATATTAGCTTCACAATAGCCTTGAATACTATGCTTGTTCAAGAACTGCTTAAAGGAGAAGGAAAGGTTAAGTCACTTGGGGGTGCCAAAATGTTAGGCACCCCCAAGTGACTTAGAACGCCTACCTTGTACCCCGGGCTGGTGCCCCTGTACGGAGAGAACAGCACCAGCCCGGGGCAGCTGCCGGCGCTACCTGCTTCCTCCTCGCATGCGCCGGCCCACGGATTTCGGCAGCAGCGCGCAAAGGAAGGAGGAAGCGGTGTCTACAGGTGCCCCGGGCTGGTGCAGTTTTCTCCTAATGGGGGCACCAGCCCGGGGTACAAGGTAGGTCATGTAAGTCACTTGGGGGTGCCTAACATTTTGGCACCCCCAAGTGACTTAGCCTTTCCTTCTCCTTTAAAGGCATTAACAGAATCTGCCATTACCACATCACTAAGGGGCCCATTTACTTACTCACGAACGGGCCGAATGCGTCCGATTGCGTTTTTTTCATAATGATCGGTATTTTGCGATTTTTTCGGAAAATTATAGCGACTTTTTCGTTACCAATACGTTTTTTGCGGAAAAACGCGAGTTTTTCGTAGCCATTCCGAAAGTTGCGATTTTTTCGTAGCGTTAAAACTTGCGCAAAAAGTTGTGATTTTTTCGTAGTGTTAAAACTTGTGCAAAACGTCGCGCCTTTTAAGTTTTAACGCTACGAAAAAAGCGCAACTTTTCGCGCAAGTTTTAACGCTACGAAAAAATCGCAACTTTCGGAATGGCTACGAAAAACTCGCGTTTTTTCGCGCAAATCGTATTGGTAACGAAAAAGTCGCGATAATTTCCGAAAAGTCGTAAAGGCGCCGAAAAAATCGCAAAAAATACGAAAAAGTCGCAAAATGTTCGTTTTCCAATCGGAATTCTTCCAATTCGGTCGGAATTTGTGTCTTAGTAAATCAGCCCCTAAGAAGGGCATTCCACAACCTCACTGCACTCACCGTGAAAAACCACCTACGCTGCTTCAAATGGAAGCTCCGTTCCTTCAATCTAAAGGGGTGACCTCTGGTGTGTTGATTGTTTTTATGGAAAAAAAGAACATCCCCTAGAAAATTGAAAGTTAAATTTCCTGGGGTGCCTGTTTGATCATCAGGCAAAATGAGTACACAATGAATTAATTAGCAGAGGAAATAGGTTTGGGAAAATTGCTTACAGGGCAAATATAGAACAAACGTTTCCTAACAGCTGCAAATATGAGAAAAAATGTGTATGAATGAAAAATGGCACATGGAAAGAGCATTGAAATGCCAAATCAGAAGAAGTGAAAGAGAGCAAGAAAAAGACAGAAAACAAGTCCACAATTAGTTCATGTTCATGTGAATGCCTTGGAAAGACTAAAATATTTATGTAATAAAGGGTATGTAAAAAATGTACAACATTTGCCCAGGTACAGTAACCCATAGCAACCAATAAGAGTTTTTTTAATGACTGCAGACAAGTGACCAGTAAATGCTATCTGCTTATTTGTTGCTATAGGTAATTAAACCTGCAGCAAACATTTTATGAGAAAGAGCTTATCTAATAAAAACCTCTACTATTTTTAGTATTATATTTATCACATAATGCCATGGACAGCTGTTGGTAAATTTGGATATTTTGTCATGCTCAACTGCTGCAATAAAGGGATATATCTTTATATACACTTAAATGAGCATGCACTCAGCGGACTCAAGGATAGCGGATAAAACCAAAAAACATTTATTACTGGTAAAAACCCTGTCAGGTTTTTACCAATAATAAAGGTTTTTTTATTTTATCGGCTATCCTGGAGTCCGCTGAGTGCATGCTGTTCTGTGTTCTGCTATCGATATTAAGTCTCCCTTTGCTGCGGGTCAGGGGCATGGCACCCGGACCATGAGAAGGAAGCGGTGAGTGAACATCTTGAATTCTGTTTTTACATATGGGTGTATACCATCTGGAACAAAGCGAAAAACGGTTTGGGGCATAAGCACCCGAACCTACAACTTAATTCGGTGAGCGTGAAAACTAATTGAAATAACTGAAATAAAAGATGAACTCACTCTATATATTTGCAGCAGGAAGTACTGTGAGCCCCCGAACAAACAAACCGTAAAGACACTTAAATGAGGGTTTGCAGAAGACATACCATGAGATAAGGTAGTGTATCTGCTCAGCCATTAACCTGGAATGTCTTTGCTGTTGCATATAGATGTCAGTCCTAAGTAGGTCCATTATGTACTTCCACCTGCAACTGATTTTGCCTGTTAAGATGCTGGGGAACAGCTTAGCAGTTTAGCATCATTTAACCAGATTTCCAGTGTACCACTGGGTCTGCCAGTCATTATCATATTTAGGGGAACACTTGGTCATAGACAGAGAGAGATGTATTGGAGAAATGTAATTTAATGTGACTAAAACATTCTGTTCTTCACATGTGCATGTTTGACGTATGCAAAGCTCTAGAGCACAAAATCAATAGACCTAGCTAAATTGCAATGATGCAAACACTGCTGAATGCAATAATACATAGTGTATCATAATCACACCTAGAAATGTACATTAGCACACCAACAATATGATGTGCAGTGACCTTAAGTATAATACATAAAAAACATGTAAAGTATAAAAATACTTACTGCATGTGACTATAAATACTTAATACGTTTGTGTGTATACAATGATTAAGAGGTTTATTCCTTTGTATTCATAGACAGATCAAATAAGCTCCCATCATTTAAACTCTGGAATGTGGAATCTTGGACAATGGAGTTTAGTAACAGCTGGAGGGTTTCAGGCTTGGTATAACTGATATATGGTATATTTTTCTTTTTTTAATCTTGTATGATGACCAATTAGAAATACATGGCAAGATGGATTTTGTTTACTTGGATTCTAATTGTAAAGAGGGTTAAAATACATATTGTGATTTTCAAAACCCAGACTGCTGCCAGAAGGAGGGCATTCAGCTTCATTGTTGCCAATGAATGGAAATGGTTCTATCACTTTCTAATGTGTAGTGGGAGACAGGATATTCATTACAGGTATTTTAAATTCACCATGTTTAATGGAAGGAATGAAAGCTTCACCAGCTACTGACACACTAGCAAATGAGTGTTCTTTTCCTCATTTATTCAGATACATCTATTTTAGACACCAAAGCTAACATTGGGAAAGAGGCCATTAGCTGTGCCATAGTCTAAAGGGACTGATCATGCGTAGTCTTAAATGTAACAGAATGTTATAAGCATTGCCTTAATAGTGAACACTCTGCTGCAGTTAAATGTTACAGTTTGGATTTGCTGAAGAACTCCCACAGGACAAATAAGTCTCTAGCAGACAGCCACTGTCAAATGAAAGAGTTGCATTCCTACACTTCAAGTAAAAAGGTCCTTTGGCTCTTATCTTACAGAAGCATTGTATACCCAGAGATGGCCAAAGGGGTAAGATAACAGGAACATTTTTAGTCCTCGCCTGCAATAGTTATATATTTGTCAGACAAAAGTAAATTCAAAAGTAAGAGCCACATTTCCATTTGAACAAGGAGCAATGTTATAGCAAACAAAGCAACCCAGACTGACACTCACTCTCACCATTACCCTTTAGATCAGCTTTGTACCTGTTTACCTGATTCATGCCTCACAGTCACAAAGCTGTTTCATTCACAGTGGTGGCACTTAATCTGCTAGGTGTTCTCTGAAAAAAATCTAAATATAAATTAAACTTGCTGAAGTGATTTTTTTTTTTAAAAATGGGCATCCTTCTGTCACAAGCAATTTAATTTACCAGACTGTTAATCTTGAGAGCTGTGAACAAGACTATAATAAATATAATATACTCTTAGTCAGATAAGAATGTGTCTCTTTTTGTGTAAAGGATACACAGCATCTATCCAAGCTAAACACTGATTTTATTACTAGATTCTCAATTTGGAATGTAATAAAATTACTTGGATGTATGTCAACTGTCTGGAAGCAATGCAAATCCCCCACAGGAACATTTTACTTATACTGCAGTCAGCCTGGGAAAGTGCTGTACTACAACTACCACTATCCAAAATTGCAAATCCATGTTTTGTGGAGTACAACGTACTACTGATATAGATAAAAGATTTGCTGTCCCAGAATGCAGCATGTACCAAGTATTGAGACCATCACATTAATCGGTCAAATTATTGTTCTGAAATTATCAGAATGATCAGAATTTGTACCACCAGAATTGATGAAATTTAGCATTTGTGATTCTTACATTGCATAATACTAATGGCTTCAATCTATTTTTTAGTTAAAAGAAGAGTTCAGCATTAAGTTTTGTTTGTGATTCAGTCCAGCAACCTCACGTATACATGATAACACCATAAGCAAGCTTTTTGCCCCAGCTAACAATGTGTTTGGCCCTGGTTGGCTGGTAACATCTGGTTCAAATGTAAATATTTAAAATAAACTGCAAGAAATACTCCTTTCTATTAACCTACAGAATGCCAATTTAATCATTTGATAAAAAGGAGAAAAAAACAACTGAAGCTTTCTTCTTGTATTTTCTTATTAGCTAGGAATCAAATCCTGAGTACTGTTACCTATGCCCCTTTGGGAAGTAATTGTCCCCTACTGGCCTAGGTTTACTGTGACCATGTCTTGCCTATAGTTTATTTAAAGGGGAACACCACCCAAACATGAGTTAAGCTTTTTGAAAAGTAAACTTAACGTAATTAAAAAATATGCAGCCTTTTGATGAATTGAATGTATTGAATGTAATAAAAATGGGTTTGGAACAGTTACCTAAGCCTGGCCCCCTGTTCTACTGCTGATCTGGCTGATTACATTGAGACTCAAAAAACTGTAATAGTAGCTGACTGTCCTCAGCCTGCTTTCAGCCTGCTTTCTTCAAATCCCACAATTCCCTGCACACGTGATGTCAATAAGAAAACGAACATTATAGTGCCATGCATTGTGGGTTACCTAGTTTATGCATGTTGTCTGTAAGCTGTGCAGAAGTTGGTACAAATTGTAACATGAATGTTTTAGCCCCTCCTTCCCTGCTAGGATTTCAAATGATGCAAAAAAAAGAAGAACTGTTTTGCAGTTGGATTTCAGCATATAAAAATTATATTTATTCATACAGTACATTTTGAAGGAACAGATTACAGAATTACCCTGGATTCTCCCGATATCGCCCACCCGTAGGTGGGTGATATCGGGAGAAGATCCGCTCGCTTGGCAACATCAGGGACAAGTCTAAAAAACACATATTGCAGGGACTGATTGCATTTTAAATATGTGTCCCTTTATTTTCAAGTGATCTTGTCACCCTAATCTGTGTTCAATAAACACCAAGTTTATGAATAAGAACCTATGGTGCCCTATATTGTCACATTGAGATTGTAGTTTGATAACCTCACACTTTCTCCAGATACTTCCAATGAGGGTTCATCTAAAGGAAACAGCTGCAGTGTGACAGCGTTCTACTGGTCAGCAGTTTGGTTTAAGAAGGGATTTAACCCCCCCCCATTTCTAACAGTTACAAAGAGAGATTCAAACCATGCTATTGTGCTAATAATTTAGGTTATTTATTAAATACTGGCTTACTTCTTTTAAACCACTTAAAGAAACAGTAACATCAAAATATGAAAGCGTATTGAAGTAATTACAATATTATGCACTGTTGCCCTGCACTGGTATAACTGGTGTGTTTGCCTCAGAAAGACTATTATAGTTTATATAAGCAAAGCTGCTGTGTAGCCATTGGGGCAGCCATTTCAATGAGAAAAGGCACAGGTTACTTAGCAGATAACAGATAAAATGCCATTGTATTCTACAGAACTTATCTGTTATCTGCTATGTAACCTGTGCCTTTTCTCCTTTTTTCCAGCTTGAATGGCTGCCCCCATGGCTACACAGCAGCTTATTTATATAAACTATAGGCACGTTCTGTAGCAAATACACCAGTTTTACCAGTGCAGGGCAACAGTACATTACTTTTTAATTACTTTAAAACACTTTCATATTTTGGTGTTACTGTTCCTTTAATATTTCTGAAGCCTTTATGCTATTACAGATATAGATCTGTTATGCAAAATACTTGGCTTCCAGATAAGGGATGTTTCTGTAAATTAGATTACCATACCTTAAATCTGCTAAAAATAATTTAACCAATAGGATTGTTTTGCTCTGCCTAACTCTAATCCTTTCAATTGGCTACACATTTGGAATCAAGGCTATCCCACATAGCATATGATGTGCCAAACTCCAGAGAATAAAAAATGTGAGATTTCAAGGCAATTTGGTCTTTAAAAATGGCACTGATAGTTTTGTATGTTTAGGAACAGTGGTCGAATTTTTGCTTGTTTATACTGAGAAATCAGAATAAAGAGAAACATTGTCAGTTGAGGCAAACACATTTCTATTTTGCTGCTGAACTTTGGCACATGAAACAACTTGTGTTCAGCAACAACTAACCTAGATTTGCTCAGCTATGCTTCTTAGTTCTTTTGTCTTTAGTCCCCAAAGCATATTGCAAAGACATAATCTAGTGTGGGGAAAAGGAAAAGGGAGGCTGCTCCAGGGTTTGCGCATCCCAACAGATTTGCCAGATTGTGTGAAGAAGATGGGAGTGTGAACTCTGGACTGGCGGTTCTAGGTGAGGCTGATCTCTCTAACAGCCGGGAGACCAGTTTCACTAGTAGTGGTGGGGAGGAGAGCAGAGCTAGGCCTAAACAGATGGTGGTTATAGGGGATTCGATCATTAGGAAAGTGGACAGGGTAATCTGTCGAGCGGATCGCTTCAACCGGACAGTTTGCTGTCTTCCTGGTGCCAGGGTTCGGCATGTGGTTGATCGGGTTGACACATTATTGGGAGGGGCTGGGCATGACCCGGCTGTCTTGGTACATATCGGTACTAACGACAAAATGAACGGTAGGTGGGGGACTTTAAAGAGTGAGTTCAGGGATCTAGGCTCTAAGATTAGGCAAAGGTCCTTCAATGTCATTTTTTCGGAAATTTTGCCGGTGCCACGTGCAAGTTTAGGGAGACAGCGGGAGCTTAGGGAGCTAAATGCGTGGCTAAAGTCTTGGTGTAGGAAGGAAGGGTTTGGGTTCCTAGAGCACTGGGCTGACTTTTCCTTGGGGTACAATCTATACAGCCCTGACGGATTGCACCTCAATGGAAGGGGGTCTGCTGTGCTAGGGGAGAGAATGGTTAAGAGGCTGGAGGAGTGTTTAAACTAGACAAGGGGGGGGTGGGTGAGCTAGAATTCCATGGGAAAATTAGTGTAGACGGGGTAGGGGGACTAGCAAAGGGTTGTGGGGGAGGAGTGAGGGGGGCATATAGTTTATCAGATAAGGAGCTTCCGTTACAAGGAAAGCAGTCTCATAATTGCCTTAGCTCTAATTCTCCCTTAGCTAATGTAAACATCAGAGGGAGAAGTAATAATCTCCGCTGCATGCTGGCTAATGCGCGTAGCTTGTCGGGTAAATTAGGGGAGCTGCAAGCTATTGCATGTATTGAAAATTATGATTTAATAGGTATCACTGAGACCTGGTGGGATGATAAATGCGACTGGGCTGTGAATTTAAATGGTTATACACTTTTTAGGAGGGACAGAGAGATTAAAAAGGGTGGAGGGGTTTGTCTTTACGTAAAGTCAGACTTAAAGCCATGTAATAAAGACATTACCAATGAAAACGTCGAATCTCTTTGGGTAGAAATTTCAGTAGGGCTGAAGGTCACAAAGAAAATGATCATTGGTGTATGTTATAAACCACCCCGTATAGATGAGGGGGATGAGGCCCAGCTATTGTTGCAAATGGAGGAGGCTTCAAAACTGGGTCAAGTTGTTATTATGGGGGACTTTAATTATCCGGACATTGACTGGAGTAATGGGGTGGCTAAGTCAGAAAAAGCTAGTAGGTTTGTAAATATGCTAAATGACAACTTTTTATTTCAGGCAGTTCAAGAACCCACTAGGAATGACGCTATTTTGGACCTGGTGATTTCTAATAATAATGAACTTATCTCTAACATTTGTGTGGGTGAGCATTTGGGGAACAGTGATCACAACATGGTCTCCTTTGAGATAATGCTGCAGAGACAGCGCTATAAGGGAGTAACTAAAACACTCAATTTTAGACGTGCAGACTTTGCCAGTATAAGGGCATCTCTGCAATGTGTCAACTGGGAAAGGCTTTTCATGGGGTTAGACACAGAAGGAAAATGGAACATCTTTAAAACATTGCTTTGTAGGTATACACAACAGTATATCCCCCTAGTAAGCAAGGAGAGGCATCGCAAAGCAAAACCTTTATGGCTGAATAAAAGTGTTATTGTCGAGGTTGGTAAGAAAAAACGTGCTTTTAGGGCATTCAAGTTAGCTGGGACAGCGGAAACTTTCATCAGGTACAAGGAAGCAAATAAAGCAGCAAAAAAGCTATCAAGCAAGCTAAACTAGAGATGGAAAGGGATATTGCAGCTAGGAGTAAAAAGAATCCAAAATTATTTTTTAATTATGTGAATAGTAAAAAAATGAAGCAAGAAGGGGTGGGAACTTTATTATCACGGGGGGGTACGTTGGTTGATGAAAACGGGGAAAAAGCTGAAATTTTGAACTCTTATTTTTCATCTGTCTATACATCTGAGGAGCCAGATAATGAAGGCTTCCCTTGTAATATGCCCAGTTCTAGTAATTTAGCTACTGGCGCGTGGGTCACTCAGGAGGAAATTCAAAAGAGACTTGAACATGTAAAGGTAAACAAAGGTCCAGGGCCGGATGGGATTCATCCCAGGGTATTAAATGAGCTGAGCGCTGTGATTGCCAAACCTCTTCACTTAATTTTTCAGGATTCATTGAGGTCTGGCATGGTGCCAAGAGACTGGCGGATTGCTAATGTGGTGCCGTTATTTAAAAAGGGATTCCGTTCTCAGCCTGAAAACTATAGGCCTGTTAGTCTGACATCAGTAGTAGGAAAACTTTTGGAAGGGGTAATAAGGGATAGGGTACTTGAATACATTGCAGTTCACAATACTATTAGTTTGTGCCAGCATGGTTTTATGCGTAACAGATCTTGCCAGACTAATTTAGTTGCCTTTTATGAGGAGGTGAGTAGGAACCTTGATGCTGGAATGGCAGTTGATGTCATCTACTTGGACTTTGCTAAAGCGTTTGATACAGTACCTCACAGAAGGTTAATGATCAAATTAAGGAATATTGGCCTAGAACATAATATTTGTAATTGGATAGAGAACTGGCTGAAGGATAGAGTACAAAGAGTGGTTGTAAATGGAACATTTTCTAATTGGACCAGTGTGGTTAGTGGAGTACCGCAGGGGTCAGTCCTTGGGCCTTTGCTGTTTAACTTGTTTATTAATGACCTGGAGGTGGGCATAGACAGTATTGTTTCTATTTTTGCTGATGACACTAAATTGTGCAAAACTATAAGTTCCATGCAGGATGCTGCCGGTTTGCAGAGCGATTTGACAAAATTAGATAACTGGGCAGCAAACTGGAAAATGAGGTTCAATGTTGATAAGTGCAAAGTTATGCACTTTGGTAGAAATAATATAAACGCAAACTATCTACTGAATGGTAGTGTGTTGGGGGTATCCTTAATGGAGAAGGATCTAGGGGTTTTTGTTGATAACAAGTTGTCTAATGCCAGGCAGTGTCATTCTGTGGCTACTAAAGCAAATAAAGTGCTGTCTTGTATAAAAAAGGGCATTGACTCAAGGGATGAGAACATAATTTTGCCCCTTTATAGGTCCCTGGTAAGGCCTCACCTTGAGTATGCAGTGCAGTTTTGGGCTCCAGTCCTTAAGAAGGATATTAATGAGCTGGAGAGAGTGCAGAGACGTGCAACTAAACTGGTTAAGGGGATGGAAGATTTAAACTATGAGGTTAGACTGTCGAGGTTGGGGTTGTTTTCTCTGGAAAAGAGGCGCTTGCGAGGGGACATGATTACTCTGTACAAGTACATTAGAGGGGATTATAGGCAGTTGGGGGATGTTCTTTTTTCCCATAAAAACAATCAACGCACCAGAGGTCACCCCTTTAGATTAGAGGAAAGGAGTTTCCATTTTAAGCAGCGTAGGTGGTTTTTCACGGTGAGGGCAGTGAGGCTGTGGAATGCCCTTCCTAGTGATGTGGTAATGGCAGATTCTGTTAATGCCTTTAAGAGGGGCCTGGATGAGTTCTTGATCAATCAGAATATCCAAGGCTATTGTGATACTAATATCTACAGTTAGTACTAGTGGTTGTATTTATAGTTTATGTATGTGAGTGTATAGATTGGTAGGTGTGGGTTAGGTGTGCTGGGTTTACTTGGATGGGTTGAACTTGATGGACACAGGTCTTTTTTCAACCCTATGTAACTAACTAACTATGTAACTATTATCACCCAGTATGTCAGGACTGTCCCATTGTGTGACTATTGATTATGGTGAATTTTTCTCTCACACTTTGACAAAATGGACATAAGCATTTCAATGAAAACACATATTACTAGTGGTTGTATTTATAGTTTATGTATGTGAGTGTATAGATTGGTAGGTGTGGGTTGTGTGTGCTGGGTTTACTTGGATGGGTTGAACTTGATGGACACTGGTCTTTTTTCAACCCTATGTAACTATGTAACTATGTAACTATGTAACTATGTAACTATAATGGCTATCCATGTGGTCTGCACACTGGGAAATGAAACGGCTGGAATCACAGCTGACAAGACACATTCTAATGTCTGGTAAGAAGAGATTCTTGATTGCAAACAATATTGCATAGAACTCCCTTTAATGCATGCAATGTAAAAGATGCAGTGATAAACAGTAATGACAAAATAAATGGATGCAGGATCAGAGGTCATATTTTAAATTAATTGAATACAAAATGTTTATTGCAGCAATTCATAGTTTTTTGGGCAAAAATCCCTCATTAGTTGAGGTTTTTTTCCCTGAGTGGGCTTTCTTAAATAATAAAAAGTTTGGCAGCTTTAGGTGCTGACCTTTTTATTATTTAGCCACCTAGGGGGGAAAAACTCAACTAGTGAGGTATTTTTGCCTGAAACCCTGCATGAATTCCTTAACTCACACAGAGTTTCCTTTGTGCTCAAGTCCAAAGGTTCCAGCATAAATCTGGCCTAAAGTCTCTATGTACTCAATAAAACATATAAATATTAGAAGAGGTATGGTGCAAGAATGACTTTATAATAAAGTTATGAATAAGTTACCAAATGCCAGTGTTTTTATGAATGTGCCTACATTACAGGCATAGTTTCTTCATCTGCATAATTCCTATAATCCTATGTAGCATTAAAGAGGTAGAGAACATCCAGATAAGTACATGTTCAATAAACATCAAAAATAAACCCATACATTTAGGAGGTGCCTACTCACGCAAACTCAGGTATGATATACAAATGTGGATACAAATCAGATTAAAATAAGTGCCTGGTAGATTTGTTTATTATTCAGTTCTACACATGTAATCATATTAGC